>NC_079191.1:370254388-370600638 GCF_029499605.1 Hyla sarda
CAGATTCAAAATAAGGTTTTATATGTTGTTCATCTTGGCAAATCATTAACCTTACTAATTTACTTCATAAAAAGTATCCACTTTTTATATAGAATCAAGGCTAATAAAAAAAAGACCACTAGGGGTCCCCATACAATACAGAACGTAATCATGACCGCTACACCATCATCTTTGTCCCAGGTGGAGCATAGGCTGGGACAAAGTCCAGTTAGTGATGGCAGGACTATCTCACTCATTCTGCTCAGGAAGGGGCATGTCTAAGGCAAGCACTAAGCCCTCCCTCATTCCCCATGCATTCACTTCCTCCCTGAGTATGCTGTGCTGTGCTGGATCTCTATATCCAATCACTGCAGGCTGCTCTGTAATATCCTCCTCTCTGATTTCATGCTGCAGTCTGATAGCATAAGAGTGAGCACAAAAGGGTGTTAGTCCCGCCTTTACTTCCTAGACTTTGTCTCAGCTTTGTCCCAGCTTTAGCTGGGACGAAGATGATTATGCTGCAGAAGAGTATTATGTTCTGGATGGTATGGGGACCCCTAGTGGCCATTTTTATAAGCCATGATTTCTATAAAAAGGGGATACATTATTTTTTTTTTTAAATGTTACTGTTTTGCCAAGATGTACAACATATAAAAAGATTTTTAATCTGACAGTGCCCATTTAAGAGGCCATTGCAGCTCCATTTATTTAATTTAAAATCTAAAGAATGAAGGTGCTCAACAGAGTTGTCAGAGTTACTTTCCATGCATAACGGGAAATGAAGAACAAGGAATTTTATTGTCGAATCCTTTATTTCTGAGGGGGAAAAAAGATACTGCAAGATGGTCTCCTTATTTCTCTCTCCTTATTTAAAGGGGTATTCCAGGCCAAAACTTTTTTATATATATCAACTGGCTCCGGAAAGTTAAACAGATTTGTAAATGACTTAATTCTTCCAATAGTTATTAGCTTCTGAAGTTGAGTTGTTGTTTTCTGTCTAACTGCTCTCTGATGACTCACGTCCCGGGAACTGTGCAGTTCCTATGGGGATATTCGCCCATCATGCACAGCTCCCGGGGCGTGACATCATCATTGAGCAGTTAGACAGAAAACTTCAGAAGCTAATAACTATTGGAAGGATTAAGATTTTTTAATAGAAGTCATTTACAAATCTGTTTAACCTTCCGGAGCCAGTTGATATATATAAAAAAATGTTTTGCCTGGAATACCCCTTTAATATACATGTATTGCCAGCTTTAAGCTGATTCAAGATTGCTAAGTACTGTACTTATACTTATGTGACCCCCCCATAAGAGCCCTAAAATATATCCCTGGAAACAACCCTTACACCACATCTATTTATAAAGCAATTTCACACATCAGAATGTTTGTGATGTCTCATCCCAAAATGCCTAAATATCATCCCTGACTGCAATAGTCATAGTTAATTCCCATTGGTCACAGCTGTCATGAGCGTTGCAGTCATTCAACTTGGTTTTTTAATCTGACAAGCCCTTGTCTATACTTTCACATCCACGTATTTATGCAGTTACAGTGCAATGACAGCATATACAGTACTTAGATCTACTGTTTTATAATGTAGACATTTAGGGTGGCAAATGTAATAGATCAGCGCTCATTCAAAACACACATCTGATGATGGCTCCGGCGGCAGGATATGTGTTTACATTTTGCGGCAAAGTCTGAGCCCGAGGCTTGCGCGAGGCTTTAGTGATCAGGATTTAGATTCATCAGAAGTCCCATAGACTTGCATGAGACTTCCGACAAATCTGTATCTTGATCATTAAAGGAGTAAACCAGTGCTGAAAAAACGTATCCCCTATCCTAAGGATAGGGGATAAGTTTCAGATCACGGGGGTCCGACCGCTGGGCCCCCCCCCCCCCCCCACGATCTCCTGTATGGGGCCCCGGCTCTCTGGCTGTATAGTGGGTGTCGACCACCACACGAATACAGCTCTATGGCAGAGCCGGAGATTGCCAAAAGCAGCGCTCCGGCTCTGCAATAGAGTTGTATTGAGGGGTGTGTCAGCTGCCGCTTCATGCGGCAGTCAACACGCCCCCTTCCCGTGGGCTGCTGGGGCCCCATACAGGAGATCGCAGGGGGCCCAGGTGGTCGGACCCCCCACGATCTGAAACTTATCCCCTAGCCTTAGGATTAAGTTTTTCAGCACTGGACCACTCCTTCAAAGCCTTGCAAGTCTCAGTCTCAGAAGTTGCCGAAAATTTTTTACCCATATCCTGCCACCAGAGCCATCATTGCTTGTACACTATAAAGGAACCTATTACATGGCTGGACTATCAGCCGAGAAACGTTTGCTCATTTTTTGGCTACTTGCTGATTCAACCTAAAGCAATGTTCACATGGGGAATTTATGAGCGTAATCCGATAGAAAAATTCTGCTCAGAAATTCTGTTGCAGCAAAGTCCCATTGTTTTCAATGGGATTTTGCTGTTCTCTGCACATGGCGGAATTTACACGGCAGAAACATCTGCCATGGAAATTTCGATTCCAGCCTTCACAGAAAGAATTGACATGTCAATTCTTTCAGAGGAATCCGCCCAGAAATGCATTGTCATCTATAGAGAGGGCATATTTCCGAGCAGTCCTAGTGCTGGCCGGCACCTGCAGCCTGCGAAATGCCAGGAACATTTCGGAGAAGACATTTTGATGTGCCAGCGTAGCCTTAGGGCGCATTTACACCACAATTTGCCTTTAGATTGCTTGGATACATTGGCATCTTGTCAAAATAGAATGCTGATCTATCCATGCACAAACAGACAAGGGCTCATAGTCTTTAATGGTACGAATGTAGTCAGTTAGTGACTATGGTGGAGATTTATCAAAACCTGTCCAAAGGAAAAGTTGCCCAGTTGCCCATAGCAACCAATCAGATTGCTTCTTTCATTTTTAACAAGGCCTCTGCAAAATGAAAGAAGCGATCTGATTGGTTGCTATGGGCAGCTGGTCAACTTTTCTTCTGCACAGGTTTTGATAAATCTCCCCCATAGCATGTTCATATACATGTTTAGACTCAGACTCAGACAAATACTTCAGTATCCCATTTTGACAGGATGCTGGTGTATTTGTGCAAAGTAAAGGTAAATTATGGTGTGAATACAGCCTGAGATTCCACAACCCATGTTCATCTGCATTCAATTGCATTTTTTGCACCTAATTTTTGTAGCATTTAACAAAATGCAGCATGCTCTAGGTTTGGAGTTGCTTTTTTATTTTATTTTTATTTTATTTTTTTTGCATTGTCCTCCATAGACGTTTTTATAATACAGGTGAAACTCAAAAAATTAGAATATTGTGCAAAGTTCATTCATTTCAGTAATGCAACTTAAAAGGTGAAACTAATATATGGGAGAGACTCATTACATGCAAAGCAAGATACACTGCTCAAAAAAATAAAGGGAACACTAAGTAAACACATCTGAATGAATGAACTAAACGTATAAAAAACTTTCGTCTTTACATAGTTGAATGTATTGACAACAAAATCACACAAAAATTATCAATGCAAATCAAACTTATCAACCCATGGAGGTCTGGATATGGAGTCACACTCAAAATCAAAGTGGAAACCACACTACAGGCTGATCCAACTTTGATGTAATGTCCTTAAAACAAGTCAAAATGAGGCTCAGTAGTGTGTGTGGCTTCAACTTGCCCGTATGACCTCCCTACAATGCCTGGGCATGCTCCTGATGAGGTGGCGGATGGTCTCCTGAGGGATGTCCTCCCAGACCTGGACTAAAACATCCACCAACTCCTGGACAGTCTGTGGTGCAATGTGGCGTTGGTGGATGGGGCGAGACATGATGTCCCAGAGGTGCTCAATTGAATTCAGGTCTGGGGAACAGGCGGGCCAGTCCATAGCATCAATGCCTTCCTCTTGCCGGAACTGCTGACATACTCCAACCACATGAGTTCTAGCATTGTCTTGCATTAGAAGGAACCCAGGGCCAACCGTACCAGCATATGGTCTCACAAGGGGTTGGATGATCAGGCTACCTCTGGCAAGCACATGGAGAGCTGTGCGGCCCCCCAAAGAAATGCCACGCCACACCATTACTGACCCACCGCCAAACCGGTCATGCTGGAGGATGTTGCAGGCAGTAGAACGTTCTCCACGGCGTCTCCAGACTGTCACATGTGCTCAGTGTGAACCTGCTTTCATCTGTGAAGAGTATAAGGTGCCAGTGGCGAATTTGCCAATCTTGGTGTTCTCTGCAAATGCCAAATGTCCTGCACGGTGTTGGGCTGTAAGCACAACCCTCATACCACCCTCATGGAGTCTGTTTCTGACTGTTTGAGAGGACACGTACACATTTGTGGCCTGCTGGAGGTCATTTTGCAGGGCTCTGGCAGTGCTCCTCCTGCTGCTCCTTGCACAAAAGCAGAGGTAACGGTCCTGCTGCTGGGTTGTTGCCCTCCTACGGCCTCCTCCACGTCTCCTGGTGTACTAGCCTGTCTCCTGGTAGCGCATCCATGCTCTGGACCCTACGCTGACAGACACAGCAAACCTTCTTGCCACAGCTCGCATTGATGGGCCATCCTGGATGAGCTGCACTACCTGAGCCACTTGTGTGGGTTGTAGACTCTGTCTCATGATACCACTAGAGTGAAAGCACCGCCAGCATTCAAAAGTGACAAAAACATCAGCCAGGAAGCATAGGAACTAAGAAGTGGTCTGTGGTCACAACCTGCAGAACCACTCCTTTATTGGGGGGTGTCTTGCTAATTGCCTATAATTTCCACCTGTTGTCTGTTCCATTTGCACAACAGCATGTGAAATTGATTGTCAATCAGTGTTGCTTCCTGAGTGGACAGTGTGATTTCACAGAAGTGTCATTGACTTGGAGTTACATTGTGTTGTTTAAGTGTTCCCTTTAGTTTTTTGAGCAGTGTAGTTTAAGCTGAGATTTTTCATAATTGTGATGATTATGGCTTACAGCTCATGAAAACCCCAAAGCCCCCCAATTACTATGATTTGGGAAGCCATGTCATCTACTGGTGTTGGTCCACTGTGCTTCATTTAGTCCAGGGTCAATGCATCCGTCTACCAGGAGGTTTTGGAGCATTTCCTGCTTCCTTTCCTTTTAAGTTGCATTACTGAAATACAATGGACTTTTGCACAATATTCTAATTTTTCAAGTGTCCCCTGTACTTACAAAGCACAATTAAAATGTAACACAACAAAAAAAAAGAAAGAAAGAAAAATGAATGTAAAAAAATGCTAGAAAAAAAAGCTTGAAATGTTTGTTGCTTTCACGTGTTTTAAAAGGCTTTTCTATAAGCTAAGCCATATAGAAATGTTCATGTTTAAATATGTAACACATGTAAAAGAAGTGAAAAAATACAGCATATTGGAAATAGTTTTGTTGTTCTATTTTGTCATACAGCTGAATAAGATGTCCACTAAAGAAAACTGCTGCTTGTGTTTTATATACCACTCAGACATAACCTTACAACTACCTGTATATGGCAGTGTATATATATTTCAAAACTCTGACCCTCAGCTTGTCTTTCCCCAAATGATTCACATAAATTCCGCTATTCACATAACATAAAATAAAAAAGGTTTCTTGAGGCCAGGCCACCTTCTTCCATTACTCAATGGTTCAGTTCTTCCATTGTAGACACTTTCACCAGTAGACAGAGGTGAGCATGGGCCGCCTGAGTTCTGGTACCGCTCAGTTATAGCTAAGAGTAACTTTTCAAGCAATACTGTAACAGGTGGATCAACTTCTGGTTCTGGCAGCAGTTCCAACCCCTCCGGTGTTCAACGGCAATGTCACTAATTGCTGTGACAAGGCCCGGACCAATCAGGAGGCATAGACCACAAGCCAATAGAATGAGGCCTTGGCCGCCACATTCTTCTGATATTTGATTATTAAAATCTCACTCTGTCCTTTGCACATTGCCTGTGATAGAGGATCTTCCTTGTTACTGGATCTGTATCTGCTATATTCCTGTGTACTTTTGAAATCTCCCTGGTTTGTGATCTGACTACTCTCCTATTTTTTGATTCTTTACCTTGCCATTATCTTGGTTTTGACTTGGCTTGTCTGGCATCACTTTATCTGTGTTACGCCGAGCGCTCCGGGTCCCCGCTCCTCCCCGGAGCGCTCGCTTCACTCCCTCCGCTGCAGCGCTCCGGTCACGTCCTCTGACCCGGGGCGCTGCGATCCTGCTGCCAGCCGGGATGCGATTCGCGATGCGGGTAGCGCCCGCTCGCGATGCGCACCCCGGCTCCCCTACCTGACTCGCTCCCCGTCTGTTCTGTCCCGGCGCGCGCGGCCCCGCTCCCTAGGGCGCGCGCGCGCCGGGTCTCTGCGATTTAAAGGGCCACTGCGCCGCTGATTGGCGCAGTGGTTCCAATTAGGGTTTTCACCTGTGCACTTCCCTATATTACCTCACTTCCCTTGCACTCCCTTGCCGGATCTTGTTGCCTTAGTGCCAGTGAAAGCGTTCCTTGTGTGTTCCTTGCCTGTGTTTCCAGACCTTCTGCCGTTGCCCCTGACTACGATCCTTGCTGCCTGCCCCGACCTTCTGCTACGTCCGACCTTGCTTCTGCCTACTCCCTTGTACCGCGCCTATCTTCAGCAGCCAGAGAGGTGAGCCGTTGCTAGTGGATACGACCTGGTCACTACCGCCGCAGCAAGACCATCCCGCTTTGCGGCGGGCTCTGGTGAAAACCAGTAGTGGCTTAGAACCGGTCCACTAGCACGGTCCACGCCAATCCCTCTCTGGCACAGAGGGTCCACTACCTGCCAGCCGGCATCGTGACAATCTGTCTGTTTGTTCATTCCTTTTGTTTTGTGATTTTACCTTGGTCTGTGTCTGTTTAACCCATTATGTCCTGACCTGCTCACTGTCTTTTGCACTGTTTGTTTTATTATTTTTGATATTCCTACACCCTGCCTCTTACTCAGAGTAGTGGTCAAGTTGGGGGTCCGTCGTTTATGACAAATATATATATATATATATATATATATATATATTTGTGTGTGTGTGTGTGAAGCAGTGTTTATTGTACCTCATGTAAGATCTTGCCAGTAACCACTGCATGAAGCTCACAGCTGCCAATGAATGATCCAAGCACTTTAACCCATTATAATCTTAAACAGAAGGCCAAATCTGTGTTTTGGGATCATTTTGAGTTGTTATGACTACAAGGGTGTGTTATTATCATGTTCTACTAAAATGAGTGCAACCATGTACGTCATCCCATTTGGATGTAGCCTTGAGCTGCAATAGCTGGCAGTCGAACAAAACTTTTCCAAAGCCTGTACCATCCTTGACAATTGTAAGATACTTTATTTCATTACATCTATTGCTCACAGTTTTACCACTGTTGTTATCTACTGCACACTAAAGTTTTTTCTTATGATGATTAAGTTGGAGTTTATATACACTAGGTGACTTTAGCCTTGATTCAATATTTTTCTAACTTTTAGACTTGTAAAGTACCGATTTTACGTTAGTATGCTTTCAGTCCCCTATTTGGCAGCATAGTGCGATCCATCATTGACAATCTATGCAATGCATTCTTTGTTTACCCTGTAGGCACAAAGAGGGAGATTTATCAAAAGCTGTGTAGAGGAAGAGCGGTGCAGTTGTCCATAGCAACCAATCAGATCGCTTCTTTTATTTTATGAGCGGCCTGTGAAAAGTGAAAGAAGCAATCTGATTGGTTGCTATGGGCAACTGCACCACTCTTCCTCTACACTGATTTTGATAAATCTCTCCCAAAATGCCTGGTATTTTAGGGCACACCTATTTAGGAGATCTGTAAGGGGCTTGATCATCTTGCATCTGTCTTCTAAATCAATTTTCCTATACCAGTGGTCTCCACACTATGGACCTCCAGATGTTGTGAAACTACAACTTTTAACATGCTTGGACCACTGTTGGCTTTCCAATCATGGGGGGAGTTGTAGTTTAGCAACAGCTGGAGGTCTACAGTTTTGATAACTAGGTCCTATACATTAGGGACTTAGTAAAGAATATTCTTCTATTTAGGATCCTTATATCTTGACCAGAATTGAGAAAAGCTACAAAGAGCATTTCTTGCCCTGGAAGACCTTTCTTCCCTTCATTACGCACAGCACATTTATAATAGACACAATGCATTGCTTAATTTTACCCAGGGCTGGTGCAAGGATTTTTGCCACCCTAGGCAAAACCTCATTTTGCGGCCTCTTTGGTCCCGCCCCTCGGTTGCACCCCTTTTTTGCACTATACTGTTACTGAATAAACATTAATATACAGCTATCAATATTCCCACATACAGTGATCATCCATATGTAGATACCAGTTCTACACAGGCTCTGCAGACCATATAAGTGATTAAAGCTACATGTAGTGACTCACAGTGACGTCTTCCCTGATTCGAGTCAATCACTTTTCTTTTTCATCTGGCCCTGACCATCATGAAGAATTCTCCAGCCATGACTTGTCTTTGCAAAATCTGACAGACAAACATTTTAGCCTCCTTGTTCAAGCACATTTCTCATCTCTATACAAACTATCCATATGTATTGCTCTACACAGAAATAGTGCTCAATGTGTACCCCCTCACATTGCTCTCATACAGCAGGCCACCTTACATTGCCCCATATAGCAGGCTAAGTCCCATTGCCCCTGTGGTGAGGGTGTGATGCAGGGCAGATGGAATTACCCTAGGGGCAGATGGCATTAACCCCTTGTGTTCGTGACGCCAGGGCATGGTTTAACCGCTTCACCAAGAGAAGGTAGGCCGCTGGATCCTGGGCTAGACACAGGGGCAAACAATGACTCTGACGCCAAGTTATGGAACAACGGCAGCTTTACTGAGTCAGACAGGTGTAACAGTCTATACAGCTTGGCTAGGTCCACAGAGGTGACCAGTGACTTCAGAGACCACAGGGCTTGCTGGGACTTATAGTGGACTTGAACAATTTGATGCAAGGCCATGATGACTTGAGACAGATTGCCTTGGACTGACTTGACTGAGACTGACTATACCCCGTTTGTAGCTTACCAGGCTTTGACGTGGACATGGGGGGTAGTGGACTTAAGGATCCGTGGCTGCTTGGTAGACTTTAGGCCTCCTCTCCTCCAAGTCCAGACACACACCTAGGACTTGACCTTGCTGCACTCAGTGGAGAAGAGCATAAGAGCAAAAAGAGACTGAACTAGCTCCACCCAGGGCTTATATAGGGGAGGCAAGAAGGGGTCCCATAAGTCTCCCTGTAGGTCACCTGGTGAATGGTACCTTCCCTGGATACAATCACATGACACATTACTAAAAGGCATAACACATTATATGTACAATACATTATATAACATAAATACTGGAGGTGATATATACAAGACATAGGTGAGGGAGGGCACAGGGGTCACAGGATGTAGTCTGCCGGACAGGGCAGCTAAGGTATAGGGGTACAACTCCTGTACTGGGCCACCCCACCCCCCATATAAAAGGCCACTTCACATTGCCCCAATAAAGCAGGCCACCTTACATTGCCCCCAAATAGCAGGTCCCCTCACATTTCCCTCATATTCCCTTACATTGCCCTCAAGTTTCTTCACATTGACCCCATATTCCCCTCACATTGCCCCATATATTCTCTGACAATGCCCCAATACATAGCAGACCCCCTCACATATATTGCTCCCATATATAGCAGGCCCCTCACGCATATTGTCCCCATATTCCTCACATTGCCCCCTCACATACATTGCCACATATTCCTCCCATTGCCCCCCTCACATAAATTGCCCCTATATTCCTCCCATTGCCCCCTCACATACATTATCCCCATATTCCTCAAATGGTCCTTTCACTTACATTGCCCCCATATTCCTCACATTGCCCCCTCACATACATTATTCCCAGTATTCCTCACATTGTCCCCTCACTTACATTGCCCCCTCACATACATTTGACTTTTTGACAACTTTAAATTTTTTCTGCCATTTGATGTGATCAAAAATTTACACCACAGGTGATCCGATGAGTCTCTTTAAGACCACTTAACACTTCAGATAATGTATTCAGTATTGATCCCAATATCTGAAGGGTTAATGGTGGGCATCAACATGAACACTAATGTCTGCCACGTAGTAGCAGGGACCCGCAGTCCATAAAGTAGAGCAACTGTCACGATGCCGGCTGGCAGGTAGTGGATCCTCTGTGCCTGAGAGGGATTGGCGTGGACCGTGCTAGTGGACCGGTTCTAAGCCACTACTGGTTTTCACCAGAGCCCGCCGCAAAGCGGGATGGTCTTGCTGCGGCGGTAGTGACCAGGTCGTATCCACTAGCAACGGCTCACCTCTCTGGCTGCTGAAGATAGGCGCGGTACAAGGGAGTAGGCAGAAGCAAGGTCGGACGTAGCAGAAGGTCGGGGCAGGCAGCAAGGATCGTAGTCAGGGGCAACGGCAGAAGGTCTGGAACACAGGCTAGGAACACACACAAGGAACGCTTTCACTGGCACAATGGCAACAAGATCCGGCAAGGGAGTGCAGGGGAAGTGAGGTGATATAGGGAAGTGCACAGGTGAACACACTAATTGGAACCACTGCGCCAATCAGCGGCGCAGTGGCCCTTTAAATCGCAGAGACCCGGCGCGCGCGCGCCCTAGGGAGCGGGGCCGCGCGCGCCGGGACAGAACAGACGGAGAGCGAGTCAGGTAGGGGAGCCGGGGTGCGCATCGCGAGCGGGCGCTACCCGCATCGCGAATCGCATCCCGGCTGGCAGCGGAATCGCAGCGCCCCGGGTCAGAGGACGTGACCGGAGCGCTGCAGCGGGGAGAGTGAAGCGAGCGCTCCGGGGAGGAGCGGGGACCCGGAGCGCTCGGCGTAACAGTACCCCCCCCCTTGGGTCTCCCCCTCTTCTTAGAGCCTGAGAACCTGAGGAGCAGACTTTTGTCTAGGATGTTGTCCTCAGGTTCCCAGGATCTCTCTTCAGGACCACAACCCTCCCAGTCCACTAAAAAAAAATTTTTCCCTCTGACCTTTTTGGCAGCTAGGATTTCTTTGACCGAGAAGATGTCCGAGGAGCCGGAAACAGGAGTGGGAGGAACAGATTTGGGAGAAAAACGGTTGAGGATGAGTGGTTTGAGAAGAGAGACGTGAAAGGCATTAGGGATACGAAGAGAAGGAGGAAGAAGAAGTTTATAAGAGACAGGATTAATTTGACACAAAATTTTGAAAGGACCAAGATAGCGTGGTCCCAACTTGTAGCTAGGGACACGGAAGCGGACATATTTAGCGGAGAGCCATACCTTGTCTCCAGGGGAAAAAACGGGAGGGGCTCTTCTTTTCTTATCCGCGAACTTCTTCATGCGTGATGAAGCCTGTAAGAGAGAATTTTGGGTCTCTCTCCATATGATGGAAAGGTCACGAGAAATTTCATCCACAGCGGGCAGACCAGAGGGCAAGGGAGTAGGGAGGGGGGGAAGAGGGTGACGGCCGTACACCACGAAAAATGGGGATTTGGAGGAAGACTCAGAGACCCTGAAGTTATACGAGAATTCGGCCCATGGGAGGAGATCTGCCCAGTCATCCTGGCGGGAGGAAACAAAATGTCGCAAATAATCACCCAAGATCTGGTTAATTCTTTCTACTTGTCCATTGGACTGAGGATGATATGCAGAAGAAAAATTTAATTTAATCTTGAGTTGTTTACAGAGAGCCCTCCAGAATTTAGACACGAATTGGACGCCTCTATCCGAGACAATCTGCGTAGGCAACCCGTGAAGACGAAAAATGTGTACAAAAAATTGTTTAGCCAACTGAGGCGCAGAAGGAAGACCAGGAAGAGGGATGAAATGTGCCATTTTGGAGAATCGATCAACGACCACCCAAATAACAGTGTTGCCACGGGAAGGGGGTAAATCAGTAATAAAATCCATACCAATCAGAGACCAAGGCCGTTCGGGGACAGGCAGAGGATGAAGAAAACCAGCGGGCTTCTGGCGAGGAGTCTTATCCCGGGCACAGATAGTGCAGGCTCGCACAAAGTCCACAACATCCGTCTCCAGAGTCGGCCACCAATAGAAGCGGGAGATGAGTTGCACAGATTTCTTGATACCCGCATGACCTGCGAGATGGGAGGAGTGACCCCATTTGAGGATTCCGAGGCGTTGGCGAGGAGAAACAAAGGTCTTTCCTGGAGGAGTCTGCCTGATGGAGGCAGGAGAAGTGGAGATCAGGCAGTCAGGTGGAATGATGTGTTGCGGAGAGAGTTCAACTTCAGAGGCATCCGAGGAACGAGAGAGAGCATCGGCCCTAATGTTCTTATCGGCAGGACGAAAGTGAATCTCAAAATTAAATCGGGCAAAGAACAGAGACCACCGGGCCTGGCGAGGATTCAGCCGTTGGGCAGACTGGAGGTAGGAGAGGTTCTTGTGGTCGGTGTAGATAATAACAGGAGAACTTGATCCCTCCAGCAGATGCCTCCATTCCTCAAGTGCTAATTTAATGGCTAGAAGCTCTCGATCCCCGATGGAGTAGTTCCTCTCCGCTGGAGAGAAGGTCCTAGAGAAAAAACCACAAGTGACAGCATGCCCGGAAGAATTTTTTTGTAGAAGAACAGCTCCAGCTCCCACTGAGGAGGCATCAACCTCCAATAGGAAGGGTTTGGAAGGGTCGGGTCTGGAGAGGACGGGAGCCGAAGAAAAGGCAGACTTGAGTCGTTTAAAGGCGTCTTCTGCTTGAGGAGGCCAGGACTTGGGATCAGCATTTTTTTTGGTTAAAGCCACGATAGGAGCCACAATGGTAGAAAAATGTGGAATAAATTGCCTGTAATAATTGGCGAACCCCAAAAAGCGTTGGATAGCACGGAGTCCGGAGGGGCGTGGCCAATCTAAGACGGCAGAAAGTTTGTCTGGATCCATCTGTAGTCCCTGGCCAGAGACCAAATATCCTAGAAAAGGAAGAGATTGGCATTCAAACAGACATTTCTCAATTTTGGCATAGAGTTGGTTGTCACGAAGTCTCTGAAGAACCATACGGACATGCTGGCGGTGTTCTTCTAGATTGGCAGAAAAAATTAGGATATCGTCCAGATATACAACAACACAGGAGTATAACAGATCACGAAAAATTTCATTGACAAAGTCTTGGAAGACGGCAGGGGCGTTGCACAGGCCAAAGGGCATGACCAGATACTCAAAGTGTCCATCTCTGGTGTTAAATGCCGTTTTCCACTCGTCCCCCTCTCTGATGCGGATGAGGTTATAGGCGCCTCTTAAGTCCAATTTAGTAAAGATGTGGGCACCTTGGAGGCGATCAAAGAGTTCAGAGATGAGGGGTAAGGGGTAGCGGTTCTTAACCGTGATTTTATTAAGACCGCGGTAGTCAATGCAAGGACGTAGGGAGCCATCTTTTTTGGACACAAAGAAAAATCCGGCTCCGGCAGGAGAGGAGGATTTACGGATAAAGCCCTTTTTTAGATTCTCCTGGACGTATTCGGACATGGCAAGAGTCTCTGGGGCAGAGAGAGGATAAATTCTGCCCCGGGGTGGAGTAGTGCCCGGGAGGAGGTCGATAGGGCAATCATAAGGCCTGTGAGGAGGTAGAGTCTCAGCTTGTTTTTTGCAGAAAACATCCGCGAAGTCCATATAGGCCTTAGGGAGACCGGTTACTGGAGGAACCACAGAGTTACGGCAAGGGTTACTGGGAACCGGTTTTAGACAGTTCTTGGAACAAGAGGACCCCCAGCTCTTGATCTCCCCAGTGGACCAATCCAGGGTTGGGGAATGAAGTTGAAGCCAGGGAAGTCCAAGGAGAATTTCCGAGGTGCAATTGGGGAGGACCAAAAGTTCAATCCTCTCATGATGAGATCCGATGCTCATAAGAAGGGGCTCCGTGCGGAAACGTATGGTACAGTCCAATCTTTCATTATTTACACAATTGATGTAGAGGGGTCTGGCGAGACTGGTCACGGGGATGTTGAACCTGTTGACGAGAGAGGCCAAAATAAAATTTCCTGCAGATCCAGAGTCCAAGAAGGCCACTGTAGAGAAGGAGAAGGCAGAGGCAGACATCCGCACAGGCACAGTAAGACGTGGAGAAGCAGAGTAGACATCAAGGACTGTCTCACCTTTGTGCGGAGTCAGCGTACGTCTTTCCAGGCGGGGAGGACGGATAGGACAATCCCTCAGGAAGTGTTCGGTACTAGCACAGTACAGGCAGAGGTTCTCCATACGGCGTCGTGTCCTCTCTTGAGGTGTCAGGCGAGACCGGTCGACCCGCATAGCCTCCACGGCGGGAGGCACAGGAACAGATTGCAGGGGACCAGAGGAGAGAGGAGCCGAGGAGAAGAAACGCCTCGTGCGAACAGAGTCCATATCTTGGCGGAGTTCCTGACGCCTTTCGGAAAAACGCATGTCAATGCGAGTGGCTAGGTGAATAAGTTCATGTAGATTAGCAGGAATTTCTCGTGCGGCCAGAACATCTTTAATGTTGCTGGATAGGCCTTTTTTGAAGGTCGCGCAGAGGGCCTCATTATTCCAGGACAATTCTGAAGCAAGAGTACGGAATTGTACGGCATACTCGCCAACGGAAGAATTACCCTGGACCAGGTTCAACAGGGCAGTCTCAGCAGAAGAGGCTCGGGCAGGTTCCTCAAAGACACTTCGGATTTCCGAGAAGAAGGAGTGTACAGAGGCAGTGACGGGGTCATTGCGGTCCCAGAGCGGTGTGGCCCATGACAGGGCTTTTCCGGACAGAAGGCTGACTACGAAAGCCACCTTAGACCTTTCAGTGGGAAACAGGTCCGACATCATCTCCAGATGCAGGGAACATTGGGAAAGAAAGCCACGGCAAAACTTAGAGTCCCCATCAAATTTATCCGGCAAGGATAAGCGTATCCCAGGAGCGGCCACTCGCTGCGGAGGAGGTGCAGGAGCTGGCGGAGGAGATGACTGCTGAAGCTGTGGTAGTAACTGTTGTAGCATAACGGTCAGTTGAGACAGCTGTTGGCCTTGTTGCGCTATCTGTTGTGACTGCTGGGCGACCACCGTGGTGAGGTCAGCGACAACTGGCAGAGGAACTTCAGCGGGATCCATGGCCGGATCTACTGTCACGATGCCGGCTGGCAGGTAGTGGATCCTCTGTGCCTGAGAGGGATTGGCGTGGACCGTGCTAGTGGACCGGTTCTAAGCCACTACTGGTTTTCACCAGAGCCCGCCGCAAAGCGGGATGGTCTTGCTGCGGCGGTAGTGACCAGGTCGTATCCACTAGCAACGGCTCACCTCTCTGGCTGCTGAAGATAGGCGCGGTACAAGGGAGTAGGCAGAAGCAAGGTCGGACGTAGCAGAAGGTCGGGGCAGGCAGCAAGGATCGTAGTCAGGGGCAACGGCAGAAGGTCTGGAACACAGGCTAGGAACACACACAAGGAACGCTTTCACTGGCACAATGGCAACAAGATCCGGCAAGGGAGTGCAGGGGAAGTGAGGTGATATAGGGAAGTGCACAGGTGAACACACTAATTGGAACCACTGCGCCAATCAGCGGCGCAGTGGCCCTTTAAATCGCAGAGACCCGGCGCGCGCGCGCCCTAGGGAGCGGGGCCGCGCGCGCCGGGACAGAACAGACGGAGAGCGAGTCAGGTAGGGGAGCCGGGGTGCGCATCGCGAGCGGGCGCTACCCGCATCGCGAATCGCATCCCGGCTGGCAGCGGAATCGCAGCGCCCCGGGTCAGAGGACGTGACCGGAGCGCTGCAGCGGGGAGAGTGAAGCGAGCGCTCCGGGGAGGAGCGGGGACCCGGAGCGCTCGGCGTAACAGCAACTTATGTACTCACTGCATAGACTGTACAGGCCCGCAGGGTGAAAATATATGCCCTGGAGCGCTAAGTACCAGACAGCCAGGGCGCACATTTACACCCTGCATCTTCTAGGGGTTAAGAGCATGTTTACACTATGGAATGTCTGCCGGAAAAATCTGGGCGGGCATTCTGTGCAAAGCTACACCGACAGATTCAGACAACTGTAGGACTGCTTTGATATGCGCCGTCACCATTGACTGCAATGCATATCTGAGCATATCCACCGAAAGGATGAAAAGATTCATTCTTTCTGCCACTAAAATTCCGTATTTTGAAATGGGACTCTGCACCGGATTTTCCTGACTGGAATTCTACTCAGAAATTCTGGAGTGTGAATGCTCCCTTAGGCTATGTTTACACATTGCATTTTGAGGGATTTAGACCGTTTTTAAGTGGTTCATTTGATCTCTAGGAGGGGATACAGAAAAACCAAAACCCTCCATGTTTTAGGCTGTAGACAGAACCAAAAAAATGCCTTTTTAGTACAGCCCGAAACAATTTCCTTGCACTTGTACTGTTATAACTACAGCTGTAAAAGGAAACTACATGAACTGAGAGGTGTTTTCTAATTGAATTCAAATCAATAGGGGAAAAATGGACATTAATTGAGGCAGACAATATATGTTTTATGCTTCAAAATGATATTTTAAAAATATGATGTGAACATAGCCTAAGGCTGTGTTCACACAACATAAAAATTATTTGTATATTTTATTCTGGCTGGCATCTTCAGCTGTAATTTTGTCCATCATTTTTGTGGATTACAGCAAAAAAGTGTAAATATGTTACACAGCGTGAACCGGGTACACAATGTATTTACTGTTGAGTTTATATTTCTGCCATTAGCTTTGGTATGGCGTGTGTTTAGACTTGAGTTATGTCTGCGCTGTGGATACTATTTTTCAGGGTGATATTAGTTCTGGAATTAAACAACTGCATAAGATTAAGAATGTGTTATGATGGAGAAAATGGAAGCTCCTCAGGGACATTTTTCAATATTGTCAAATTAGTTTTCCTAATAAAGTGTGAAGCACCAGAGACTCCAGCGTTGATTTCATTTGCTGCCACCAATTGCCTTAAGGCCATTAACTACCTACATGAAATTGGGCTTTACATGGTTTTAAAAGCTTGTGCAGGAACGTTACAGTCAGGATACTCAGCTTTATTATTTTTCATGACAATTATTAGCCATTTGTTACATAATCATTTAAATATTATTAAAGTATTCAATATATTTCAGGGTTCTTGATTATGGAAGGCTGTGGATTTAATAAGTGATTGTGATAACAAGAGCAATTAGAAAAGAAAAAACAACAGGCACACAATTCACTGGAAAAAATCCCACCCAAACCATTGCTATAACCTGTCCTGCTCCAGTTTCCTTGGTATATTACTGTACAACCTTGGCAATTCAGTACTTCAGGTACCATGCTTACTATGATCAGTGTGACTCTGGGACCTTCAGAGGTGTCGGTAGGCTTTCCTTCAGCCAGGGCAAAGAGTAAATTTGCTGCCCAAGTCCTCTATCTATATATGAAAATGACAGAGTGACTTGATGTCACATGTGTTTTCAATTCCACCCATCCCACCTATGACATTTTAATCCCCCCCCCCCCGTGCCATTTTAAATACCCCAACCCCCTGTGCCATTTTAATTCTCCCCACCTCCTCTTCCCTCTCCTTCTGATCCCTTTGCTGTTCCTTGAATGACATCCTCCCACTTCATCAGGGGTGTCACTTGTCACTGCTGGCAGCCCATGCTGCAGATCAGGCAGACCAGGCTGCTGGTGCTGCGGCCACTTTAAATCAGTGTAGTGAAAAATAGAAGATGAGCACTCGGCACTGGGGTCCTGCTAGTGGAGATGGGACATAATGAACAGGAGCCTGTACTGTACACTGGGCGGTGCAAAGCAGCAATAGACAAAAAAGGATGTAGATGTAGAGAGAAAAATGACAGCGCAGCACTCACCCTTAATAGGGGTTTATTCAGATCAAACGGTGCACACGAAGTGATGATCCACAGTACAGTAGGTTCCGGGGGGGAGAACAGGAAAGAGGACTCAGGGGAGTCCTCTTTCCTGTTCTCCCCCCCCCCCCGGAACCTACTGTACTGTGGATCATCACTTCATGTGCACCGTTTGATCTGAATAAACCACTATTAAGGGTGAGTGCTGCGCTGTCATTTTTCTCTCTACATCTACTTTAAATCAGTGGCGTCACCGAATTTGCAGATTGTCTAAGAGGCTGGATATGGAATGAGGGAATGTGTGGAATTAGCAGGACCCACAGACATAGCGCCTGACTGTCCTCAGCCTTATTCCCGCTTGCATGTTTTTATTGGGTCCTTCAGGTCCAGCGGGATCACAATCCTAATGCAGAGCTCTAGTCTGCTCCTGAATTTGGCCCAAAGTCAAACCAGTTGGGTAACACAGCAGGTCCATGCCTGTTATTGCTTCTTACATGGAAGATCAATAGGATTCCAAGCAGTTAAACCTCCATCCAATGGAAATTGTGGCATGCCCTAGCTGTATGTCCTCACATCCTGATGTTTCGGAAACCCCTTTATGCAAAACAGCTAAACAAGCATTCAGCTGGCAGCCACTGTACCATTCCTGTGCCTCAATAAACAAATATGCTTAATGTTAAGAATATAATCAAACATTTCCAATCCTTCCTCATCGCGCTGCCCCCATACATATTGACATATTGTTTGATCCTACCAAAACTAGTATATTCAGGCTACATTAAACTCATTTATATGGCACTTTTTTGTTTTTTTTATACTTTAGCAAATACTTTTATCACATGTACTCCTGATTTCTTCTGCTGTTGCTGGGCTCCTAATAGTTGCCTTCAAATTGTCTAGCAACACAAAGGAAATGTACAAAAATGTAAAAATTGTAATAAACAAGTAAACAAAAAGATGTTCTTAAACCTTCCTTCAAGTTTAATCACTTGTCCTGTATAAGACCACAGTATGGTGATGAGCCATGAAACTCTCAAAGGGGCATTGGTAAAGTCAAGACTTCTCAATGTATTTATAGAGATTAGCCCCCTGAGACAAACACCCCATGGGTGTGGACCCACCGTACCACAAGCAGCAGCAGGGCGAGCTGGCAGAATGGGGAAAACTAACACTAAAGATAGCATCAGACGTAGCAAAGCTGATTAAGGTGTTTATTAACAGAGCAGATACAGAGACAACAGCTAGCGAAGATGGCTACAGGTGCAGGCTGGCTGGAACAAGCTGCAAGCAGACAGGAATCATGGTAGACAGTCCAAGTTCATTAACAGGAGAGACAGGTCAGGTTCCAGGGGATGAGACAAAGGCAAAGTTCAGTAGACAGGCAGGGTCAGGAACACAGGATCAGCAGACAGACAGAGACCCTAGCAGTACAGGAAACTTTGCTGGGGTATTAGGCAATAGGTAAAGCAGGTTTTTATAGGGAGTGCAAGGCAGGGATTAGAGGAGGATCCATTAGTGAGTGCACATTGTCTCTATAAGATTAAGCTAGTGCTCGTGCGTGGACCCCAGAGGACAGAGCAGGAACTCCAGCAGGAGACACACCAGAGCAGAAAAAACAGGAATCGCAGCAGACACATGACACAGAGGATGTCGCATGATGCTGGTAAGGACCAGGACACATAGAACACTGATGGTTGCCAACAGCAGCGTTACAGTCTATTTCTGTGGGGACATGTGCATTACTGTGTTTAGGATAGAGCAGTCTTACAGTCACAGTTGCTAATACATCCCCGTGGTCACCTTGGTCAAGTGCTGTTGTCATCGTAACTCCTCTGAATACCAGTTATATTATATTCTGTTTTAAACATATGAATTAATAAAGATATTATTAATAAAATTAATTGTGGGTATTTGATGACTGTTTTGATATACAATGTATTTATGATGGTATTTGTTTTAATAAGCATTTATGTAAATTTATAAAGTGCAGAGGAGTACTTGCCAACAGTCTCAATTTTGCTAACAATCCTGCAAAACAGAACATATAATTGTCGGGATTATGTAAATCCTGCCTAAAAGGGGATAATTGGGGAGGGTGTTCCCTGTATTTTGTGAGTGTTCCCATGCAGTTTCATGTCTGGAATTAGGATTTCGACATCCTTATAGTTATGTAGATGTTAATTTTGCTATATAAATAACAATAACAATAATCATTTTAATATTTACACATTATTGACTAACATTTTATTAGGTGAAGAATACTTCCCAAAGTTGAAATTATGAAATCTATTGTCCTGTAAAAACAATGTATTAAACACATTTTCTACTTATTTGTACAAGGAAAAGGCCTAAAATGTTACTATTTGTTATTTTGCCCTCTTGCTTATCAGAGAAAAATGAACAATACATGGAAGTTGCTCAGCAAAAGGTAAAGTGACTGCAGAGAAATCCATGTGGGAGCATAAATGGAGGCTGTTTTTGGTGCAAAAAAAAGCCGCAAGGAACACACAGAGCCAGTAAATTGTTTAGAAAAAAATGTATATATGATTTAAAAAAGCAATAGCATTGTTAGAAGGTCTCCCCTGAAGATTATACCATGTAGACAGCTAAAGAAATGCTTGTAATGGTAGAATGGTAGCAACTGCAGCACAACTAGGTTTTGTTTAAATGGGCACTTTAAAAAAACTTTTGACATGTTGTAGAGACACGTCTAAAGCCTGTAAGGTTGGGATCTGAGTGTTCAGTCTGCGATCAATAGCTAGAACTAGTTGTAAAAAGAGTGTGCCAAGTGATAGAAACTTACAATGTAAGTCTATGGGATTGTCTCGATCAGCTGCACTTTTCTCCCCACATGCTCCACGCTAAGAATAGTCGGGGTCTGCACATTCTAGGACATGTTAAAAGTTTTTAAAAGCAACAGGCACACAAAAAAAAAACTTATTTAGGCTAAGTTTCCACTTGGTTTTTTGTCTGGCAGTATTTGGAAAACAGCCACTGCAGTTTTTCAGCCATAGCCAGAAGTGCATTCAAAAGGAATAGGACATATATAGGAAGGACTTACACTGCTTCTCCTTCCTAATGGATCCACTTCTGACTTTGGCTCAAAAACTGCAGTGGCAGATATCCAAAAACTGCCAGAAAAAAAAACAAGTGGAAACTTAGCCTTAGGGTGGTTTTAGGCCTTTTTATTTTTTTTTTTTTTTTTTTTAAATGGCAGGAAAAATGCCATAGATGATGCATGGTGTTAGCTGGGTATCAATAAGGAAATATAAAACACCATAGCTGAATGGATTGGGATAAGGAACACATCATTTCACTCAGGATCGGCCGCACTAACCACCTGTATATTCAGGTTAAAGGGGTATGCTAAAGTATGTATTACCGGTCCAGAAGGTAGATGACAAAAAATAGTTATTGTGGAGGCAGGGAGAGGGGAAAGGGCTGGCTGGAGAAAGAAGATTTATTGAGAGAACAGTACGGGTATGTTCACACTACAGTAAGGGTATGTTCACTCTGAATTCAGCGAGCAGAGATTCCGTCTGGAGGTAAGCCTGCGCGGCACTGCGCCGCCACCATTGATGACTATGCAGTGCTTGTGGACTTCTGCGCAAAGAATGAACATGTTCTTTCTTTGCGCTGAACAATTTCAGTGGCAGAATTGTCAGCCGCTGAAATTCCACAGTGTGAATGGGTCTCTCGGAAGACCCGTTCACACTGATGGTAATGTTCACTGCACGGAATTCCACTCGCGGAATTCAACTCTTGGAATTTCGCAGTGTGAACATACCCTGAGGAGGGAGAAAACACAGTGCAGGGGCAGGGAGATGGCATGGCAGCACTGGAGTCAAGGGTGGATGAACAGCCTATAACTGCTAGGCCTGTAGAAGACTGGGAAAGCTGGATGGCAAGCAGTATGAGTGCCACCCAGCTTTCCCAGTCTCCTGAAGAGCTCCAATATTGCTGCTTTACCAGACAAATATTCTAAATACTCTATATCATTGTTCCCAGGGCAATGTTGGGTACTTTTTTTTCCACATGCCACCAAAAACATTTGAAATTCGTGTATGTGAAGGCCTAAGGTTGGAGTTTTTTGTCAATAAAAGTTATGGTTTTTTTTTGTACTTTAATTAATTTTTTTATATTTTCTGTGCCTTTTTGTGTGGCCATACATGTTTTTTTCAAACAGACTGCAAATAGTGCTTTTTATGTAGTTTTGGTGGTATTTTGTGGGTGTATTTATTTCTTGTGCAGCATCCCCATAGGCATCTCTGGCTCTTCTCTGCATATTAAAAAACAATTTTTAAAAGCATCTAGGATTTGTGTACTATTTGGGTTTTGATCTTTAATCCGACATCTGTTACATATAACATCCCTAATTGTATCGAAATATATGAGTAAAATGAATCAATCTAAATTGAGTTATATGTTCTCTATAGGACTTTCAGCCTAAATCAATTCAATAGGTGGGCTTAAAGGGGTACTCCACTACCCCAGCGTCCAGAACATTTAGTTCCGAATGCTGGGTGCAGGCTGCAGGTGGTCGTGATGTCACGGCCACGCCCCTCATGATGTCACATCCCGCCCTCCTCAATGCAAGTCACTCCCACTCCTATAGACTTGCATTGAGGGGGCGTGGCACGACTTCACAACCCCCGCACCCAGCGTAAATGTTCCGGACACTGGGGCAGTGGAGTACCCCTTTAACAACAGACCACTCAAGCATTTGTGGTCTTTTCATTTGTCGTGCTACGAGACTGACAAAAAAGAAAACTCTGACAAACAGGTCACATGCCAAAGTCACATGTACAAAATATCTCTGCACCGAGATATTAATCGCTAAAATAATATTTCAAGTTTACATTCATTTCCACTTGTCTATAAGGTAATGTAGACATTGACTTTCCCATTAGAACAATTGTTCTGTCTCTTATCTTACCCTTGCATGTGACTTCTTTTTCCTTTTAAATTGCAAAACACTGTACCCTTTGTCTGCTGAAAGTTACATGCAATCATCCTTGTTGTACGGTTAAGGCTTATATAAAGATAGCCAAGTTTTTATTTCATATTTTTTACTGACACTGTTTCAGACACACTGAAACATTCCATGGACAATCACACTTAAAGAGGTACTCCGGTGGAAAACTTTTTTTTTTTTTTTAATCAACTGGTGCCAGAAAGTTAAACAGATTTGTAAATTACTTCTATTAAACATTCCTTATCCTTCCAGTACTTATTAGTGGCTGTATGCTACAGAGGAAATTATTTTCTTTTGGGATTTCTTTTCTGTCACGGCCACAGTGCTCTCTGCTGACACCTCTGTCCATTTTAGTTTGCTATGGGGATTTTCTCCTGCTCTGAACATGTCCTGACATGGACAGAAGTGTCAGCAGAGAGCACTGTGCTTGTGACAGAAAAGAAATCCAAGAAGAAAAGAACTTCCTCTGTAGTATACAGCTGCTAATAAGTACTGGAAGGATTACATTTTTTTAATAGAAGCAATTTACAAATCTGTTTAACTTTCTGGCATCAGTTGATTTAAAAAAAAGTTTTCCACTGGAGTACCCCTTTAATGCTTTTGAGATAATGAGGTTTCCTGAATGTGTGGGATTCTCTAAATACCTCATTCCGCTCTTTCAAAATGGCTCTTAACCCGTTAACGACACTGGACATAAATGTACGTCATGGTGCTGTGGTAGTTAACGCACCATGGCGTACATTTACGCTCCGTCATGACCATCATCATGTTTGGCAGGTCCCAGCTACTATCAGCTACATGGCCGACATCCATGATCGCGGGGATGTCCGCTATTAACCCCTCAGATGCTGTGATCAACACAGATCACGGCATCTGAAGCAGTGCGGTACTTTAAATGGATGATCGGATCGCCCGCATTGCTGCTGCGGGGATCCAATCATCCAGCATGGCGGCCGAAGGTCCCCTTTCCTGGCTCCGGCCAACTCTTAGGGTCTTCTGCTCTGGTCTAAGATCGAGCAGACCAGAGCAGAAGATCACCGATAACACTGATCAGTGCTATACCCTATGCATAGCACTGAACAGTATTAGCAATGAATGGATTGCTATAGATAGTCCTCTATGGGGACTATTAAAGTGTAAAAATGAAAGTTAACTTTTTTTTTTAAAGGCAAAAAAAAAATGTGAAAAATCCCCACCCCCAATAAAAATGCAACATGTCCTTTTTCCCATTTTACCCCCATAAAGTGTAAAAAAAAAAATTTATTAATACACATATTTGGTATCGCCGCATGCGTAAATGTCCAAACTATTAAAATATAATGTTATTGATCCCGTACGGTGAACGGCATGAACGTAAAATAAAAAAAACCAAAATTGCTGCTTTTTTGTCACATTTTATAGAATAAAAAAAAATTATATAAAAAAAATAAATAAAAGTTTTATATACACAAATGTGGTATCAATAAAAAGATCATGGCACAAAAATTTGCCCTCATACCGTGGCTTATACGGAAAAATGAAAAAGTAATAGGTCATCCAAATAGAAGGATTTTAAACATACTAATTTGGTTTAAAAGTTTGCGATTTAATCGTATTGACCCACAGAATAAAGAAAACATGTCATTTTTACCATAAATTGCACGGCGTGAAAAAAAAACCTTCCAAAATTTGCAAAATTGCGATTTTCTTTTTAATTTCCCCACACAAATGGTATTTTTTTTGGTTGTTAGCTTTATTACACACACGCCGTCACGCCCCCAGTCCTGGAAACCCGGAGGTTTCCGAAACTGGAGACGCAGCCCCGCATAGAATGCAGGTGCTGCAGGGAGATTGCGGGGGTCCCAGCAGCGGGCCCCCCACGATCAGACATCTTATCCCCTACCCTTTTTTCTCTTTACCCCTCTTTACTTTTCTTTGTCATGGGACTGACCTTGATTGGTAGAAACTTCTGCTCCCTATTATCTCATTCTTACGTTTTTTCTTGTTCTGCCTATCGGTACTAACCCCATTTTTGTGAATTCATTACTGCCTGTCTCTAACGGAAGGACTCTTTTTCCTGCTCACAATTCTTTTTTGCGTGCACTGTCTGCATTCCTGATGTGATAATGCCTTATGTAATTTGTCCTTCCACATCACCCATTTTGCACTTTTATGAATGTGGTGCACTGTGGTACCGTCTATTGTCACTTCTGATTTACACTGCCTATTGCTATTGTTTCTTTTATTTTGTAAGCTAAATAAAAAGTGGAGTACATAAGCAAAAAACTATAAATCGCCTCAGAACACCATTTGGATGATTCCCCCTCTTCTCTGCAACTTTTTTGCACAAAATGTCACAGAAGTGCCCTCCAAAGGCATTTTTCTAAGGCTGGGTTCACATCATGTTTTAGGCAATACGGATTTGCATACGGCTGGGGGGGAGCTAAAACCGGGCACTCCCGTATCCCTACCGTATGTGACCTGTATGTAATGTATTTCAATGAGCCAACCGGACTGAAAAGCTGACTCCGGTCGGCACATTTTTGCCCCGTATGCGGTTTTCCCACCGGACCTAAAACTGTGGTACACTACGGTTTTAGGTCCGGTCGGCTCATTGAAATACATTACATATGGGCCGCATACAGCTGGGATACGGGAGCGCCCGGTTTAGCTCCCCCCAGCCATATGCGGTCCCATATTGCCTAAAATGTGATGTGAACCCAGCCTAAGCCAGGTCTGACCTGGCTTTGATTTGCGACATTCTGGAGGGGTTTGTGACATTTGCACATCATAAATTCCCAAACACTGCAAAGAGAAAACTGAAAAATGCTTAGGTAAGGCTGTTTGCTACCCACAAAAGTTGCAAAAAAAAACAATTGTGTGCCGAAGTAGGCAAAAAAAAAAAAGCTGTAAATGCAATTGATAAATCTCCCCCATTGTCTTTTGATACATACCAATGTAGTAGATAACAAATAAAAGTTTACATTTCACACCACTTAACATGCCTAGCGTTTGATAAGCACTCTACACTTTTTGCATAGCATGAATTAAAGGGGTATTCTACTGGCCAGCACTCGGAACATTTAGTTCCGAACACTGTGTGCTTGCTGTGGGGGTCGGCCACGCCCCCTCGATGTGAGTCTTTGGGAGGGGGTGTGATGGCTGCCACGCCCTCTCCCATATGCTTGCATTGAGGGGGCATGGCCTGACATCACGAGGGGGCATGGCCAACCCACGCAGTGTGCACACAGCGTTCGGAACTAAATGTTCCGAAGGCTGGCCAGTGAAGTACCCCTTTAAGTCTATAGATGGCACTTAAAGAGAATCTGTCAGCTCTATATCATAGTGAGTGAGAACAGTAAACACAAAATCTGAACCGTATTTAGATGCGTTGTTGGTGGTCCATTGGACCAATCGGCACCCCCTGCAATCTAATTGTGGGGTACCAGTTGCCACAGAAGCCTAAGGCCTCTGCTAGGCCTTGATATCTGCCATAACTGATCTAATGACAATGCCTGTCTAAGGCAGAATGTACCAGTAAAGCATTGATTGCATAGATCAGTGCAATGAATATGTATTGCATTGATCTATGCAAGTAAGTGATTGATAATAAAAGTCCCCTATGGGGAACTTAAAATTGTTGCTTTTGTGATACGATATATGGAAGAATGAAGGGTGCCAGTAAAAAGTAACACTTGACCAGCAAAACATACCACTTTGTCAGTAGAAAATCAAAAATGTTATATGTCTTAGAAGGTGGGGGGGATGAAAATGTACGTGAAAAATCTAGATTCAGGGTTTTGGGATGGGGTTAAATAGGACAAAAGAAGCAAAAATCCTGATATCGTTTGTTGGTGATTGTACTTTACCCAACGTTTCCCAGGCATTGAAGTCTTGATAACTTCCACTGAAATCTCACTAAAACAATAGTGGTACTAATGGCACATAACCTTTCACAGCCTGATTGCAATTAGAAGTAGGATAGAGTATTTACTTAACAGTGTCCTGTTGTCAAATAGCACTCCAAGGCCACAACAAGTTAACATTAGGCTTCAAATTGGATGTTTACTTTAAAAATATTGTGTAAAACAAATAAATAGATGAGGTAGCTGACCCTGTCTAAGCAAATATGAAGTCTGGGGGATCTGGTATATTGTGTAATCTCAAGTATAAGTAAAATAACAGCCCTGAAGGATTCCCAAACTAGTTGCATCAAAAAGGTTTCATGCAGTAAAGTTTATCCTTTTAATAACACCCACTAGAACAAAGTCTATATAAATGAAAATGGCATAAAAAATACATTTAAAAAAATATGTAAAATAAAATATTGCTAGTCTAAAAACCATTAGAAAAGAGGTTCATAACATAATTATAACATAAGTAGCAAAATCCATTCAATGTCACAAGTGTGAAATTGTGTACCATAAAGTTCTACATGCCACACACACAGTAATATGAAAAACTATTCCAAAACTCCCACATTGTATATGTATATAATCCAAGCGCTTTATAGAAGATTCAGTTCACCATACTACTAACAGAAGTGCATTCTGTTATTCTTATTCCTCAGAGTATCTCATGTACATTTTAATAAAGATCCTCTGGTAGCCAATGGCCATACACAGCAATGAAACTCACATTATTCTGCAGCATTAGGTAGGCAGCAGTTCCCCCACATTAAGTAGGCAGCATAGTTTTCCCACATTAGATAGGCAGCATGGCAGCATAGTTCCCCCACAATAATTAGGCAGCATAGTTTCCCCACATTAGATAGGCAGCATGACAGCATAGTTCCCCCACATTAGATAGGCAGCATGGCAGTATAGTTCCCCCACATTAGATAGAAAGCATAGTTCCCTCACATTAGATAGGCAGCATAGTTCCCCTACATTAGATAGGCAGCAGAGTTTCCCTTCATTAGATAGGCAGCATGCCAGCATGGTTCCCCCACATTAGATAGGCAGCATAGTTCCCCAATATTAGATAGGCAGCATGGCAGCATAGTTCCCCCACATTGGATAGGCAGCATAGTTCCCCCACATTAGATAGGCAGCATGGCAATATAGTTCCCCCACATTAGATAGGCAGCATAGTTTCCCCACATTAGATAGGCAGCATAGTTCCCCTACATTAGATAGGCAGCAAAGTTTCCCTTCATTAGATAGGCAGCATGGCATCATAGTTCCCCCACATTAGATAGGCAGCATAGTTCCCCAACATTAGATAGGCAGCATGGCAGCATAGTTCCCCTACATTAGATAGGCAGCATAGTTTCCCCACACTAGGTAGGTAAATAGGCAGTGATCCCCCCCATGCACACACAGAGACACACACAGACACACAAACCTGGCCTGCGCAGTTCTTCTTCTGTTCGAGGTGGCCTGATGAGTGGCCAAAAAAAAAGAGGGGGGCAGCAAAGTGCCGCCCCTGAAAAGTGCATCCTGCGACCAATGGTCCCAATGGGTCCCATGGTAGGGCAGGCCCTGCTTCTATCCTTTGATCTTGTTTGCAGAGTGGTGCAGAACAAATACAACTATTCACATCAAATGAGTTTTCTTATAGAGGCAACTTTATTAAGCATTCTATACAACCAAAGGACAATTGATGGATGGGTAATTGGATCATCCAAATTCCTTTATTTTTTTTGCAAAATGGGGTATTTTTTTCATCAAGATTCTGAAAACAGTTAAGTGACCTGATATATGTTGTTTATGTTACTCCTATAGAAGTGTATGGCAATGTGCAAATAGCGTAGCACCAGTTGCTCTTACTGCCATCTTTGCCTTAAAATATCTGTTAGGGTAGGGTCACACGTAACGGATACGCAGCGTATTTTATGCTGCAGATCCGCCGATGACCAACCCTAGAGTGAACCCCCAGCCTGTGCCCGAGTGTCCGCTAATAGCAGCAATCCGCTGCTATGAGTACACACACAAGGATCTGAGTGACTGTAGTAATCTGCAAGCGCAGTTTACTCACAGACATCACAGCTGCAATGTCTGAGAGTAAACTGCACATGCGTGCTGTTTACTACAGTAGCGCAAATCACTGTGTGAGCTCATAGCAGCGGATTGCTGCTACGAGCGGACACACGGGTACAGGCAGGGGGCTCACTCTAGGGTCGGTCATCTGCAGATCCGCAGCGTAAGATATGGCTCCCCACTAGGGGTCCCCATTCCTACTAGAAAGCTAACCAGTCCTACAGCAGCATCAGGCTTGTCCATGAGTCATAGACAAGAGATGACTCATGGACAAGGCTGCATGAGCAGACAAACCAATCACCTCTCCCCACCACAAGGGAGGGACACGCCCCCTTCCCCTGAGAGGATTTCTAACACTGTGAGGCATAAAAATTAGATGTACATGGTCAGAATTAGGTACTGAGTAACATATTCATCAAAATTTTTTTGATCCCTTAAGGACCGTGCGTTTTTCAGTTTTCGCACTTTCATTTTTTCCTCCCGACCTTTTAAAAATCATAACCCTTTCAATTTTGCACCTAAAAATCTATATGATGGCTTATTTTTTGTGCCACCAATTCTACTTTCTAATGACAACAGTCATTTTACCCCAAAATCTATGGCAAAACGGGAAAAAAATACATTGTGCGACAAAATGGAAGAAAAAACGCAATTTTGTAAATTTTGGGGGCTTCCATTTCTCCGAAGTACATTTTACGGTAAAAATGACACCTTATCTTTATTCTGTAGGTTGATAGGGTTAAAATGATACCCTGCTTATATAGGTTTGATTTTGTCATACTTCTGAAAAAAATTATAACTACCGTATTTATCGGGGTTTACCACGCACCGGCCTATAACACGCACCCTCATTTTACTAAGGATATTTGGGTAAAAAAAGTTTTTTACCCAAATATCCATGATAAAATGAGAGTGTGTGTGTGCGCGTGTATACCCCGATATACCCCCAGGAAAGGCAGGGGGAGAGAGGCCGTCGCTGCCCGCTTCTCTCCCCCTGCCTTTCCTGGGGTCTAGAGCGCTGCTGTCGGCCCTTTTCACCCCCTGGTTATCGGCGCCGCTGCCCGTTCTGTCCCCCTGACTATCGGTGCCGGCGCCGATAGCCAGGGAGAGAGAAGCGGCGCCGACAGCCAGGGGGAGAGAAGGGGCAGCGGCACCCGTTGCCGGCGCCGCTGCCCCGTTGCCTCCCCCCATCCCCGGTGGCATAATTACCTGAGTCGGGTCCGCGCTGCTCCAGGCCTCCGTCGTGCGTCGCCAGCGTCGTTGCTATGCACGGCGCGGCGCTCTGACGTCATGCGCCGCGCCATTCAGCGCATAGTAATGACGCCGGGGACGCACGACGGAGGCCTGGAGCAGCGCGGACCCGACTCAGGTAATTATGCCACCGGGGATGGGGGGAGGCAACCGGGCAGCGGCGCCGGCAATGGGTGCCGCTGCCCCTTCTCTCCCCCTGGCTGTCGGCGCCGCTTCTCTCTCCCTGGCTATCAGCGCCGGCACCGATAGTCAGGGGGACAGAACGGGCAGCGGCGCCGATAACCAGGGGGTGAAAAGGGCCGACAGCAGCGCTCTAGACCCCAGGAAAGGCAGGGGGAGAGAAGCGGGCAGCGACGGCCTCTCTCCCCCTGCCTTTACTGGGGGTGTATCGGCGTATAACACGCACACAGACTTTAGGCTAAAAATTTTAGCCTAAAAAGTGCGTGTTATACGCCGATAAATACGGTACATGCAGGAAAATTTATACATTTAAAATTGTCCTATTCTGGCCCCTATAACTTTTTTTATTTTTCCAAGTACAGGGCGGTATGAGGGCTCATTTTTTGTGCCGTGATTTGAAGTTTTTATCTGTACCATTTTTGTTTTGATCTGACTTTTTGATCGCTTTAAAAAAAAAAATTTTAATGGCATAAAAAGTTACCAAAAATACGCTATTTTGGACTTTTGATTTTTTTGCGCGTACACCATTGACCGTGCAGTTTAATTAATGACATATTTTTATAGTTCGGACATTTCCGCACGTGGCAATACCACATATGTTTATTTTTATTTTACAGGGTTTTTTTATTGGAAAAAGGGGGGTGATTCAAACTTTTATTAGGGAATGATCTTTATTAACTTTTTTTTTTTTTGCAATGTTATAGCCCCCATAGGGGACTATAACATGCAGTACAGGGTGGGCCATTTATATGGATACACCTTAATAAAATGGGAATGGTTGGTGATATTAACTTCCTGTTTGTGGCACATTTTCAAGATGGGTGGTGACCATGGTGGCCATTTTTAAGTCGGCCATTTTGAATCCAACTTTTGTTTTTTCAATAGGAAGAGGGTCATGTGAAACATCAAACTTATTAGGAATTTCACAAGGAAAACACTGGTGTGCTTGGTTTTAACATAACTTTATTCTTTCATGAGTTATTTACAAGTTTCTCTTTGTTTACAGCCATTGACATGTCGTCGAGGTTAACACATGAGGAGCAGATAGAAATTGTGTTGATGTCTAGTGTTGCTCGCGAATATTCGCAATTCAAATATTATTCGCGAATTTCGAGAATATAGCGCTATATATTCGTAATTACGAATATTCGTTTTTTTTATTTATTTTTCCACAGTACACATCACAGTGATCACCCCTCTCTGCTTCCAGCTTGTGTGATGTAAAGAAGGCTCTAATACTACTGTGTGAGATTGGCATGCGTAAATTTGCATATGCGAAAATTTGCATATGCGCATTTTCGCATACGCGAATTTTCACGTATGCTAATATTGTATATGTTAATTTTCGCATATGTTAATTTTCGCATACGCGAATTTTCGCATATGCGAAAATAAAACAAGGATATTACGAATATGCGAATATTCGCGAATATATGACGAATATTCGTCCATATATTCGCGAATATTCGCGAATTCGAATATGGCCTATGCCGCTCAACACTATTGATGTCTGGTAAACACAGTAACCGGGTAATTGCAGCAGATTTCAATGCAAGACATCCTACCAGACCACCCATCTCCCATGCTACAGTAAGCAAACTGCTTGCTAAGTTTTGTGAAACTGGTTCAGTGTTGGATTTGCCAAAATGTGGACGCATGAAATCTGTCACTAATGAAGAAGCATCAGTGGCTGTCCTAGCTTCATTCAGCAAGAGCCCACAGCGTAGCACTCACCGCATGTCACTGGAGAGTGGCATTAGTCGAACATCCCTTCGGCGGATATTAGCTACTCCCAAATGGCACCATTACAAACTCCAGCTACTGCAGCATCTCAACGAGGATGACCCAGATCGGCGTACTGAATTTGCAGAATGGGCAAAACAAAAATCGGAACAGGACCCTCAGTTTACGCAGAAGATTTTGTGATGAGGCAAACTTTTATGTGAATGGTGAAGTTAACAAACAAAACCACTGCTATTGGTCTGACACTAACCCACATTGGATAGATCCCTCCAAGACTGTTGGAACACAAAAATTGATGGTATGGTGTGGTATATGGGGTACAAAGATAGTGGGGCCATTCTTCATCAATGAAAACCTCAAGGCCACTGGATATGCGAAATTGCTACATGATGATGTGTTTCCCTCTTTATGCACTGAAGCTGGCACATTCTCTGAGTTTTTTCAGCAAGATGGTGCACCACCACATTATGGGTGTCAGGTCCGAGCATTCCTAGATGAACAGTTTCCTGGAAAGTGGATTGGTCATCATGGGCCAGTTGAATGGCCCCAAAGGTCTCCCGATCTGACCCCCTTAGACTTTTACCTTTGGGGTCATCTGAAGGCAATTGTCTATGCTGTGAAGATATGAGATGTACAGCACCTGAAACATACGGACACAGGAAGCCTGTGCTAGCATTTCTCCTGCGGTGTATATAGTAGTATATAGCAGTGTATACGGATACTGGAAGCCTGTGCTAGCATTTCTCCTGCGGTGTTGCTATCACTGTGTGAAGAGTGGGAGAAGAAGGTTGCATTGACAATCCAACACAATGGGCAGCACATTGAACACATTTTATAAGTGGTCAGAAACTTGTAAATAACTCATGAAAGAATAAAGTTACGCTAAAACGTGAAATTCGCAATAAGTTTGATGTGTCACATTACCCTCTTCCTATTGAAAAAACAAAAGTCGGATTCAAAATGTCCGACTTCAAAATGGCCGCCATGGTTGCCACCCATCTTGAAAAGTACCTTACTCACACATACTACTGTGCCACAAACAGGACGTTAATATCACCAACCATTCCCATTTTATTAAGGTGTATCCATATAAATGGCCCACCCTGTATATTGATTCAATACACTGATCACTGCCTTTGCATTGTAATGCAGTGATCATTGTTATCAGTGGTTGATAGCTCAAGCCTGGATTTCAGGCTTGGAGCAATCAATCGACGATCGGATGCCCAGGAAGGCCGGTAAGGGACCCTCTTGTTGCGTTCTAGCTGATCGGAACATTGCGATTTTACTGCGATGGTCCCAATCAGCCCGACTGAGCTGCCGGGAAGCTTTTACTTTCACTTTGATCGCCGCGTCTAAAGAGTTAATGTCGGACATCAGCCCGATCGGCGATGTCTGGCATTAGCCACGGGTCCTGGTTGCTTATAGCAACCGGGACCCACCTGGTATGATGTGCGCTCACCTGCTGAGCGCGCGTCATACCTTGGGAGCCGCATATGGACGTTTATAAACGTCCACATGCGGCAAGGGGTTAAGGGGCTTTACTTGCAAACTCTGGGTGGGCTCATGTGTCTTTTACTTAGGGGAGGCTTCTTTCTGGCAACCCAGATTGGTGGAGTGCTGCAGTGATGGTTGAACTTCTGAAAGTTTCTCCTATTTGCACACAAGATCTTTGGAGCTTAGCCAGAATGACCATTGGGTACTTGGACACCTTACTTAGTTTATTAGGGCGGCCAGCTCTAGGAAGAGCTTCCTTTAAGAATTATGTGAAGGCTACTGTGCTCTTAGTAATTTTTAGTGCATCCTTCTAAGATCTGTGCCTCCACACAATACTGTCTTTGAGCTCTACAGGCAGTTATTCCCTCTTCATGGCTTGGTTTCCAGTTTGATATGTATTATCAGCTGGAAGACCTTAAATAGACAGAATTTACCACAAGTGACTCCAATCAAGGTGTAGAAACGTCTTAAAGATGATCAGAAGCAATGGGAGGCACTAAATTTCAAGTGTCATAGCAAAGCGTCGCAATACTTATGTCCATGCAAAATGTTAGTTTTTTCTTTTTGACAAATTAGCAAAATTTGTACAATCTCGGAAAGGGTTAGTGAGTTTAGATTTGGGGGAAGGGGACTTGAATTTTTTTATGGTAGCACAATGCCTCAACATAACAAAACAGAAAAACAGAAGACTTTCTGACTACATGTTATGAGACTGCTGGTGGAGAGGAAGAAATACAGCTGCAGAGGACACTGGTCTCCAGAGGATGATAAACCTTTATAAAGTGATGTGAACCAGTTACTTCCCAGGCAAACATCTGGCTTTAGAAAACGGCTGGTCCATTATGGCTATGTATTTAAACTATTTCATATCTGTCTTAAAATTCAGATCCTAAAGAGACAATTAGTCTGATTCCTACTAAGACCTTTACAGTTATTAAAGGGGTATTCTGGCTTTATAAATCTTATCTCCTATCCAAAGGATAGGGGATAAGATGCATGATCGCAGGTGTCCCAACAATGGGAGCCCCACGATGTCGGTGCAGCCCCTGGCATTCTGTGCCGGGTGCTGATCATACTATTCCTTGGATAGGGTATAAGATGTATAAAGCTGGAATACCCCTTTAACTGAATTCTATTATGTTTCCAATCCAAATTACACTAATCATTAATTCTACTTGTGTAGAATTTTGCAAAAGTGGGCATGGTTATGTACATTTCATGTTTGATTTTGTTTTGTTTTGTTTTTATGCTAAGTTTTTATTCAATCAATTACTGAAAAATAAATATAAATTATTGACAAATGTAAACTTTTTTTTTTTCATGGTTACTGCACTTGCACTCGCATTTATACCCGACATGTTTTATTTGTACGGTTAACGCTCACACAGAATTTTCCAGGATTTACAATTTGGTGCCAAAATTGCAAATTTTGCTGACCCCAATTTGCTGTGCAATTTTGGCACGAAAAAAACAAAAGTGACAAGAAAATGGACTCTCACATCTATGAAAATGTAAGGGAAAAAGTGTGATTGATATCGCTGTAACAAAAATTAGAATACCGTATTTTTCGCCCTATAGGACGCACAGGCGTATAAGACGCACCCTATTTTTAGGTGCAAAATCTAAAAAATTAAAAATTTTGAACTCAATAGTGGTCTTCAACCTGCGGACCTCCAGATGTTGCAAAACTACAACTCCCAGCATGCCGGACAGCCGTTGGCTGTCCGGGCATGCTGGGAGTTGTAGTTTTGCAACATCTGGAGGTCCACAGATTGAAGACCACTGCATAGGAGGTAATACTCACGTGTCCCCGCCGCTCCGGACCCGTCACCGCTGCCCTGGATGTCGCTCCATCGCTGTCGCCGTGTCCCCGTCGCTCCGGAACGTCTCTGCTGCCGGTCGGGTATCCTCGCTCTCCGTCGCCGTCATCACGTTGTTACACACACCGACGCACGTACGCGACGACGTGATGACGAGGAAGGAGAGCACCGGCCACATAGGGGATCCCTGAACGGAGAAGACACCGAGGAGGCAGGTAAGGTCCCTCCCGGTGTCCTGTAAGCACTAATCCGGCTATTCAGTCGGGCTGTTCAGGACCGCCGCGGTGAAATCGCGGTGGTCCCGAACAGCCCGACTGAACAGCCGGGTTAGTGTCACTTTCTCTTCAGACGCGGCGGTCAACTTTGATCGCCGCGTCTGAAGGGTTAATACAGGGCATCACCGCGATCAGTGATGTCCTGTATTAGCCGCGGGTCCCGGCCGTTGATGGCCGCAGGGACCACCGCGATAGGTGTGTATTCGCTGTATAAGACGCACCGACTTTTCCCCCCCAGTTTTGGGGAAGAAAAAGTGCGTCTTATACGGCGAAAAATACGGTAGTTTTTGTATATCTCCCTCAACATGTTTGGATCCTGGAGCTGAGGTTAGGCCATGTTTGGTACCTGGAGAACCTGTGATTGATCTATGTAATGATTGGGCCTCTGCTTGTTTATTGCTGAGGTCATGGCCATTTGGACTGTTGCTGAATTTGGAGTAAGTTCTTAGTAAGCGCTGCGGAATCTGTAGGCGCTATATAAATAAATAAATAAAATAAAATAAATACATAAATAGTACATTCACATCTTCTTTTAGCCACTCTCTTCTGTTTTTGAGACATTCAAGAACTGTTAAGGAGCAACCAACAAAAATTGGCTGCAAAAGTAAACATACCCTTGAAATAAGACAATAAATGCATTATACAATATATACATCATACATCAACTACAACAGATATATACATATATCTGTTGATGTATGATGTATATATTATATAATGCATTTATTGTCTTATATTAAGGGTATGTTTACTTTTGCAGCAAATTTTTGTTGGTTTATTAAATATATTATGTTTATGTTTCTACTAGTCTATTGTCTGAATTGTAATGGAAAAGTACTTCATCTTTTAAACTTTACTCCAACTTCTGTGACAGCTGATTATTATATAAAAATAATTCACTCACCTTGGTTTCCTGCAAGAATGTCTAATATATTGTCAAGAATGACCTGTTCCCACACTATGTCATAAAATGTTACTCCTCTGCCCCTTCTCAGTCTTCCTGACAGCACAAGAGTCATAAAATAGCAGCAAAGAAAACTTTTTTTTATAAATAGAGTATAATTATACTGTCATATTTTTTACAGACTGCAGTTGTATGTTTAGTACTTCAAAATATATATTTGTTGTTGTTGTTTTTTTACCATTTTCTTTCATTCTCTTTAAAGACAGAACTATTAATTTCATTACATTGTAATTCATCCACAGTTTTACAATTTCTTCAAGAAATAAGAGAAAAAAAATAAATAAATATATATATATATATATATATATATATATATATATATATATATATATGCCTTGAGATATCTGACAATATAACAAATTGCACTAAAAAGGCTAAGGTCAAGGTGCATGATATGTCCACCATTACAGTCTTCCATAGAACTTTTGGGTAAATATGACTCGCCAACAATATAATTTTGCCTGGCTCAGAAAGTATTGTCTAATCCATGGCACCTGGCACAGGAGTTTTATATTCCTCACCGATCCATGTCTGATTCATTTTAATAAAAGTCAGTTTTTCCATGTTGCTGGCAAACAATCTTGTTTGCTTAGGGGTGACGCCGCCTGCTGCGATGATCACTCTCTCTGATGTTACACTAAAGGGTGGACAAGACACAACACCCATGGCAAACTGGGCAAGTTCTGGCCAATGGTCCTATCTGCTGACCCAGAAGTCCATTGGGTCTGGGCTCATGATGTCTGTCAGAGATAGGGCAGCTTTGGTATGCATCAACCTGGTAGTTGAGATGGCAGTATACGTCCCTTTGGTGACAATTCATGTCAGGGTGGAACCATAGATGGAAAAAACATTATCATAATTTACTCCAACGTGAAGACGATGCTGCTGCTCCTTGATTTTGAAGGTGTAATACTGGAAGAAGGAATGGAGTGTTGACTTAGGGGGGAGCGGAGACTTTGCACAAATGAAAGGAGGGAGAAGGAGGAGGGTAAGCTATGCACGTCCCTGTGGGGATGCAATATGTCCGTGGGGAAGGACATGGATGAGGAGGAGGATAGGCAGCAGGTGAACCGGATTGGCACAACCTTGGAGTGTCACTACTATTTCATGGCCTCATTGCGGTGCCAAGTTGTTGACCCATTGGGCCGTAAAAAACATATTTTGGCCCTGGCCATAGCTACCACTTGAAGTATTTACCATGGCATGCATTGTGCTACACACCGACAACTGCATGGAGTAGCCCATCTTTTCTGTCAAATGCAAAGTGGAGACAGTTTATTGGACAAAATAATGGTGACTAGGTATGTGCCACCTAGACTGGGCAAACCACATTAGTTGCCTAAAGGTCGTGGAGTCTACAAGATGGTACAGTAGTGCCTGCACCACTAACAACTTGGCCAGGTACAAATTAAGGCGCACTACAATAGGGTGGCTGGGTGAATGCTGTTGTCTGTATGACATAGATTCCCCAATAGATTACATACAGGATAGAGGAGGAGGAGGACACAACAATGATGAGGACAAGACAGAGAATGCACTGCCTGCGGACGAGGCCTGGCTGATTGACAGATAAGAGGAATCTGGAGGAGCAGCAACAGCAGCAGGGGCCTTCTTTTTACAAAGCTTTTTGGTGTAAATATATAAATAAAAATTCACACAGGTGAAAAAAGTCACCAAGGAGTCATACAAGCTGTTACGCCGAGCGCTCTGGGTCCCTTCTCCTCCCCGAAGCGCTCGCGGCGTTTCTCTCCCTGCAGCGCCCCGGTCAGACCCGCTGACCGGGAGCGCTGCACTGACATTGCCGGCGGGGATGCGATTCGCATAGCGGGACGCGCCCGCTCGCGAATCGCATCCCAAGTCACTCACCTGTCTCGGTCCCCGGCTGTCATGCTCTGGCGCGCGCGGCTCCGCTCTCTAGGGCGCGCGCGCCAGCTCTCTGAGATTTAAAGGGCCAGTGCACCAATGATTGGTGCCTGGCCCAATCACCCTAATTAGTTTCCACCTGCTCCCTCACTTCCCCTGCACTTCCTTGCCAGATCTTGTTGCCTTAGTGCCTAGAGAAAGCTTCTTCTGTGTTTACCATTACTGTGTTCCTGACCTCCTGCTATTACCATTGACTACGAACCTTGCCGCCTGCCCCGACCTTCTGCTACGTCTGATCTTGCTCTTGTCTACTCCCTTGTACCGTGCCTATCTCAGCAGTCAGAGAGGTTGAGCCGTTGCCAGTGGATATGACCTGGTTGCTACCGCCGCTGAAAGACCATCCCGCTTTGCGGCGGGCTCTGGTGAATACCAGTAGCAACTTAGAACCGGTCCACCGACACGGTCCACGCCAATCCCTCTCTGGCACAGAGGATCCACCTCCAGCCTGCCGAATCGTGACAGTAGATCCGGCCATGGATCCCGCTGACGTCCCCCTGCCAGTTGTTGCCGACCTCACCACGGTGGTCGCCCAGCAATCCCGACAGATCGCACATCTAAGTCACCAGCTGTCGCAAGTGTCCACCATGTTACAGCAACTTCAGTCGCAGCTACAGCAGCTGCAACAGCAGCCACCATCTCCTGCACCTCCTCCGCAGCGAGTGGCCTCCTCTTAACCTCCTCCTAACCTCCGCTTGTCCCTGCCAGACAAATTTGATGGGGACTCTAGACTCTGCCGTGGTTTCCTGTCACAATGTTCCCTACATTTAGAGATGTTGTCGGACCAATTTCCTACAGAACGGTCGAAGGTGGCTTTCGTGGTTAGTCTCCTGTCTGGGAAGGCTTTGTCTTGGGCCACACCGCTCTGGGACTGCGATGACCCTGTCACCGCCACTGTACACTCCTTCTTCTCTGAGGTTCGCAGTGTCTTCGAGGAACCAGCCCGAAACCTAGCATGGGCGAAACCTAGCATGTGAAGCAATATACCTACAGAAAGGGGCTGAGCTCATGCCAGTTATTAAGCCCCAAGGCTCCTGTAGCGTCGAGCTTAACAATCCACCTGGCCTCACTCTTCAGGAGTATGTCCATCCCCGCTGTGAGAGGGAGGGTTAACCCTCTCAATTCTGGCAAACTTCAGAGCGTGCAGACGCCTCTGTGCACCTCCCTCATGTGGGCAATGAATCTAGGAGTTCCGCTGCCCATTCTCACAGACTTGAGATGACCTGATGCGGGTATGAAACTGTCTAATAGCCTTGCCCACATAAAAGGAGCCACATGGCAAATTGAAGCATAGACCACAAAGGTGGTAGGGCGCATTATGAGATGGTCAACTACATGGGTATAACGACCATCAGTAAACACCCAAAAAGCAATTGCAGAGACTCTTACAATAACCGCTGTGGGAATACACGCAAACAATCTTCTGACTTTTGCACCACAAATTACGTTACGAGCCAATTGGATGAGTTTCTAATCTGCAGTCCCTGGTCCAGCTACAGCCCCTGATCCATCCTCTTTAGATGGAAGATCCAGAGGGACTGAGGGAGGAAAAGATACTGTCACATCAACAAAGAGGAAAGGGGTCTCGTGGAGGGACTGTAAGGGGTCTCGTGGAGGGACTACTGTCATCAATTTGATAGAAACCCCCCTTATCCCAATAATGTATATCTCTCTTGTCCAAGGGTCTCAATTTGGGACTTTTGACTTCGCAAGTTCGAGATTAATATGTTTAAAGCTACCTGTAAAATAAACCTGTTCGAAATGATTAACCAAAGTGGTACTGCTCATACACATCAGGTGCCTAAAGAGGATTTAGGGAATTCCTGCTATATTGGGTCCCTTGGGTTTTTCCCTTGTCATTAATGCTACTTGTGAGGAATTGAATAGCCTGAATATTTATGCCAACTGGCTGAAGATGAGTCTTGGGACACTATCCCCTCTGAAGTTAAGGTGTTGCCTTTCAAGGGAGGGAACCCTTTCAAATGGTAGTCCCTTAGACCTGTTGGTAGTACCGTTGTGATTAGTACTACACCTCCGAAACTCAGCGTCTACTGGAAGATAGATCCACTTACAAGCCGCTTACCTCTAATCATGTGTCAAAAACCATTAACCAGCTCCGCTCCTTCCTCAGAATGAAATGTAAACACAGTCTGATTTCAGTACGTATAGCCAAAAAACGTCTCCCCACATCTCCTAAGCATGCTAGATGGTATTTTTTACCAAAAGTCCACAAGTCACAGAGCCGGCCCCCTGGATGCTCTATTGTGGCGGGAATCCCTTTTCCAGTACATGGAATGGTTGTTAAAACCCCTTCTTAGGATTTCCCCAAATACATCAAAGACACTGGTGACCTTTTGTCTCATCTTGACAGGTCTGAATGGCAGAGTAGTTTCCGTCTTGCTTCAATTGACACTGAAAGCCTGTACACCCACTTCCCTCATGATGCGCGTGTACAGGCTATCCGGGAGTTCCTCCTTGAGACTGACAAGACTGACGATTTTATCTCTTTTGTTTGTGACTCACTCTCATTTATTTTGTCCCACAACTAATTCAAGAATGGCGAGGACTTGTAGAGGCAGGGGACCAGCACTGCCATGGACACGACAGTCTACTGCACTTACGCTAACCTGTTCCTTGCCACCCTTGAATGTTGTTATATTTTTTTCCATTTACAACCATTATGTTAAAAACATTAAGTCATTTTTATACTTTGTTGACATTTTAGGAGTGTGGGACAGCCCTGAGTCTGAGTTTCAGGATTTTGTTTTATATCTGAATGTGATCAACATAAAGAATGTGCTCTTCACGTGTGTGTTTCGCAGATCTGAGCTTGATTTTTTTTGTCGAGTTAAAAGTCATCAATGATAAATGTGTGGCTCACATCCACTGGACATAAAGAAGAGCATTCTGTACTCTTTTACTCCTCAAACTGATAAACAGTGATGACCTCATCTTCAATGAATCAATTAGCATTCCGTCTTTTAGAAAGAGAATATCCTAATTTCATTATCAATGAGAGCTTGGACAGAGTCAGAAATATCAGCAGAACTGACCTTATGAATACTAAATCTAGACGTCAGAAACACGTCAGATGTTTCACTTTCTCCCTTGACAATTCCAACCTTAATTATACAGTGGCCAGCACTATACACTGTAATTGGTACATGGTGAAGGATGACACTGACTTAAAAGAGATCCACCTTTAATTACCACCTTTAATTACCTTTAGGAAAAATGTCACTATAGGTAACAGATTAAAAAAGTCCTTTTTTCCACTAAGATTCAACCTACAGTTTCCCATTGGTGTCTTATTCCCTCCCCGAAGGGTAATTGTCCTTGTAGAAATTCTAGATTTTTTCTCACAATCTAGCTGGTCGCCATGTCAAACTTGGGGGTTATATTCATGTAGTTGACATCTTATTATGTGCCGTACCACCTTTGTGGTCTATATGGGCAAGACTATTAGACAGTTACATACCCGAGTCCGTGAAGATCTCAGGTCTGTGAGAACAGGCAGCGGAGCTCCTAGATTCCTTGCCCACATGAGGGAGGCACATGGAGGTGACTGCATGATTCTGAAGTTTGCCAGAATTGAGAGGGTTAACCTTCCCTCTCACAGGGGGGGATAGACATAGCATGCTCCTGAAGAGAGAGGCAAGGTAGGTTGTTAAGCTCAACGTTACAGGAGCATTGGGGCTTAATGATCGGAATGAGCTTTCTGTAGGTATATTGCTTCTCACGCTTGGTTTCACCCATTATTATTGTTGTTGTTTCATTACTTAACTTTTTATTATGTGTGTTGTGGTCACATGATTTTGTTTGTTGTTGTTGTTTCACTATGGTAACCGTGCATCCCTTCCCCTATCTCACAGGAGGTGGTTTGGATTGATAGTGAATCCAGCATGTCACCCAGTCAGAGGTTGCATGCCCAGCAGAGGTGAGTGAGTGTTAGGGTCCCATCCGATATGAGGCCACCTCCGCGTGGTGGATGGGGGGACACGTTTTTATCAAAAAGTGCGCTAATAGCCTCCATTTTGTTGATCAAGTGTGCTGCTGCCATTTTCTTTTTTTACATGTTGTGTACTTGCCACAGCTGCGTGCACCCGTGTATTGGGTATAGGTGCTGGCTACATTTTTGTTCTTTTGTTTTCACTATGGTAACCCTTCTGGTGTTTCTCACATATTTTGTGCTTGCGCACAGTGAGTGCCAAAGTTTTGCTAGCTGAAGTTCTGGGTGAGATCAGGTTCACCAGGCTCAGTTTGTTCCTCTCTAGAACGGACTCACAGCTATGGTGAAGTTACACTTGCAGTGTGTGAATGTTGTATGTACAGAAATGAAAATAAAAGAATAGAAACTACTCTACAAATGGTTTGTGAGTTAAAAATAACTTAATGGATTTGATGAATGCCTTTCTCTAAAAGCTGTCTGTTTATTACCTTGATCTATATATAGTATCTCACATAAGTGAGGACACTTTTTATGTGGCAACACTTAAGATACAACACTCTGCTACAATAAAAAGGAGAGTGCACAAATTTGCTATTTTTGGTAAAAAGCTGGAGGAGGCTTGGCATTTTAATAAACTTGTCGCATCTTTCTCCAGCTCTCTTTTCCTTAAAGGAAAACTGTCATCAGTGTCACCGCACTAACCTGCTGCTACAGGCATGTGTGTGGGTGACATTGAAGACAACTATACTTATGTGTCTGCGATCGGGGCTCCGTTCTTCCGGTATCTTCATCTGTTCCCTCCGTTCAGCCGGCAGGCACGGGTGGAGCTTCATGACATCACCACTGCTGTTTCCCTTGGCTTGTTTGCAGCAGGGCCCAGCAAAGAAATAGCAGCGGTGACGTCACAAAGCTCTGCCCATGCCCCAAGCCTGCTGGCTGAACGGAGGGGACAGATGAAGATACCCGGAGTACAAGAGCATAGATCGCGGACACATAAGTATGATTGTCATCAGTTTCACCTGCACTACCTGTCTGTTGCAGCAGGTTAGTGGGGTGACACTGATGACAGTTTTCCTTTAAGATGGCATATGAAATGTCAGTCTTAAAAAATTCTTCCCTTTATGTGTAAAAAATTTTAAACAAGAGAAACCCGAGCATTAGAGATGAGCTGTGTCTGGTTCTGAAGCCATAATATGCCCAGGAGCGGAACTAGCTGAATTAACATCTGGCTATATTATTTTTGAACATAAACAGCTAGAATGCAAATGAAAGTGCGACTAGAACAGTATAAAATGCTATTTCTGAATTCAAAAGGTTTTGGAAGCGTATCTGTCATTTCAAATGATTTCTAAAAAACCTGCATGATTTTGTTAGATATTACTGCGTTCACTGCTGTTATTGAGCCCCTGAGAATCCCACTAGTAATTTGAGTGTTTTATGTGCCTTGCAAATTCACCTTTGTTTTTGCATAAATCTCAGCTCTATTCTCACTCAGTATCCAGCATACAGTATGTAACATAAGTTATTCCCCCCCTTTACATTATATTTGTTCTATCTTTTCATTTGACAACACTGAAGAAATTACAATCTGCTACCATGTACAGTAGTGAGTGTACTGCCAGTATAACAGTGTTTAATGTGTCCCCTCAAAATAATTCAACACACACCCAATAATGTCTAAACCTTGGCTACAAAAGTGAGTACACCCCTAAGTGGAAATGTCCAAATTGGGCCCAATTAGCCATTTTCCCTCCCTGGTGTCATGTGACTATTTAGTGTTCCAAGGTCTCAGGTGTTAAGGATTCTTAAATCTGGTGTTCTACCTCCTCTCTCAATCTCTAATAGTGGTCACAGGAAGATGGCTTAGGCTATAAGAAGACTGCCAAGACCCTTAAAACAGCATGGCAGGTAAGACCATCCAGCAGTTTAACAGGACAGATTACTATATTCAACCAAAGAAGTTGAGTACACATGCTTAGTGTCATATCTAGAAGTTTTTAATAATAAATAGACATATGAATGCTGCCAGCTTTGCTGCAGAGGTTGTCCCCACCTTCGGATATCCTAAAACAGAAGGTTGGGGAGGGCAAGGCCTCTAACATCCACCAGCTCCGTGATGTCATGGAAGTATGGAAGTTGACTCCAATGACCTCCTGTGAAGCTCTGGTGAACTTTATGCCCGAGAGGGTTAAGTCAGTGCTGGAAAATATGTTGGCCCCATAAAATATTGACACTTTGGGCCCAACTCGGACATTTCCACTTGTGAGGTGTACTCACAATTGTTGCCATGGTTTAGACATTAATGGCTGTGTGTTGAGTTAAATTAATTGAAATTAATGTCTTGTTCCTTTTGCAAGCTACACAACTATACACTGACATGATGATAATGCCGAGACGTAACTTGAAGTTGACTAAATGGCCTTTATCTATTATCGCCATTTATAGGGCTCAAGTGCAACTACTACCTCCACATCTCCTATAGCTATGCTCCTACATTAAAAGTGAATGATGTATGACAAATAGAAATATTTTGGAAAAAATTTTTTTCTGGCTGTCTAATGGGCCAAATACAGTAATAAATATGAGTGTATTGGCTCCATTTACTGTGCTGTAAACTTCCATCATTGCTATGCTCCCGCCCTTTGGATGGCTTTAAATGACATTACTGGTTCCTGCACACACAGTAAGAAAAAGAAAAATAGTAGAAAATATTTCCTTCCTAGAGCTTGCTGCAAAAACTGTGTATGACGACTTTTCAATACTCTGGTATAGACTTCAAAGCTTAAAAGGGTTATCCATGTTTAAAAAAAATAAAATACCCCAAATGCTTCAAAGTAACAAAGGAACAAACTAACTGATACTTACTGTTTAGCCTCCCGTGAGCCCTCTAACTTAAAAGTAAACTTCACCCAACCACACAGCCAATCAGCTGTGCGGTCGTACTCCTGGCATTATAACTATCATCATTGAATGGTCATATCAGGTGTAGTGAGATCACTGGCTGCGGCGGTCACATGACGTCCACTTCTAAAGTAGGGATCAAAGAGGTTAGTATCAGTTTGTTATCTGATACTAGAAGGGACCATATAAGAGAGCCCCAATAGGGGTGTAGAACACTTTGCCTTGCTGTAACACGCATAGGGAAAGTGCTGGGTTACTCAAATCATACTGTTATTCATTATGACATGCAGATTACAGGCATTGTCATTAGAATCACTGCTGCAGAGCGTCTATGTGGCAGCCGGGAGACCATAAGGTGTCAAAATTGAAGAGGATAAAGAGATCTTTTATGTAAAAAGCCTAATTGGCTGCATTTGTGGGAGTGGCGTGGGGTATATAAACTCCCCTCTCCCACAGGTAAGGGCGTATGACTCGTGGGCGGTATCTCTCTTGCAGAATACCGTGTTAGGGCGTACGTCTCGGAGGTGTCAGTCGTTTGCAGTTGGTTTGCAGTTATTTTCATGTTCGTGTTTCAGGTCGGTGAGTATCACTCCTGCCGCAGCCCCAGGCCCCTGTCCCGGTTACCCGCCTGTTACCTGCTCGCTGCCCGCTCTGGGGGAACGCCGCTCCTGCGGGTCGCGCGGCCCGTCCTCTCCTGCCGGCCGTCAACATTTGCTCGGCCGGCCGGGGGGGGAACGGGTTGTCGGGCCCTGCACTGCGGCGTTCTCCCCGATGCTGCGTTTCCGGGTGTGGGACCTCCCTGGTTCAGCCGCGCCGCCATCGCTACGGCGGTCCAGCCGCTCCGTCCGGGTCTGGTGCCCCGCTTCTTACTACTCGAACATCCCAGTCTCTCTCCTCTCAACCTCACTTCACTACTGTCTCTGTTCAAGGAAATCGGGGTCCCAGTGGCACCACACAAGTCGGAGGGCCCCGTCAGGCAGCTGGTGTTCTTGGGCGTCATCCTAGACACTGTAAGCATGCAGGCTAGGCTTCCCCAGGAGAAACTAGCCAGAACCCGGGAGATGATACACAACCTATCCAGGAGTCGCACAGTAACCAGGGTCGAACTCCAGAGCCTCCTGGGCATGATGGCTTTCGCTATGAGGATCATCCCGCAGGGGAGAGCCTTCATATCCAGACTTTTGGACCTTCTCCCCTCAGTATCGGGTCAGAGGCATGTTATTCACATCAACAACGAGGCGATGGCTGACCTACTCATGTGGGATCACTTCTTGGAGAGCTGGAACGGTGTCTCTTTCTTCGTTCCCCCCTTATCAGACGGGTCCCCGACAATAGTGTTCGATGCCTCATCGGTTTGCTTCGCAGCCATTCTCGGGAACAAGTGGTTAGCCGGCCCCTGGCCAGCTGAGATCCTCAACATTCCTGACTTTAGAGTAACTTCAGCCCTGTTTGAAACATTTCCCATCGTAGCCGCCGCTGCTGTCTGGGGAAATTCCTGGGCCAACTCCACAGTTCGATTTTTGTGCGACAATTCCGCTACAGTCGACATTCTCAACAAAGGACGCTCTAGGTCTCCCCACATAATGCGCTTTGTCAGGAGGTTCATTTTATTGTCTCTCCAGCACAATTTCCATTTTTTGATCGAACACATAGAAGGTAGGAAGAACTTGGCGGCTGATGCACTCTCTCGGGCTAAATTCAGTGTGTTTTTTCAGGTACAACCAGACGCAGACCGGGTCGGAGTCCCGGTGCCTCCGTTCCAACAACTGCTGACGGACTAGCCAGATACGTCCATTGCCAACACTCTAATCAGGAAGTCTTTAGCTCCCAGCACGATCCGGGCTTATGATACCGCCTTGGCGGTTTTTACCTCCTTCATGCAGGACTTAGGGCTTTCCCCCACAATCACTTTACACTCTGCCCTAGCTTTTGTTGGTTTTTGCCATTCTTCTTTACACTTATCCCAGAACACCATCAAACTTCACTTAACAGGTCTTCAACACCACAGGTCGCTCTCGCACCCTTACGCCTCTTCTCTACTCTCTGCTCATCCGATCAAAGCAGCACTCAAAGGTATTTCAGTCTTGTCGCACCCCAAATCTCTTTCTCGCGCACCAGTCACGGGGGATCTTTTCCGGGCTATGTCTTCCTTACTGGACACGCACCCTTTTGGTTTTCACCTCAGCACGGTCATCAAAGCTGCCATACACCTTGCTTTTTATGGCTTCCTTAGACTGGGGGAGTTCACGCGCACTGGCTGCAGAGCACCCGGGCCAACCCTGAGCCAGCTATCATCCAACAGGCTAGGTTTCACCTTCACCCTACCATCCACCAAAACCTGCAGATGGGGAGCATCTATCAGATATTTCCCCACCTCACATCAGTGGTGCCCAGTTTCGTCTCTCACCGACCTCCTCTCAATGCTGTCCGGGCAAGCAGCGGACAGTCCGCTCCTCCCGGTGGCTGGGCATGCTCTGTCTTCCTCCCAGTTTATCAGATACGTCCGCTCCCTAGTCACCATGCTAGGTCATGATCCCGCTGTCATCTCAGGACACTCATTCAGGATCGGGGCGGCCTCCGCAGCCTCCAAACATGATGTCCCAGCTCACATCATTAAGAAGTTAGGCCGCTGGAACTCCAGCTGTTTTGACCGGTACATTCCGGATCCCTCTACCGAAATGGCTAATGTGTTTAAAGTTTTGGCGTTGTGATACAAATAAAATAGAGTTACACCCTACTCTTGACTCTTTGCCCTCTATAGGCGTGCCCACGGTCGCGGTTATTGGGCACACCTCATCCGCTGTTTGTATTTCATAATTCTGTACTAGGTCTCCCGGGGTTCCAAGGCTCAGGACGGTAAGTACTCTTGTTCTCCTTTTCTCGTATACTTGCTCGTACGGCCTTTTGAGCCATGACCACAAGTAAAAAGCCTAATTGGCTGCATTTGTGGGAGTGGCGTGGGGTATATAAACTCCCCTCTCCCACAGGTAGGGGCGTATGACTCGTGGGCGTCACCCACCCAACCCTCCCCTTTTCTGTCATAATCCATACATAGGGCATGCCCTCTATAGGCGTGCCCACGGTCGCGGTTATTGGGCACACCTCATCCGCTGTTTGTATTTCATAATTCTGTACTAGGTCTCCCGGGGTTCCAAGGCTCAGGACGGTAAGTACTCTTGTTCTCCTTTTCTCGTATACTTGCTCGTACGGCCTTTCGAGCCATGACCACAAGTCATATTTAATGCAATTTGATGTGAAAATTACATTTTTACATTACCCATTCTGATGAGCATTGAGCTGGCGGTCCTCCGCCAGGCGAGATACCACCTGTTCCAACCCCTGCTTCTCAGTGCCCCACTGATTATAAAAGTACAAATGTTTCATTTAATCAGTTATGGTTCATTGCTCCAACATGTTTCATTGGATTCTGATAATTCCACAGGTAATATGACGTTGACGGCCAAAGGGCCTCAGTCCTGAAAAAATTACAACTCTTAAGATTAAAAGATGAATGTTGAAATCTCTATTGAAGATGTATGTTAGCTAGTGCTACCATCAAAACATTTTTTGGCCCAGGCCCAGCAGCAACAGTAAGCCAAGTAGTCCCTGAAATACACAGAGTGAAGCAGGAAGCAGAATGAGTTCACAAGAGGGGTTCACAACCCCTAACATTAAAAGGTGAATGTTTTAAATTCTCTTTTAAAGATGCATGTTAGCTAGTGCTACCATCGAAAAATGTAAGGCCTAAGTCCAGAAGGATCAGTAAGCCAAGTAGTTCCTGAAAGACACAGGATCAGTCAGGCGCAGGCATCAGCAGTACACCCGAGGGTTTCATAACCCCTTACATTGAAAGATCAATGTTGAAATTTCTATTAAGCATGTATTTAGCTAGTGCTAAACATTTCAAGCCCAAGGCCAGAAGAATCAGTAAGCCATTTAGTTCCTGAAACACACAGTCAGGAGCAGGAATCAGTAGTACCCAAGAGGGTTTCATAACCCCTTACATTGAAATATCAATGTTGAAATCTCAATTAAGCATTTATGTTAGCTAGTGCTACCATAACATATCTGGAGTTAATATCCCAGTCCCAGCAGCATCAGAAAACAATATATTGGCCTGGAGGTAGGGAAAGCATAAGGAGCCCATATAGTGTCTGAATGGTGCAGCCTGAAGGTGGCTGAAGCATGAGGAGACCCCAGGGCTTCACAATCCCAAAGAAAAAACAGAAGCATTTTTTTTTAAATGTATTTAAAAGGAAGATTTTGGATAGCTAGTGCTACCTACCATAACAACATTTTTATTCCCAGACCCAGGCCCAGCAGCAGTATCAGTAAACCATATATTGCCTGATTGACACAGCCTGGAGTTGACTGAAGCATGAAGAGACCCCAGCGCTTCACAATCCCAAAGAAAAAACAGAAGACATTTTTGAAATTTAAAATGAAGATTTTGGATAGCTAGTGCTACCTACCATAAAAAAAATTTTATTCCCAGACCCAGGCCCAGCAGCAGTATCAGTAAACCATATATTGCCTGAATGACACAGCCTGGAGTTGGCTGAAGCATGAGGAGACCATTGAAATGTATGTTTTTTTTAATTTAAATTTAAGATTTTGAAATTTAAATTAAGGATTTTGAAATTGAACTTTTAACTCCCAGGTTTTAGTGTCCTGCACCTCGGCGTGTGGGTACAAAGGGCCAAGTCTAACAAGGAGTCACATGTTACATGGAGGCACAATGACAGAGCCTGGAGGTGGCTTCAGTAGGAGGAGACCATATAGTGGCTGGATGGCACAGCCTGGAGTTGGCTAAAGCATGAGAAAAGATCATATAGTGGCTGAATGGCACAGCCTGTAGGTAGCTGACGCATGAGGAGACCATATGGTGTCTGAATGGCACAGCTGGGAGTTGGCAGAAGCATGAGAAGACCATTGAAATGTATGATTTTTTTTATTTACATTTAAGATTTTTAAATTTAAATTAAGGATTTTGAAGTTGAACTTTTAACTCCCAAGTTTTAGTGTCCCGGGCCCCGGCGTGTGGGTACAAAGGGCCAAATCTAACAAAACAAGGAGTCACATGTCATATGGAATAATATTAACAACCTTGGGGATGTAAGTCCCCTCAGGGAAACCCTGAATAAAGACCCTCTCCGGTTTAAAACTTAACTTTTATTCTTTTTGCAACTAATAATTAAGGGTGCTTGATTACCACTAGGTGGCAGTGTGTGATTAAAATCACAATCCCTTATTTGTTATATTTCAGTTCTATGGCATCCTATGCATGGATGTAAGTGACCGTGGAGCTCTGTTTGCAGTTCTCTGCTCTGATGCCGTCTACAGACTTAGCATCACGCATCTCCGTGGTCCATCCATATTCAAAAACAGGGATTGAGCTAAAATCTATTCTCGTCTGACTCAACGTTTCTCACAGTACCTCACACAGTACCTAACACTCTTGAAAAAGCCAGTTCCTACTGGCGAAACGTTGAGTTAGAGGAGAATAGATTTTAGCTCAATCCCTGTTTTTGAATATGGATGGACCACGGAGATGTGTGATGCTAAGTCTGTAGACGGCATCAGAGCAGAGAACTGCAAACAGAGCTCCGCGGTCACTTACATCCATGCATAGGATGCCATAGAACTGAAATATAACAAATAAGGGATTGTAATTTTAACCCCTTGGGGACGGAGCCCATTATGACCCTAAGGACGGGAGCATTTTTTGCAAATCTGACCACTGTCACTTTAAGCATTAATAACTCTGGAATGCTTTTACTTATAAATTTGATTCCGAGATTGTTTTTTCATGACATATTCTACTTTATGTTAGTGGTAAATTTTCGGCGATACTTGCATCCTTTCTAGGTGAAAAATGCAAAAATTTCATGAAAAATTTGAAAATTTAGCATTTTTCTAACTTTGAAGCTCTCTACTTATAAGGAATATGGATATTCCAAATAAATTATGTATTGATTCACATATACAATTTGTCTACTTTATGTTTGCATTATAAAATTGACGAGTTTTTACTTTTGGAAGACATCAGGGGGCTTCAAAGTTCAGCATCAATTTTCCAATTTTTCGCAAAATTTTCAAAATCGGAATTTTTCAGGGACCAGTTCAGGTTTGAAGTGGATTTGAAGGGTCTTCTGGTTAGAAATACTCGATAAATGACCCCATTATAAAAACTGCACCCCTCAAAGTATTCAAAATGACAATCAGTAAGTGTGTTAACCCTTTAGGTGTTTCACAGGAATAGCAGCAAAGTGAAGGAGAAAATTCAAAATCTTCATTTTTTACACTGGCATGTTCTTGTAGACCCAATTTTTGAATTTTTACAAAGGGTAAAAGGAAAAAAATCCTCTCAAAATTTGTAACCCAATTTCTCTGGAGTAAGAAAATACCTCATATGTGTATGTAAAGTGTTCGGCGGGTGCACTAGAGGGCTCAGAAGCGAAGGAGCAACAATGGGATTTAGGAGAGTGAGTTTTTCTGAAATGGTTTTTGGGGGGCATGTCCCATTTAGGAAGCCCCTATGGTGCCAGGACAGCAAAAAACCCCACATTGCACACTATTATGGAAACTACACCCCTCAAGGAACGTAACAAGGGGTACGGTGAGCCTTAACACCCCACAGGTGTTTGACAACTTTTTGTTAAAGTCGGATGTGTAAATGAAAAAAAAATATTTTTCCACTAAAATGCTGGTTTTTCCCCAAATTTTATTTTTTTACAAAGGGTAATAGGAGAAAATGCCCCCCAAAATTTGTAACCCCATTTCTTCTGAGTATGGAAATACCCCATATGTGGACGTCAAGTGCACTGCGAGCGAACTACAACGCTCAGATGAGAAGGAGCGCCATTGAGCTTTTAGAGAGATAATTTGTTTGGAATGGAAGTCGGGGGCCATGTGCATTTACAAAGCCCCCCGTGGTGCCAGAACAGTGGACCCCCCCACATTTGACCCCATTTTGGAAACTACACCCCTCATGGAATGTAATAAGGGGTGCAGTGAGCATTTACACCCCACTGGCGCTTGACAGATCTTTGGAACAGTGGGCTGTGCAAACAAAAAAATTTAATTTTTCATTTTCACGTACCACTGTCCCAAAAATCTGTCAGACACCTGTGGGGCGTAAATGCTCACTGTACCCCTTATTACAATCCGTGAGGGGTGTAGTTTCCAAAATGGGGTCACATGTGGGTATTTATTATTTTGCATTTATGTCAGAACCGCTGTAAAATCAGCCACCCCTGTGCAAATCACCAATTTCGGCCTCAAATGTACATAGTGCGCTCTCACTCCTGAGCCTTGTTGTGCGCCCGCAGAGCATTTTACGCCCACATATGGGGTATTTCCGTACTCAGCAGAAATTGCGTTACAAATTTTGGGGGTCTTTTTTTCCTTTTACCTCTTGTGAAAATAAAAAGTAAAGGGCAACACCAGCATGTTAGTGTAAAATTTTTATTTTTTTTACACTAACAGGCTGGTGTAGACCCCAACTTTTCCTTTTCATAAGGGGTAAAAGGAGAAAAAGCCCCCTAAAATTTGTAGTGCAATTTCTCCCGAGTACGGAAATACCCCATATGTGGCCCTAAACTGTTTCCTTGAAATACGACAGGGCTCCAAAGTGAGAGAGCACCATGCGCATTTGAGGACTAAATTAGGGATTGCACAGGGGTGGACATAGGGGTATTCTACGCCAGTGATTCCCAAACAGGGTGCCTCCAGCTGTTGCTAAACTCCCAGCATGCCTGGACAATCAGTGGCTGTCCGGAAATGCTGGGAGTTGTTGATTTGCAACAGCTGGAGGCTCCGTTTTGGAAACACTGCTGTACAATACGTTTTTTATTTTTATTGGGGGGGACAGTGTAAGGGGGTGTATATGTAGTGTTTTACTCTTTATTATGTGGTAGTGTAGTGTAGTGTTTTTAGGGTACATTCACACTGGCGGGTTACGGTAAGTTTCCCGCTAGGAATTTGCGCTGCGGCGAAAAATTTGCCGCAGCTCATACTTGAAGCAGGAAACTTGCTGTAAACCCGCCCGTGTGAATGTACCCTGTACGTTCACATGGGGGGGGGCAAACCTCCAGCTGTTTCAAAACTACAACTCCCAGCATGCACGGTCTGTCAGTACATGCTGGGAGTTGTAGTTTTGCAACAGCTGGAGGCACACTGGTTGGAAAACCTTCAGTTAGTTTCAGTTACCTAACTCAGTATTTTCCAACCAGTGAGCCTCCAGCTGTTGCAAAACTACAACTCCCAGCATGCATGGTCTGTCAGTACATGCTGGGAGTTGTAGTTTTGCAACAGCTGGAGGCACACTGGTTGGAAAACCTTCAGTTAGGTTCTGTTACCTAACTCAGTATTTTCCAACCAGTGAGCCTCCAGCTGTTGCAAAACTACAACTCCCAGCATGCACGGTCTGTCAGTACATGCTATAGAAATAGTCCGTGAAAAAGTTCCTCTTTAAAAGGCGCTGGTACCCAGGGATGGATGAAAAGTTCTTTTATTTGCCAGTCAGTACATGCTGGGAGTTGTAGTTTTGAAACAGCTGGAGGCACACTGGTTGGAAAATACTGAGTTGGGTTCTGTTACCTAACTCAGTATTTTCCAACCAGTGTGCCTCCAGCTGTTGCAAAACTACAATTCCCAGCATGTCTGATCACAGAAGGGCATGCTGGGAGATGTAGTTATGCAACAGCTGGAGGTACGCAACTACAACTCCCAGCATGCCGAGACAGCTGTTTGCTGTGTGGGCATGCTGGAATTTGTAGTTTTGCAACATCTGGAGTGCTACAATTTAGAGACCACTGAACAGTGATCTCCAAACTGTGGACCTCCAGATGTTGCAAAACTACAACTCCCAGCATGCCCAGACAGCAAACAGCTGTGTGGGCATGCTGGGAGTTGTAGTTTTGCAAGATCTAGAGGGCAGTATAGAGATCACTGTTCAGTGGTCTCTAAACTGCAGACCTCCAGCTGTTGCAAAACTACAAATTCCAGCATGCCCACACAGCAAACAGCTGTCTGGGCATGCTGGGAGTTGTAGTTTTGCAACATCTGGAGGGCTACAGTCTAGAGACCACTATAGTGGTCTCAGACTGTAGCCCTCTAGATGTTGCTATGCAACTACTCACCGGCTTCCGTCGCATCCGGGAGCCGTCCTCTTCTGCCGCACGCCGCCGCAGATCTCCGTCGCCGCCGCCGATCCCCGACGCTCCGCTGCCTCCGGAGGGGTAAGTGGACTCCGGCGCCGCTCCTCTTCGTTTTCCCCGTTCTGCCCCGCCTATTGTGGGTGGGCAGGACGGGGAAAACGAAAGTAAACCCCTCCGCCCCAGATCTGCTATTGGTGGTCGCGTCTAGACCACCAATAGCAGAGATAGGAGGGGTGGCAACCCTGCCACCTCACTCCTATCGCTTTAGGGGGATCGTGGGTGTCTTAGACACCCGCGATCCCCCTTCTATTCCGGGTCACCATAGATCCGTAATGACCCGGAATCGGCGCAAATCGCAAGTGTGAATTCACTTGCGATTTGCGCCGATCGCCGACATGGGGGGGTCTAATGACCCCCCTGGGCATTTGCACAGGGTGCCTGCTGATAGATATCAGCAGTCACCCCGGTCCGGTCCCCGCCCGGCGCGCGGCGGGGGCCGAAATTCCCACGGGCGTATGGATACGCCCTTCGTCCTTAAGTACCAGGACGCAAGGGCGTATGCATACGCCCTTCGTCCCCAACAGGTTAATCACACACTGCCACCTAGTGGTAATTGAGCACCCTTAATTATTAGTTGCAAAAAGAATGAAAGTTAAGTTTTAGACCGGAGAGGGTCTTTATTCAGGGTTTCCCTGAGGGGACTTACATCCCCAAGGTTGTTAATATTGCTCTAGTAGCCCATAGATCCCTCAGGGGGTATTTTCGTTAGACATGTCATATGGAAGCACAATGACAGAGCCTGGAGGTGGCATCAGCATGAGTTTACAAGAGGGCTTCACAACCCCTAACATTAAAATGTTAATGTTGAAATCTGTATACAAGATGTATGTTAGCTAGTGCTAACCTCAAAAAATTTAAGGCACAGGCCCAGCAGCATCACTAAACCATATAGTTGCTGAAACACACAGCCTGGAGCAGGCAGCAGGATGCTTCACAACCCCTAACATTAAAAGATCAATGTTGAAATCTCGATTGAGCATGTATGTTTGCTAGTGCTAACATAAAAAAAAAATGTTATATCCAAGGCATTCCCAGCAGCATCAGAAAACAATATATTGGCTGAATGACACAGCCTGGAGATGGGGAAAGCATAAGGAGAGCATATAGTGTCTGAATGGTACAGCCTGGACTTGGCAGAAGCACAAGGAGACAAAATAGTGGCTAAATGAAACATCCTGGAGGTGGTGGCAGCAGCAGTGGTGCGGTGGGTGGCAATACCAGTACCCGGTGATGAAGGTGGCTGGAATGTTTGTAACTGGGGAGCAGTGCCTTAAATCTGTTTGGCACTATCCATATTTGTGAAGTGTTGGTGTGGCACCATGGTCAATCTACTCTGATGCATCAGGCATTGGTGGGTGGAAATCCTGGCTGATCCATGCCTGATTCATCTTCACAAAGGTCAGTCTCTCCACATTTTTTGTAGACAAACGAGTTCTCCCTGGGGTGACTATGGCCCCGGCTGCACAAAATACCTGCTCTGATGCCACAATCCTTGCCGGGCAGGACAGCTTTTCCAGGGCAAACTCTGCAAGTTGCGGACACAAATCAAGTTTGGCTGCCCAGAAGTCCAGCGGATCTTCAAGGTGTGTAGGCATGGGCATGTCAAGGTATGCCACCACCTGCTGGTTCAGGTCCTGCTCCATGTCTACCTGCTGCTGATAAGTTGCTTCACTATGCGGGTAAAGAAATCTACTCATCAGCGACTGTAGACTCAGGCTGCTGCTGATGGAGCTGGTACTGCTACTGCCACCTCACCCCTCCCCAGCAGCCAAGGCAGTGGAAGGTGAGTGCAGAGGGCCCCCCGAGTAAGACCTGCTAGTGGATGGACAATGGCGCCGATAGGCATCAGCCAACTGACTACGTAGGATCTCTCTGCAGTAGGTCAGTTTGTCCTCCCTCTCAGTGGCTGTAAAAAAGGCACCCATTTTGTGCCAGTAGCGAGGGCCCAATAAGATGGAGACCCAGAAGTAATCCCACTGCGGATAACTCGACTGTCACTACGCAAGCAAGTGAGCATGCATCGTGCCATTTGTGCAAGTGACTCAGAGGGACTCCCTGCCTCCATCTCCACTGCATACTGCCACAGTGTGTCTGGGTCCTCTGTCTCGCCTTCCTCATAACCCTCTAGCTCCTCTAGTTGATCATGCTCCTCCTCTCCTGTGAGATGACTAGAAACACTGCCCATCTCATCAAACCTAAACTGTGCTCCACTGTGCCTCTCATCCTCCTCCTCCTCCAGTTCAGCCCCCACAGGAATCATGTGGCCGTGAGATGTAGGTGCAAAGTCTCCATTGCCCTGACCAGCAAAAGTTTCCAAAACTTGTTGTATGATATGAAGCAGTGGAATGACGTTGTTCATCCCGTAAACCTGGTGACTTACGTATAATGGGGCTTCCTCAAAGGGCCTGAGCAAACAGCAGGTGTCACGTATGAGCTGCCACTGGTTCACATTGAAGTTACACACGAGATTACCCCTATCCGCTTGGATAATCAAGAAATCGGAGATGGCTTTTCTCTGTTCGTACAGTCGATCCAACATATGCAGGGTGGAATTCCAACGTGTGGCAACGTCACAAATCTGACTATGTTGGGGGATACCATTCTGACGCTGCAGCTCAAGGAGAGTGTGCTTTGCGGTGTACGAGTGGCTGAAAAGCATGCAAAGTTTCCTTTCCACTCTTAGAATGTCTTGCAAATGGGGGGAACACTTCAGGAATTGCTTGAAAACCAGATTTAACACGTCTGCCATGCAGACACATTTATTGTCCCTGACCGTAGTTACAGCTCCAGACATTGGCGCTGGGTGGTGGAGCCTTGGCTGGCTGAAGGAGGGAGTGGCTGGCCACTGGATGATGCAGCAGGCTGGACCACTACATCGGAGCCACGGTTCTACCAGGCCGCTTTATGGTGGTGAAGCATGTGTTGACGCAGGGCCATGGTGCCAACATTATGACCCTGGCCACGCTTCACCTTCTGCCGACATATCTTGCATGTGTTTATGTGAACCTCCTACGGATTCTTGATGAAAAACTGCCACTCCACCAAGTAGCTGATTTTCCCACCAACAGTCCACACTAATTGACTGCTACTTCTGCCATCTCCAGGAACCCCTGTTCCACTACCTCCCAGAAAGGTAGGCAGCCACGAAGCAGGTGGTCTCCCCCTGGCATGTTTGGCTCCAGAATTTCCACTTCTGCCACCAGGCTGACTGCCAACCATGCTAACGCCTTGCTGGCTCAGCTGCTGCCTCAAGGGCAACCTGCAACTCTCTTCTCCTGATGATGATGAAGCCACTTCTGCACACGGCTCTCAATTGCGATCGGCTTCATCATCATCAAGTTGTGTCTGCACATCACTGATGTCCTCCTCAGGTTCCTCAACAGTGTCTGCTTCAGGACCCTGGACCCTGGCAACACCGCCTCCCACATCACTCTCCTCATCACTACTTACCCGCCTAGCGGAGGAAGTGGCGCATGTCTCCTCTACTTCTTGGCTGGGCAGTAGCTGCTGACTGTCCTCTATTAGATCGTCCTCCGTGAATAGTGGAGCTGAACCCACAGCATAAGATACTTCTGTATCTGTTACAGATTAACAGGTACAAAAAAGTGCACTATTTAGATGTAGGTATGTGGTATGCACATATGAGGGCAAAAAATACACTACAGCACACTTGGAAAACATATTTTCATAAAACACCAGCCAGTGATTACTTTTGCTTGGACTTTCACAGTATGTAGGCCCTTGACAGATTAACAGGTACAAAATGGTAACTACTTAGATGTAGGTATGTGGTATGCACGTATGAGGTAAAAAAAAAAAAAACGCTACAGTACACTTGGAAAATGTATTTTCATAAAACAACAGCCAGTGATTAGTTTTCCATGGTCTTTCACTGTATGTAGGCTTGTTAGAGATTAACAGGTACAAAAAAGTGCACTACTTAGATGTAGGTATGTGGTTTACACGTATGAGGGCAAAAAAATGCGCTACAGTAAACTTGGGAAACGTATTTTCATGAAACAACAGCCAGTGATTAGTTTTTCCTGGCCTTTCACTGTATGTAGGCTTGTTACAGATTAACAGGTAAAAAAAAGTGCACTACTTAGATGTAGGTATGTGGTTTGCACGTATGAGGGCAAAAAAATGCGCTACAGTACACTTGGAAAACGTATTTTCATGAAACAGCCAGTAATTAGTTTTACCTGGCCTTTCACTTTATGTAGGCTGGTTACAGATTAACAGGTGCAAAAAAATGTCCCTAATTAGATGTAGATATGTGGTATGCACGTATGAGGGTACGCTACAGTACACTTGGAAAAGTATTTTCGTAAAACACCAGCCGGTGATTACTTTTGCTTGGACTTTCACAGTATGTAGGCCCTTGACAGATTAACAGGTACAAAATGGTACACTACTTAGATGTAGGTATGTGGTATGCACATATGAGGGCAAAAAATGCCAGTGATTAGTTTTCCCAGGCCTTTCCCTGTATGTAGGCTTTTACAGATTAACAGGTACAAAAAAGTGCACTACTTAGATGTCGGTATGTGGTATGCATGTATGAGGGCAAAAAAAATGCGCTACAGTAAACTTGGAAAACTTATTTTCGTAAAAAACACCAGCCGGTGATTACTTTTGCCTGGACTTTCCCAGTATCTAGACTTGTTACAGATTTACAGATACAAAATAGTACACTGCTTTGATGTAGGTATGTGGTATGCACGTATGAGGGCAGAAAAATTCACTACAGTCCACTGAATAAATGTATTTTTGCACAGCAGCAGGACACAACAGTGCAGCACCACACAAATAAATAAAAAAAATGTGTATTAAACCCAAAATTGCTCTCAGTCACAGAATATTAAGAATGGTGTCAACTGCTTGTTTTTATACTGTTAACAGACTAGTATAAGCAGATGATTTCTTCTGGAAAAAATACGCAGAATTGCAGCTTAAGGCAGCTTGTTGATATGTATGAGGCAACGAAAAGCTATCTGCCCCTCTCTGATAAAATGCTAAGTAAAGTGACTGGCTAGCATAAAAATCCTTCTCAGTGACAACATCCAAAGCACTGCTCTCTGTCCACAGCACTGATGTGACTAGCAGTTGGCAGTGAAACGCTGCGTTATTATGATCAATTCAGCGTGTCTGTAACACACAGCGACACGCAGTCCGTCCTATCCCTCTGCAGTGTATAGCATGAAATGAGCAGCTGCAAAATGGCTGCCGATTATATAGGGCTGTGACATCACAGGGGTGAATGAATGCTGATAGGCTGCATCCTGCATGTGATTCAGGGTCATCCCGCCTACCTCCCTTCCTGCCTTGCCTTCCCGCCTTCCCAGCATCCCCTGCCCCATGTACTGATATGTGGAACCGCCATTTTAGGTGTCCTGGAGCCTGTAACGCTGTTAAATGGAGTTTAATGAAGCGATTCGAGTGATAGAATCGCGGCAATATTCGCATTGCGAATTGAATAAATCCTAAAATTCGTAACGAATTTGGGTTCGTCTGCTTCTAATCGCTCATCTCTAATTACCACTACAGACCATATAAGAGATTACATACAGTTACATCGGGTGACTGACAACAACCACCATCATTACCACTACAGACCATATAAAAGATTACATACAGTTACCTTAGGTGAATGACAACAACCCCCATCATTACCACTACAGACCATATAAGTGATTACATACAGTTATATCAGGTGACTGACAACAACCACCATCATTACCACTACAGACCATATAAAAGATTACATACAGTTACATCAGGTGACTGACAACAACCCCCATCATTACCACTACAGACCATATAAGTGATTACATACAGTTATACAGGTGACTGACAACAACCACCATCATTACCACTACAGACCATATAAAAGATTACATACAGTTACCTTAGGTGAATGACAACAACCCCCATCATTACCACTACAGACCATATAAGTGATTACATACAGTTATATCAGGTGACTGACAACAACCACCATCATTACCACTACAGACCATATAAAAGATTACATACAGTTACATCAGGTGACTGACAACAACCCCCATCATTACCACTACAGACCATATAAGTGATTACATACAGTTATACAGGTGACTGACAACAACCACCATCATTACCACTACAGACCATATAAGAGATTACATACAGTTACATCAGGTGACTGCTAACAACCACCATCATTACCACTACAGACCATATAAGAGATTACATACAGTTACATCAGGTGACTGCTAACAACCCCCATCATTACCACTACAGACCATTTAAGAGATTACATACAGTTATACAGGTGACTGACAACAACCACCATCATTACCACTACAGACCATATAAGAGATTACATACAGTCATATCAGGTGACTGACAACAACCACCATCATTACCACTACAGACCATATAAGAGATTACGTTTAAAGGCTAATTTATTAGCCTGTATTTGTGGGAGGGGCGGGATATCCCTATAAGAACCCGCGGCAGTACCTGTGCTTGACGCTTCGAGTTCATCACGTGACGGCAGATCAGCTGACTTGCTAGTCAGCTGACCGGAAGCATTTCGAGCGGCGACATGTGGGTAAGTGGCTGGGGCTGGTCAGGGTAGCGGCGTTCATTGCAGCCCTCATTCCGGAGGTAAGCCGAAGTTCCGAGGGTACCCTGGCCAGCCCGGCCCCAGTTTTGGTATGTAGGTATGTCATGCAGGGACATGCGTCCCGTGTAGTGTTTTCGGGTGCTCGGCCGCGGGTTTGTCACGTCAGCCGATCAGCTGACTAGCCGTGCTCGGCTTACCGCGACCGAGCGCCTCTACTGCACTGCGCATCTAGTAGGGAAGTGGCCAGGACGGATCGGGGCTAGGACGGCAGGGTATCCTTTTGTTCCGGAGACAGAGAGGATCCCCGTTCAGCCCGGCGACTAGGTTACTTTCTGGTTATACGCAGCCAGCTTGGACCACGCTGCTCAATTAAAGTACTAGGATGTTACATGCATAACGGGGGGATGCCGGCTCGGTCACGCCACAATATCAGTCACAGGTGTATGCCATGCCACAAATGATATACAGCCCATCCACCAAAGCATTTCGGCTCGGCCACGCTATTTACAGCTAGTAGGTGGGTGTATTCCGGGTGGCCATGGTAATCCGGCACAGTATACCAGCATTCAGGGGCTTTGTGAGCATAGCGGTGTTCCGGCCCAGTTGCTGGGTTCCTTCACAGCGGTGGGGGGGGTTAGTTATATGTCGGCACGTTCTCTAGCTGCTCTGCTCTGTAAGTCATAGTAAAGGGTCAATGATATGTCGGCATGCTCTAGCTGCTCTGCTCTGCACATTATAGTAAAGGGTTAATTATAGGCCGGCACACTCTCTGACTGCCCTGCTCTGCACATTACAGTAAGGGGTTAATCATGTTAGCATGCTCTGACTTCCCTGCTCTGCACATTGCAGTAAGGGGTTAATTTTATGCCGGCACGCTCTCGGGTGCTCTGCTCTGCACGTCACAGTAAGGGTTAATTATATGCCGGCACGCTCTGACTGCTCTGTGCGTTTCAGTAAGGGTTAATCATGCCGACACGTTCTCTGGCTGCGCTGCTCTGCACATTACAGTAAGGGGTTAATCATATGCTGGCACGCTCGCTGGCCGCTCTGCACATTAAAGTAGGAGTTAATCATTTGCCAGCACGCTCTGACTGCTCTGCACGTTACAATAAGGGGTTAATTATATGCCAGCACGCGCTTCATTATTCTACGCATATGGTCATATAGTTGTCAGTATACACGCACTTATAATTTAATTTTCATACACAGTCATATAGTTGGTCCGTGCATGTAGTTGTTTTATGCATACTTGTATAATTTGTTCGCTCCAATATTTTATCCTACGCATACAATCATGTAGTTGTTCCGTGCACATGCCTACATAGTTGCTGCACACATGTTCATAGCATTTATAATATATACACGTTTGTAGGATTTATACTGTGTACACGCTTGTAGTGTTTATACTGAACACATGCTCGTAGGATTCATGATGTACACATGCTTGTAGTCTTTATACTGTACACTCGCTTGTAGGATTTATACTGTACTCACGCTGGTACATGCTTGTAGGATTCATGCTTGTTGCTTTTATACAGCACACATGCTTGTTCACTCTTGTAGGATCAATGTTGTAAATATACTTGTAGGATTCATGCTGTACACACGCCTGTAGGGTTCATGCTGTACACACCTGTACGGCTTATGCTGTACTCACGCTGGTATTTATGCTGTACACACACCTGTAGGATGTATCCTGTACATACACTGGTAGGATTTATGCTGTACTCACGCTTGTTGGATTCATATGATACACACGTTAGTAGGATTAATACTGTACACTTAATCGCAGGATTTATATAGGACACACGCTTGGATACGCTTGTAGGATTTATTTTACACACGCTTATAGGATTTATACTGTACATACGCTAGTTGGATTCATACTGTACACTTACTCGTAGGTTTTATACTGTTTACACGTTTGTACACGCTTGTAGGATTCATACTACACATGCGCTCGTAGGAATTATACTGTGCACACGTTCGTAGATTTATATGGTTCTCACGCCCGTAGGGTACATACTGTACGTGCACTCGTAAGACTTGTGCGGCACACCCGCCCGTAGGATTTATACCGTGCATGCTCATAGGGTTGTGTTATATATGTGTGTTCCTGGGAATCATGCTGTGCGTGTGCTCGTGACGTGTGCTGTACATCTGCTTGCGGTGTTTGTGAGGTTCACGCGCTCGCAGCGTTGTGCCGCGCACATGCTCTTACAGCGCATGGGGTGTGGCCCTGTGTGTAGGTATGTGGTCATAATAGTTACTTCATGCATGCATATTCTTTGCCATCGGTTGCGGCTGGCCACACAAGCATACGCTTTGGTAGGTGTTCACGTGCTGAGCTGAGCATAGGTTCATCAGGTTTGGTGGTACAGCCACGCATAACTGTTATACGTCAGTGTCGCACATAGTCGTTCTGTACACATCTGTATGTAGGCAGGGAGATACATGGCGTAGTTGTTACTGACACATTTTCAGAACTACAATTACACGTCACGCAGGTTGGGTATTCCCATTATGCCTACCACGCCTGCAGGGGGGTGTACATTGCATTGTTGTTGTTGACACGCCTTCAGCACGGCAATAACACAACACATAGGTGGTGTATACCCGTTATACCTGCCACGTCTGCAGGGGGATACATTGCATAGTCGTTGTTACTAACACGTCTTCAGAGCAATGACATTACGACACATAGGTGGCGTATACCCGTTATGCCTGCCACGTCTGCAGGGGGGTACGTCACATAATTGTTGTTACTAACACGCCTTCAGAACAATTATAATGAGACAAATAGGTGGTGTATACCCATTATACCTGCCACGTCTGCAGGGGGACACATTGCATAGTCGTTGTTACTGACACGTCTTCAGAGCAACAATAACACAACGCATAGGTGGTATACCCATTATGCCTGCCACGTCTGCAGAGCGTTGCATTACTCATTATTGTTGCTGACACGCCTTCAGAGCAATGACGTTGCGACACACAGGTGGGGTTTATCCATTATATCTGCCACGTCTGCAGGGGGATACATTGCATAGTTGTTGTTACTAATACGTCTTCAGAGCAATGACATTACGACACATAAGTGGCGTATACCCGTTATGCCTGCCACGTCTGCAGGGGGGTACGTCACATAATTGTTGTTACTAACACGCCTTCAGAACAATTATAATGAGACACATAGGTGGTGTATACCCATTATACCTGCCACGTCTGCAGGGGGACACATTGCATAGTCGTTGTTACTGACACGTCTTCAGAGCAACAATAACACAACGCATAGGTGGTATACCCATTATGCCTGCCACGTCTGCAGGGCGTTGCATTACTCATTGTTGTTGCTGACACGCCTTCAGAGCAATGACGTTGCGACACACAGGTGGGGTTTATCCATTATATCTGCCACGTCGGCAGGGGGATACATTGCATAGTTGTTGTTACTAATACGTCTTCAGAGCAATGACATTACGACACATAGGTGGCGTATACCCGTTATGCCTGCTACGTCTGCAGGGGGGTACGTCACATAATTGTTGTTACTAACACGCCTTCAGAACAATTATAATGAGACACATAGGTGGTGTATACCCATTATACTTGCCACGTCTGCAGGGGGACACATTGCATAGTCGTTGTTACTGACACGTCTTCAGAGCAACAATAACACAACGCATAGGTGGTATACCCATTATGCCTGCCACGTCTGCAGGGCGTTGCATTACTCATTGTTGTTGCTGACACGCCTTCAGAGCAATGACGTTATGACACGTGGGTGGTGTTTGTCCGTTATGCCTGCCACGTCTGCAGGGGGATATATGGCATAGTTGTTATTGCGGACACGTTTCAGACCAACGACATTATGACATATAGGCGGTGACGGGCGAATCTGCACGGATAATTCAGTGGGTTACTATTCATTAACAGTGAGTCGGGCATACGAAAATATAGCTGGGGTTCGGTTTATTAGTTGCTAAGTCAACAGGTCAAGCGTGGTTATGACCTTTCTCAGCTTCAGGTTTATGTCGATATTGATAGTTATGTACATTGGTTAATCACATCTACAGGTTAGTCCGGGTACAACCTGACACGACTTCAGGTTGGCGACTATGTCATCATACGTTGTGTTATTCAGTTGTTGGGTTATGCACAGGGATATAGCTTTATAGGTCACAACCTGTCTCGGTTCCAGGTTGACGTCGATACTAGTAGTCACATAGGTTGGTTGAGGCTTTAATTCGGCTAGATCAGTAACATCTGCAGGACAGTCTGGATACAACCTGACATGACTTTGGGTTAGGGATTTAGGTTTTGCATATATTGTTTTTCAGCAGTTGGGTCATGCTACAGGCATAGCTTTATGTTTCCATTGTTAATAGCCATGTCTATAGGTACATCATGGTTACGACCGGTTTCGGTTCAGGGTGACGGTCATACTGTTAGTTACAGATTTGGTTGAGCCTTTCATTCATGTTTCGGCCTGTCTCCTCTACAGGTCAGTTCAGTTGCGACCTGACACGCCTTCAGGTTGGCGGCAGCGTCATCGTGTGTCCATAGGTTTACTTAGCATTAGGGACATAGCTTGGTTCTGCGTGGTTGGTATCGTTTGTTTTGACTTAGGTTGACGATGACAGTAATCACATATTGGTTGAGTCTCATCATCATGTTGTTGCATAAGTGGTTTCATTGCCGTTAACGTCCACAGGTTGGTTAAAGTGGTAACCTGTCGCAGGTTTAGGTTGGTAGTTACGCAGTCTTTTGTGTATGCACGTGGTTAGCACTTAGTGTGTATGGGCATAGGGTTATTCTTTGTTGGGACTTTTCACGTCCGCAGCTCATTGAGAGCTTCGAACATGTAGCCTGGAATGTGTTCACGATATTTCACATTAGATACTTAGAGGATGTCTCATGTGCCATTTTATTCTTATCTGCATTTATCGGGTTTTGCCACTCTTTTTGCATCCAGCATAATACTATCAAAGTATATCTGTCAGGTACCCAGCATATTATCACGTGGTCTCGTCCTGACAGGGCATCATCGTTGGCATTCCATATCATCAAATCCGCCCTGAAGAGTGCGCAAGAGGGAGGTTTTCAAGCTCTCTAACCATCAGCTCTGGCAGCTGGCTTAGTTGATTGGTTGGTTAGTTGACGCTTTAGGTAATTCCCCATGGCGACATCAGGACAGCTTAACATTAGAGGCTGCGTTATCCTTCAGTTGTCATGGTTTCCTAAGGTTTAGGGGAATTACATGAAGATGCATGACTGTAGTTACAATAACTTTGCAGGGATGCAAATAATTACGTATTAATATTGCATAGCAGATGAATGTTTTGTTAGGTTATCATCATACGGAATTCTCCCGAGTGACGCTCAGCTTCGCTTCCACATACCAAGGATCCATCGGGATCAGCCGCTGCCTTTGTTAGGGGGGGGCTGCACTCACTGCTAAGTTGTTGGTTAAACATGTACGTATTTTGTAAAATTGCATAGCGATTCGTCCATTATATCCAGTCATTCCCTTATCATTGGGGCTGCTGCACAGACGTCACATCGTGGTGTGCCAGCATACGTGGTTAGGAAATTGGGGTGCTGGGAATTCAGTACTTCGTACACTATACCCCCATTCCATAGTAAGTATTATACGATGCATTTCAGTAATTGGTAACGGGGTTATTGCGCGTGGTAATAGCGTTTTGTTCTCATGAGTTTTGTCCTCTATTTTCAGGTGTACTCCTACGCGGCAGTACATGGCATAACTCAGACTGCCTAGATAGGTTACAGGATGTAGTAGGGAATAGGAGTTCAGTAAGAGGTTCAGTTAGGTAGGCTCGCTATACGATTGAGCACCGACCACAAGTTTAAAGGCTAATTTATTAGCCTGTATTTGTGGGAGGGGCGGGATATCCCTATAAGAACACGCGGCAGTACCTGTGCTTGACGCCGCGGGTTCGTCACGTCCCACCCAACCCTCCCTCAATATCATTCTCACTTTATGACTATCATTACTCATCAGGGTATGCCCTCTATTTTCAGGTGTACTCCTATGCGGCAGTACATGGCATAACTCAGACTGCCTAGATAGGTTACAGGATGTAGTAGGGAATAGGAGTTCAGTAAGAGGTTCAGTTAGGTAGGCTCGCTATACGATTGAGCACCGACCACAAATACAGTTATATCAGGTGACTGATAACAACCACCAGTAGCTATAGTGGCGTAGGGCCCCCCTGACACTTTACTAAACTATATATTGCAGCAACAGGTCCCGGGTCCGCCGCTGCCAGCACTTTTTTTTAAACGGCCCGGGCCCTGTTGCTGCAGCAGGGTCAACAGACAGGCAGAGGGCTGGTGGGAGAGCAGCGCAGGCATGCATGTGACCTGTCACAGCCTCTGACCCCGCGAGATCTATCCCAGGCAGCCGGCAGTGACAGGAGAAGCAGACTCTCCAGCCTCGCACCGCTCAGCTTTAGGAAGGTGAAAAGAGCCGAGCCGGGATTGGTGGGGGGTGTAATGTTGATGAGAAGGACGGGGTGGGGGGGTTGGGATGTGGAGTAATGTTGATTAGGAGTAGGAGACCGAGGACAGGATGTGTGTGTGTGTAATGATGAGGGGGGGACCGGTGATAATTAGGAGACTGAGGATGGAGTGTGTGGGGGGGCTTTTACTATACAAAATGCCTTCCTCTAATACTGAGGCAAACTAGTTCACCAGATATCCAGATGTTGCAAAACTACAACTCCCAGCAAGCCCAGACAGCCAATGGCTGCTTGGGCATGCTGAGAGTTGTAGTTTTGCAACAGCTGAAGGGCTGTCCGGGCATGCTGGAGGAACACTGAAGCAGTCACACATAGCAACTAATCAGATTCCAGCTTTCATTTAAAAAAAAAAAAGGCCTCTGAAAAATGAAAGCTGAAATGTGATTGGTTGCTATGGGCGACTGCTCTATTGTTCCTCTGCACAAGGTTGGATAAATCTCCCCCATTATTCTTGCCATGAAAAAGCAACAGGACTGGAGACAAGCATTGGTGTGATGTTATTTACATGGGACTGTATATTGGTGAAGGGAAGTGATGTTATTTACATGGGACTGTATGTTGGTGGAATAGGAGTGATGTTATTTACATGGAACTGTATATTGGTGGTATAGGAGTGATGTTATTTACATGGGACTGTATATTGGTGGTATGGGAGTGATGTTATTTACATGGAACTGTATATTGGTGGTATAGGAGTGATGTAATTTACATGGGACTGTATGTTGGTGGTAGGGAAGTGATGTTATTTACAATGGACTGTATGTTTGTGGTAGGGGAGTGATGTTATTTACATGGGACTGCATGTTGGGGGTATAATAGTGATGTTATTTACATGGGACTGTACGTTGGGGGTATAATAGTGATATTATTTACATGGGACTGTATGGTGGCGATAGGGGAGTCATTTTATTTACATGGGACTGCATGTTGGTGGTAGGGGAGTGATGTTATTTACATGGGACTGTATGTTGGGGTATAATAGTGATGTTATTTACATGGGACTGTATGTTGGGGGTATAATAGTGATGTTATTTACATGGGACTGTATGGTGGGGGTAGGGGAGTGATGTTATTTACATGGGACTGTATGGTGGTGATAGGGAAGGGATGTTATTTACATGGGACTGTATTTTGGTGGTAGGGGAGTGATGTTATTTACATGGGAAAGGACTTAGGAATGTAGGGGGGAGTTCAGGGGAGCATGAAGAGGACTTACAAGTCTAGGGAAAAGAGGGGGAAACAAAAGAATCGTGAGGAAGATTTATATTATATTCAATGTACAGCATATAGCAGGGTTATATTTAGAGGCTACAGTGTTTGGCAGTATTTTCTCAGGTGGTAAAATGTGTACCTGTATTATATTCAGGGGGTACAGTGTGTGGCAATAATATATTTAGAGGGTACAGTGTGTGGCAGTATTATATTCAGGGATACAGTATATGGCAGTATTATATTTAGAGGTACAGGGGACTATATTCAGGGGGTACAGTGTGTGGCAGTATTATATTCAGGGGTACAGTATGTGGCAGTATTATATTCAGGGGTACAGTGTGTGGCAGTATTATATTCAGGGATACAGTATATGACAGTATTATATTCAGAGGGTACAGTGGGTGGTAGTATTATATTCAGGAGGTATGGTGTGTGGCAATAATATATTTAGAGAGTACAACGTGTGGCAGGGTTATATTTAGGGGGTACAGTGGCTGGCAGTATTATATTCAGGGGGTACAGTGGTTGGCAGTATTATATTCAGGGGGTACAGTGTGTGGCAGTATTATATTCAGGGGTACGGTGTGTGACAATAATATATTTAGAAGGTGCAGTGCGTGGCAGGGTTATATTCAGGAGGTAGTGGTTTGTAGTAATATATTCAGGGGGTGCAGTATTATATTCAGGGGTACAATATTTGGCAGTATTATATTCAGGGGGTACAGTATTTGGCAGAAATCTAATGATTATTGTCTTCATACAGAGGATAAGGATCTGCTGACAAATTAAGGAACCAGACTCTGCAAAGAAGATGGAGCTGGAATAAGTCCTGGCGTCTGGACCAGATGCCAAGAAGATGGTGATGACATTGTTAGAGGATAAATCCACTTATACTGTTCTTTTGAAAAATTCAGTGGAGGAGTTCAACCATGAGTTGAAGCTGATACTTTTGTCTGCTAAAGAAAACAATTTAATCTCAGAGGATGAATTTAAGGTCCCATACAACCCAGCACCAACCATTGCTACCATGTACGCACTTCCTAAAGTGCATAAGAAAATCCGTCCAATTCCTGGTCGTCCGATTATTTCAGGTAATGATAACATCATGCAGGGAGCCAGCCTGTACATAGACCACTCCCTCTCTCAATTTGTAACCAGCTTACCATCTTACCTTTGGGATACGAAGGATGTGGTTACCAAGTTACAAGAACTTACCTTTCCTGTTACTACTCTAGTGGCGAGTCTAGATGTCGAGTCGTTATATACGAATATTGCCCATGAATTAGGAGCTGTGGGTCATTTTTTGAGCACAAGAGGCACACAGTATCACCAACACAACAATTTCTTGATTACACTTTTACGTTTTGTCCTTACTCACAATTTTTTCTTATTTGATCGTAAATATTATTTTCAGATTAAAGGCACCGCAATGGGCACCACTTGTGCACCTAATTATGCAAATTTATTTCTTGGGTGGTGGGCGAGTACTAGTGTTTTCACTGATTTTTCTGAGTTCACGAGTCACATTTTATTTTGGTTTAGATTTATTGATGACATTCTAATTTTTTGGGACGGCACCATCACTGAGTTTGAATCATTTGTCACTGCCCTAAACACTAATGAAATAGGTATGAGGTTCACTTCGGAAATACACACGAACACTATTAATTTTCTCGACCTAGAAATTACATTAGATCTTGATGGAACTGTACACATGAACATTCACAGGAAAGAAACTGCTACAAACAGTTTCCTACATTGGCAAAGTCATCACCCTCCTCCCCTCAAAAGAGGGATACCTATAGGGCAATATTTAAGGGCCGTTCTAGCGAGGATACATTCCAAAAGGAACTCTATCTCAGATTTATAAATCGAGGGTGCCCGAAAAAATGGCTCCATAAGGCGTATGCAAGGGCTAGAGCTACCTCACGTAGCCAATTGCTAAGTAACCAATGTAGACCTGTAAACGTGACGCAAAAATCGATCCGATGTATAGGCACATATGATTTCAATAATGCAGAAGTAATGAGAATTCTGAAAAAGTACTGGCCACTCCTCACGAATGACATGGAACTTAAAGAAGTTATACCAAACAGACCAGCGATAAAATATCGTCGTGGACGTAACATGAAGGAATCCCTAGTACATAATTTGTTTACTGAGACATCACCTCAAACGTGGTTGAGGTCATCCATCACTGGGTCATATCCCTGTGGTGAATGCAGTTTTTGCAAATTTATGCCAAAGACAAAAGAATTCATCAACCCCGTGGATTAAAAGAAATACAACGTCAAAACATTTATCAACTGTCAGACAACCGGGGTGGTCTATGTAGCCCAATGTCCATGTCCCAAACTATACATGGGAAAGACTGTACAACAGTTACGCAGAAGGATATCCAAGCACATTAGTACAATTAATACCAACATGGACACATCCCTGTCGAGACACATTAGAGAGTTCCACAGTGGTAACCCCATGCTATTAAAATTCTGGGGTATACAGAAATGCAACCTTGGCCCAAGACGAGGTAACTTAAATCGGAAGCTTTTGAAAGAGGAAGCCTACTGGATCTTCAAATTAAAATCTCGAAGCCCATTCGGCTTAAACGAGGGCTTTACATTTTCAGCATTCTTGTGAATAAGAGGAATTGTTAAACACAGCCATGACTAATGATTATGTATATGCAGAATAACTACAATTTTTGAGAGCTGAGCCCTAACTTGATGCTGTTGAGGGGTCACTCCTGGAAGTAAATTTAGAGGGATAATTCCCACCACAGTAACAGCCCAAATAATGTATCTTCAGACCCATTAATGGTTAAGAGAATAAGTATAAGTTCCAATAAGGCAATAAGGACTAAATAAAAGACATGAAACAAGAGGTTTGATAAAGTAAATTTAATTAGGTACAAATAATGAACATCATATATGAGAGGAATTGATTAGAATATTCAATAATGAGGAATACAGTGTATAATGATTTATAAGCACACTGATTAACATCTATATTGGATGATTGAGCATTGAATTAATAATTCATATTGAGGATTGGAAGTGAAAAGAGGATCCTGTTATGAGGAATATAATGTACATGACTTATAAACAAATATAATAACATCATGCTTTATTCCATCTACTGGAACAACTTAGATATACTTACCTTATAATATCCTACTTTACATTCCCTAATGTGGATGGAAGATTTCAGTAAATTCCTTACTGTATTTCCTTACTGTTAACTGTATTTCCTTACTGTTAACTGTTAACTAATGTCACCAATGTTAAAGTTATCCCACTTACCGTCCCCTAATGTGACCAATTTTAAGTCCTCCTACACTTGTAGGAACTCAGGCAAGCACGTCAGGCTCTCAGTCATTAAAAAGAAACCTAAGTTCCTGCGCACACGCAAACAGGGCCGGCAATAGGGGAAAATCCATCCCAGCGGAGAAAATGAAACTTAAATTTCTCACGCATGCGCGAGATGAGCGTGCCTGCGCAGTAGATCCCTCCAGTGACGTCAGCGCTCGCGAGATTAGGCGCGAGCGCAAGAACAGTAGAAGGGCGCAGTGATTACGTGCATGGGTATCTGGACGCAGGTGAGTGAGGTAACTTCCGGTGCATGGCACCAATGGACTTAAATGTATGTGACTGACAGGACAAAGATCCAATTAAAGAAGGAATTACAATGGATTGGGAGTGGCGATATGGTGATTGGGTAACCTGAGAAACTTCATGATAGGTCTTTGTGACTGTCAATCTTAATAACCACAGTGGATTGGACAGAAGGTGGAGGAGTGACCGATGCATCAAGAGGGGAGGTTATAAAAAAAAAACCTAGTGGCGTTTGTCACTGCCATTGCCCCATAACCTCTGAAGAAGTCACACCCGTGACGAAACATGTTAGGGGGGGGGGGGGGGCTATGTGATTGATTTTAATTTACAGCATCAGCACTGCTAACAGCGCACACTGCAGGTGAGCTGTGTACAGTCTCAATATCAGTCCAGCTGGACGATTATATAGTTATCATAGTAGAGTGCATGTGATGCTGGGTTTTTAAATCACTTTCAGCTCTATATTTTTCAGTGTGAATATTAAAAGTTAAGTTTTAAAGAAATTGCAGTGAGGGCTAACAAGTGGACTTTATACCCAGTCCAAATGGGCTGAATTGTGCTTAAATTAAGGAACCAGACTCTGCAAAGAAGATGGAGCTGGAAGAAGTCCTGGCATCTGAACCAGATGAGGAAGAAAAGGAAAGACAACAGAGAAGACGTCACTCAGGTCACTGATATCATTGTGTTTTCTCCTGACTGGTCCCCAAATATTGTAACAGATGTTTATTTGTTTGCAACACGTTTTGATCCTGGACAGGGATCTTCGTCAGGCAGAGATGACGAAGATCCCTGTCCGGGATTGAAACGCGTTGCAAGCATCTGTTACAATATTTGGGGACCAGCAACTTCTTTGAGAGGAATCCATTTCCCAATATCCTTCAACTTCCCTTCCACCGGTTCGACTGACGTCACACCGGGAAGTTCCTCGTGGCAGTGGTCCGCTTGTTTCTCTCCAGATGCTACTGTAGGTGTTGTGCCCTGAGCGCAACACCTAGGGGTAAGAACCCATCTTTGATTTCACTTTGTCACAACTGGTAAACGGTCTTCACTAGGGGCGCACCTCCTGTTGTTTTTTTTTCCCATATTAATTGGTATCTTTGTGCGGCTTAGGCCGAGTAAGGGGGTTGTCAGGGATTGGGAAAGCAGGTCGTCGGAGGGGGGGAGGGGGCTGTGGGGGGTATGGGTAGGGGGGCCCAGGGCAATTTTTAGCATCGGGGCCCTGTGGTTTCTAGCTATGCCCCTGACAACCCCCATCATTACCACTACAGATCATATAAGGGATTACATACAGTTACATCAGGTGACTGACAACAACCCCCATCATTACTACAATAGACCATATAAGTGATACACATATTCATACAGTTATATCAGGTGACATTTTTTCTGATCGACCCAGACTGCCAAGATGATTTCTTCCAGCTACTACTCCTCTCTGCAATAATGCTCCCTTGTTGTCCTACATAATAAAGTGGGTAGATAAGTGAGTTGGGCAAGAGTCAGTCCCACCCAATAGGAAGTTAGGTCACTTCTGTGTGTAGACAGGGTGCTTCAGGTAGTTCCCCCATCACAGAGTTGGCCCTGTAGGTAAATCCCCCAAATAGCTGTCCTCTGTATGAAACCCCTTCTAAGCTATGTAGGTAGTACGTAACCCCCCCCCCCCTATTATCTTGGTGGGTATTCCCCATAATAACTACACAGGAACGTAGTAGATAGCCCCCCACATTAAGTATGCAGCAGAAATCCCCCATAGTAGGCAGCAGATGTCCCCCACATTAGGTAGGCATCGGAAGTCCCCCCCATTAGGTAGGCAGCAGTTCCCCCCATTAGGTTGGCAGCAGTTCCCCCCATTAGATTGGGAGCAGATGTCTCCCACATTAGGTAGGCAGCAGAAGTCCCCCACGTTAGGTAGGCATCCATTTTCCCTACATTTGGTAGGCAGCCATTTTCCCCAAATTAGGTAGGCAGCAGTTCACCCACATTAGGTAGGCAGCCGTTTCCCCACATTAGGTATGCAGCAGTTCCCCCACATTAGGTAGGCATCAGTTTACCGACATTATCTAGGCAGCAGTTCCACCACATTAGATAGGCCGCAGTTTCCCCAACTTAGCTAGGCAGCAGTTCCCCCACATTAAGTAGGATGCAGTTCCCCCACATTAGCTAGGCAGCAGTTCCCCCCACATGAGGGAGGCAGCAGTTCCCCCACATTAGCTAGGCAGTAGTTCCCCCACATTAGCTAGGCAGCAGCTCCCCTATATTTGATAGGCAGCAGTTTCCCCATATTAACTAGGCAGCAGTTCGGCACATTACCTAGGCAGCAGTAAGGTAGGCAGCAGTTCCTCTACATTATGTATTCAGCAGTTCCCTCACATAAGGTAGGCAGCAGCTCCCCCACATTAGATAGTCAGCAAGTCCCCCACATTAGATAGGAAACAGTTCCCCACATTACATAGGCAGCAGTTCTCCCACATTAGGGAGGCAGCAGTTCCCTCACATTAAGTAGGCAGCAGTTTCTCTACCTTAGGTTGGCAGCAGTTCCCCCACATAAGATAAGCAGCAATCCTGATCAACCCAACACCCTCCAAAAGCGCCCGAACCCAGTATACTTACCTACATCTGCTCTTGTCCTCTTCCCCTGTCGGCTCCCTCAGCGCGACCTCTTCTTCTTTTCATTTTCTCTGTTCTCCGGTGTCTGATGACATCACTTGTATGAGCACAGCGGAAGGGTTCAGCTTCCTGTGTCTGCTGCCTTACTGTAGCCATGGGCACAAGAATGATTGACGGTGAGGCTCTTTACCCGGTTAAACTTCCCAATGAATGCAACATTTAACTGTCGATGCCTCAATAGGAGGCATTTACAGTTAAATGCGAGCCATGTGGCAGCTGTTCCAGGATAGTGGGACATCACCCCAAAAGTGGGAATGTCCCGCCAGATCCACGATGGTTGGGAGGTATGTAAAAGTATCTAAAGAATAGCTCCTAAAAAATAAAAATAAAGTGAAAAAGCAAAAAACAAATTTAAAAAAAAAAACATAGAAACAACCCCCCCCAAAACAAATTCCCCTTATAAAAGTCCACCCTACCAATGCAAATTCTCCCTGTAACCCTATTCCCCCAAAAAATTTGTAGTATATCAGAATCAATGGTAAACTATGACAAACACAAAGTAAAAAGTCTAGTTTAGTATAGGATTACCAGAAAGCACAACTAAAATGTAAAAATAAGCATATATTTTTTCAAACTATAAGCCTTGAAATATAAATAAAAAATTAAATATAGGAAAGATTATACAGGGAATTTCTTAAAGAGTTTTCATCTGTCTTCTGACCTAAAAAAATAAAAAAGTCACAGATTCTTGAGTAGGTGTGTTTTGTGCAAAAATTTGCTATTTTTGGTTAAAAGCTGGAGGAGGCTTGGCAATTTAACTCTTTAAGGACACAGCTCATTTTGGCCTTAAAGGAGTATTCCAGGATTTTTTTTTATTTGACTATGCTAAAGGGGCTGAAAAGTTGGTGTAGTTCATAATATAGTGTCTGTACCTGTGTGTGACTGTGGTCATGCAATAATTCTGTAATTTTTGCCTCAATATTTATTTTAACAGCATACAAAATGACTCAGGTCTCGGGTTTTCCCAGGTTGCAGTGCGTCGAGACATGACATCACTAGCCAGATGTGCAAGGGGAGCCTGTCCTGCTTCAATGGGTGCAGCGACCGCTGGGTGGAACAGACATAATTTTGCAACAGCTTGATGCACCCTGGTTAGAAAACACTGGTCTTTTGAATGGAATGCAACTCATTTGTGTTTCAATGGGTGGGGTGACTGATGTGTGGGAGGGAGGAAAGTGACCTTAAACTTACAAACATGGAACTATGGGATGTGTAGTTTGAGAATGAAATCCAACAGGAAATACCCAGTTCATGAAAAGACAGCCTTATGGTTATCTTTATTCAGTGGGTCAATGCGACTAAAATAATACCCATGTTTTATGATTTTCTATTATTGTGTGGCTTTAAAAAAATCTCAAAGTTTTTAAACAAAATTAGTATGTTTAAAATCACTCTATTTTGAGCACCTATAACTTTGTTTATCCTTTTTTTTAACACTTTTTGGGATAAAATGGGAAAAAGGGCCATTTAAATCTTTATTGGGGGAGGGGCTTTTTTATTTTATTTTTTTACATTTTTGAATCGGACAGTGCCCATTTAAGGGTATGTTCACATGGAATTAAGCAAGGAAAATTTCCTTACAGACATTTTCTAACTGAAATCCTCAAAGAATTGGTGCAGAAATGCAAAGTCCCATTGACACAATGGGATTTTACTTGCAAATTCCGCATTCAGATGCATGTGGACATTCTGCTGTGTGCACAGAGTTGTGGAGTAAAACCACTGAAGTCATTAGGAGTCTGATTCAAAGCATAATCTGGGCAGAATTCAGAAACATGTTAACCGGTACATAAGTCCCCTCTTATGCCTACATCATCCACTGATTGTATTGGTGTGGCCATTTGCAGGAACACACCACTAAAGTGGATTCATAGTAAAAGTGGACCTGTCGGCCACCTCCCCAAAAAAGAGTGTCATAAAATATCTAAGAATGCCCTCATCACACCCCTTTTTACAGTTTCTTGATACAGTATTCTGCCACTGATATATGGGTTTAAAGTTTGTCTGACAATTCAGGGAATCAGTGAGATAGGCGTGAACTTAATTTTAAGACTAGGAGTGAGGTGATGGGTGGGATTATATAGTCAGGGGGTGTATATTAGACATACACTCCTCTGCATAAACAACATACACACCCCAATGTTAACAGTGTTCTCACTAAGGGTATGTTCACACTGAGGAAATCAAGCAGAAATTTTCTGCCTCAAAATATTGTTTTCCACAAGAACTCACAGAGATTGCGCACGGAATTGGCACGGAAATCGTGCAGAATTCCGCGCAGAAATGCAGGTTTCATGCAGAGGAGGAGTATCAAGTATTTCTATTCATAATTTTTTTTTTTTTCAGGCGGAAATTCCGCACGCGGATTCCACGTGGAAATGCTTCTGACTCAAAAAAAATTGTAACATTGATCTCTATGGGAGAACGACGCTGATTCCGCCTGAAAGAAAGAACATGTTCTTTCTTCAAGCGGAACAGACTTCCTCGTCAGAATTCTGCTTGAGGAAATTCCTCAGTGTGAACGGAGGGGCAGAAATTCTGTACAACTCTATGGGGATTTTCACTGCTGAATGAATTGGAGAGGAAAAAGCGAGCAGAATTACTCGTGGAAATTCCTCTCCAATTCCTCAGTGTGAACATACCCTTAGATGTATCCTGAAGAGGAAATAGTTAAAATAACATTGTAACAAACCCCATCACATCTGTGCCTGCCTGCAGAAAATAAAATATTTAACTGCATCACTTTCAGAGCACACAACATAGAGCGAACAGTGGAAGTAAGTCAAAAGGGTATGTCAGATTCGGGTGGAACCTACTCTGTGTCAAAATCTAAGACTCACTTTCCTGTTTCTCCAGGGGCAAACATAATAGGAAAGGAAGCTTCACAGGAAAATCAAAAGCATTGTCCCTCGTGGGGCTTGGTTACACCCCACAGGAGGGGCTGTACTTTGTCTTCTAGAAAAGAAGGACATTATGACCTTCAGGCCAGTTCCCTTCTCCATTGTTTGTGAATGCCTCAGTGCCTTTGGTCAATTGGGTCAGATTTACATCGCCCAAGGGAAAAGAAAGTGACCCAACCAAAACTAGGATCCCCCTTAGAAGTTACAAGAGCTCCCTCTGTTTTCTGGGACCTGGGATATGCTCTTGTGATTTTGAAGACTACACACCTCTCAACGTACAGTATTTGTACAGTGTGTCTGCGCTTTATTTCTGATTTATAGATCTGGAAAAAAAGCTTGATTCTCATCTTATGCCTCTCTAGGCTGATAACAAACTCTTTACTTTGGCTTCCAGCCCAGATCTCATTGTTAGAGCTGACCCCCTGAAACTTTGGTGGGAAAGTCATCAGCCGGGAGGTCTATCATAGCTGCCAGGTTACAAATATGTTTACAGTGAACTTGTCACAAGTGGGCTGAGTGCTGCTCATGTGAGAATTACAATCATGGACTGCAGCGACATCAAAAACAACTATACAATTTAGGACAATTTTATACAGTTGACTTGAAATGTCATAGCAACTGAAGTTAAAAATAAAATAGCATTATAGTTGAGAAATCTACTGATGGACATGTCAGGAGACGTTAAGTAGGACACATGGGATCAAAGGAGATTAGGGTTGCCAACCATCTGTAAATTCCTGTATAAATAGAGAACTTTTTTCTCCCTCACAGCGGGGACCAGCAGCCTGGACTAAAATGATGGCATCCCTAGAAGAGATAGGAAATAAGTTGACAATGGAGACATGTAAAACTAAGGTGTGTCCTGCAATAAGCAGGTAGAAATGGTCCTACTCACCTATCAACAAAAAGAATAATCCATGGCACTCTATGTTATAACATGTAGAATCACAAACAGTTCGTAGTCTATATAAAGGACAAATGTAACTATTACTCTACAGAGGTAGCAGGTGTACTCAGAAAATACAATGCAATGTTTCAGTCTGTTAAGCACTATTTTTTAAGCCAGTCTGTGGGAGACATTCATAGTAAATATAACATGGTATAATCATATGTCAAGGGATCATGACAGTCAGCTGTCTCTTGTTCTGCCCCTGCTTCAGGGGGCTCGACTCTCCCTGAAAAAACATGGCCTGCTGCTGTGAATGACTGATTGCTGCTAGAGCTTGAGGTGTCCCAAAAGTTCTTGGAAAGGGGCTATCCACAGAAGGTATTGAGAGAGGCCACCAGTAGGATTAAACACTCCTATACTGTCGACACCTTAAAAACCAAACAAATCCCAATTGGGCAAAAATATTATTTGTTTAGTCCCAAGGTATCCCCGATTATCAGAAAACATTGGCCTATAAGGTCCACGGGACAGCAGCCAAACTCCCTGGATGTGTCCAAAAGAGCAAAATTGGTGACAAGTTGAAGATACATATAATATGATGGTAACTAAATAGCCCAGAACATCTTCCAAAGACTTTAGAGGTGAATTCCAAGGTCAAGGTACTGTATATGAGCGTCAGATCCTATCATCCATCGCTGTTTTAGCCAAAGTGGACTGAATGAAAGAGGACCAAGGTGGACATAACTGTTGAAATCAAATCCTAAAAAAAGTGAGACTAAAATGACAGATGAGACAAAACTTTAACTTTTTGGCAAGTCACATCAGCTCTATGCTCGCATACACAAAAATGAAGCATACAAAGAAAAGAACACTGTACCTACTGTGAAGCATTGAGGAGGCTTTAGTATGTTTTAGGTCTGTTTTGCTGAATCTGGCACAGGGTGTCTTGAATCGGTACAGGGTACAATTAAAAATCTCAAGGCTATGAAGGCATTCTGGAGCGCCCAGTGTCAGGAAGCTTGGTCTCAGTCACAGGTCATGGGTCCTCCAACCCAAAACACACCGCTAAAAATACACAAGAATGGTTAAAGCCAAAACATTGTTCTATTCTAAAGTGGCTTCTATAAGCCCTGATCTGAATCCTATTGAACATTTGTGGAAGGAGCTGAAGCATACAGTCTGGAGAAGACACCTTCACACCTGCGATGGCTGAAGGAGGATCTTATGAGGAGTGGGCCAAGATACCCGCAGTCTGGAGAAGGCACCTTCACACCTGAGACAGCTAAAGCAGGATCTTATGAGGAGTGAGCCAAGATACCTGCAGTCTGGAGAAGGCACCTTCACACCTGAGACAGCTGGAGCAGTATCTTATGAGGAGTGGGCAAAGATACCTGGAGATGTTTTACTTTCACTTTAGACACGGCGTTAAACTTTGAATGTCGCGTCTAAAGGGTTAATAGCGCACGGTGCCGCGACCAGTGCCGTGCTCTATCAGCCACGGGTCCCGGCCGGGACTGACCCGCTATGACGCCGTGGCCCCGCGTTATAGAAAGGGAGTGGGCAAATGGTGTATAGGTATGCCCCCTGTCCCCAACATGTTAAAATATAAGGTTAGTTAAACCACATGGTCGATGGCGTACACGTAAAAAAAATACCAAAGTCCAAAACTGTGCATTTTTGGTCACTTCATATATCATAAAAAAATTCATAAACAGCGATCAAAAAATCCCAACAAAAATGGAGCAACAAATATAGCCCTGTATGCGGCAAAATAAAAAAGTTATAGGGGTCAGAAGATGACAATTTTAAACGTATACATTTTGGTGCAAGTAGTTATAATTTTTTTTAAGTAGTAAAATAAAACCTACAAAAATTGGGCCTCCTTGTAACAGTATGGACCTACAGAATTAAGACAAGGTGTCACTTTTACCGAAAAGTGCACTGCGTAGAAACGGAAGCCACCAAAAGTAACAAAATTATGACATCAGATGTGTCAGAGTTTACATATGAACATGCATAACAACCTTGACTGGTGGAGCATAATTGTTCATCCAAACAGTGTCATGCATATTCACAAAGGATCTATCAGGTCCAAAGGGACCTTATTTCTTATGTTTATAAAATTCAATAAAAACATTGTGAAACAAAAGTAACAAAATTGCTTATTTTTTAATTTCACCCCACTAACAATTTATTTTTTTTTGTTTTTTGTTTCGCCAAAGAATATTGATATTGATTTCAGTACAAAGTACAATTGGTGATGCAAAAAACAAGCCCTTATATGGGTCTGTAGGTGGAAAATTGAAAGTGTTTTGATTTTTAGAAGGGGAAAAGGAAAAACTAAAATTGGCCTCGTCCTTAAGGTTTTAATAATGATAATAATAATAATAGTAGTAGATATATTTAATATAAAAAGTCTGCTGCAAAGAAGCTGCCCCCCTGTATTTTTCTACCTGTATTAGTCTTGCTATTCTTTATACAATTTGACCCAAGAAACGGCTATACAGGCATGCAGGGAGTTGTAATTTTGCCACAGCTTGGAGGGCCACATTTTGGAGACCACTGATCTACAGCACTAGAGGTAAGCCCTGCATCCCGAGTCCTTAAAGGGGTTCTCCAGTGCTTACACATCTTATCCCCTATCCAAAGGATAGGGTATAAGATGCCTGATTGCGGGAGTCCCGCAGCTGGGGACGCCGTGATCATGCACGCGGCACCCCGTTTGTAATCAGTCCCCGGAGCGTGTTCGCTCCAGGTCTGATTACGGTCGACCGCAGGGCCGGCGGCGTGTGACGTCACGCCTCCGCCCCCGTGTGTAGTCACGCTCCGCCCCTCAATGCAAGCCTACGGGAGGGGGCGTGATAGCTATGATTACAAACGGGGTGCCGCGTGCATGATCACGGGCGTCCCCAGCTGCGGCACTCTCGCGATCAGGCATCTTATCCCCTATCCTTTGGATAGGGGATAAGATGTGTAAGCACCGGAGAACCCCTTTACGGATGTGGGGCGTATGCATACGCCCATGGGAATTCCGGTCCCCGCCGCTAGCCAGTTGGGGACCAGACTGGAATGCCTGCTGAAATCATTGAGCAGGCATCCTGGCACATCGCCGAGGGGGGTCCTGAGACCTCCCCATGTCGGCGATCGCAGAAAATCGCATGTCAATTCAGACATGCGATTTTCTGCTATTCCGGGTTGATCGGGTCTCTGGTGACCCGATCACCCGGAAAATAGGGATGATCAGAGCTGTCAGGGACAGTCCTGATCATCCTGAGGGATAGGAGCAAGGTCGCAGTGCTGCGATCTCCTCCTATCCCCTGCCATTGATCAGAACTGATTCTGACCAATGGCAGGACAGGACAGTGGGTTGTGGACCATGGCAACCCCCCGTTCTGTCCACCCCTGGATGTCTAGGGGAACATGGGGAGAAGATGGAGGCCGGTACCTGGAGGAGAAGATGCCTGGGGACCACGGATCGTCGCTGGAGACTGCTGGATCCTGGCTCAGGTAGGGAAACTACGGTGGGGGGGGAATGAAAGTGAAAGTAAAGTGATCTTCACTGTGGCAACCACTAGGAAGGCCAAACTGCAACTCCCAGCATGCCCAGAAAGCCAAAGGCTGTCTGGGCATGCTGGGAGTTGTAGTTTTGCAACATCTGGAGGGTCACAGTTTGGAGACCACTGTTACAGTGGTGCCCAAATGGTAGCCCTCCAGATGTTGCCAAACTACAACTCTCAGCATGCCTAGACTGCCCAGGCATGCTGGGAGTTGTAGTTCTGTAACATCTGTCCTAGTGGGTGCAACCTAGTGGGTCAACTTTACTGTGGGTTTACTGATACTTATAGTTCTACAACTGTTGTAGCTATTATGTCACTTGTGGCTTGATGGTACATGGCCCCATCCATCATTCCTTTGATGTGGTGAAGTTGTCCTGTCCCCTAACAGAAAAACACAGCCAAAGAATTTTTGCTTGATTGTGGGGATGGTGTTCCTAGGGTCATGGGCAGCATTTTTCCTCCTCAAAACATGACAAGTTGAGTTGATGCCAAAAAGCTTGATTTGGTCTCATCTGACTATAACACTATCACCCAGTTTTCCTCAGAATCATTCAGATGTCCATTGTCAAACTTCTGATGGGCCTGTACTTGTGCTTTCTTGAGCAGGGGGATCTTTATGGTGTAGTGTGTTACCACTTATTTTTTTGGTGACTCACCGTTCTCATGATCACGAGGTGAGATCTTGCATGGAGCCGTCGATTAAAGGAGATTGACACTTTGTTTCTTCCATTTGTGAATAATGGCACCAACTGTTGTAAACCTCTCACCTAGCTGCTTGATGATGGTCCTGTAGCCCATTCCCCCCTTATGTACATCTACAGTCTTGTCTCTAACATCCTTTGACAGCTCTTTGGTCTTGTCCATGGTGAAAACTTTGGAATCTGATAGATTTATTGCTTTCGCAGACAGGTGCCTGATATACAGGTAACAAGCTGAGATTAAGAGCACTCCCCTTAAGAGAGTACTCCTAATCTCAGCTTGTTACCTGTATAAAAGACACCTGGGAGCCAAAAATCATGTTGATTGATAGGGGATGAAATACCTATGCCAAATACAAATCAAAATAATGTGGACGGGGGCTCACACTATATAAATTATATATATATATATATATATATATATATATATATATATTGAGGTACTTGTGTTGCACGTAACCCTTCGTGCCAAATAAAATGAAAAAAAAAATGAAAATGCAAATATACGGACCTCTACATATATATATATATATATATATATATATATATATATATATATGAATAGGTATATAATAGACTAGTTGTATAGAAAGTTACTATCATTCACTAATTTTATCTACTATAAAGTAGAGGGCACTGGAAATTGGATAGAGTAACAATATAAAAGGTGGCTGTGTACATATACAATTGACTCTTATCTGGACATCCACAAACTTTTTATAGAATTATTTTAATCTATCATACCCTGTGCATTACCTTGTGTATTAATCTATCATACCCTGTGTATATATTTATGATAAAGTATATAGCAAGGGCCCTACTTGGACATTTATCTATTAACTTATAAATAATATTATTGTAATACTTTCTATACAACTAGTCTATTATATACCTCTACCTATATATATATATATATATATATATATATATATATATATATATATATATAGAGGTCTGTATATTCTCATTTTCATTTTTTTCAAATACAAATCAATTCATATTTGAAATGCATTTTATGGATTTTTTTTTCTGTGTTATTTTTATTCTGTCTTTCACTGTTCAAATAAACCATTAAAATTATAGACTGATCATTTCCCTGTCAGTGGCCAGACGTATAAAATCATCAGTGGATCAAATAATTATTTCCTTCTCAGTATGTTAAATATCAGACATGTCTATCATGAGCCAAGGTTGAAAGATGGCAGAGGAGGTTTTTCTATCATTGTATAAAAAAAAAGTTCAAACATTTTATAGGACTAATAAAGAACAGTAATGAAGCGCTGTTATTAAACCTTGGCAGTGGTGGAGGCCTAAAGGAGCAAACAGTTGTCTAGGCAACCATCCTATCTGACCTTTGTAGCCAATAGCAGTATTTTAATGGAACACGGAAGGCCATCTTAAAAGCTAATGTGGAGGAAATGAAAAATTCCTTGCAGAGACTATTAAGAAATATTTATACAATTAAAAAATAAAATACCAATACTTTCACTATGTTTGAGCATACGGCTCTATTCTATGTACTTTTTAATGTTATTTAAGAACTTCATTTTACGGATTAAGGTTTATATGGCACAACCTTAAAAAACACTTCAGATAAATAAAATCTAAATTGACCCTAGTAAAGAATCTGACAGGAAAGATTACAAAGAACTCCGGGTCAGGGAAGCCACGCTTCTCAGGAAACATGTATTCAGATAACATGGGCAGAGAGAACATCCAAAGTGCTGACATGGAACATTGTAAAATAATGTACAAAAGGTAAATTCAGAACCGAGGAACACCCAAGGAAGGGTGGTAGTATTTTCTGATGAAGTTGTATTTATTTTGACAGTTTACTAAAAGTAAAGATAACATAACAAATGCTGAGTGTAGCTTTCCAATTTTAATTTTTTTCCCCACTATGGTGAAGATTTTTCAAAACCTGCACAGAGGAACAGTATGGCCAACTTACTTCTCAACAAGAGTTGCCAACCTGATATTTTCTTATTTTTTTTTTAATGGACAACATGGACAAAATTATTGGTACCCCTCTGTTAAAGGAAAACGGTCACTAGTTCACCCGCACTATAACCCGATACACCGGGTTATAGTGCGGGTGAACAGGAGACCGATGCAGGGTATCGGACTGCTATACCTACCTGCAGTCCGGAGACCCAATCCCCCGAAGGTCCCCCTCTTCCAGCATTGACTTGCACTTTGAGGTGGGCCTGCTGGCTGGATTTAAATATTCATTAGCGCTGGACACGTGAGCGCTCGTACCTACTGAGCACTCACTGACTGGAGCTTATGAATATTTAAATCTAGCCAGTGGGCCTGCCTCAAAGCACAAGTCAGAGCTGGAAGAGAGGGACCTTCGGGGGAGCGGGTCTCCAGACTGCAGGTAGGTAAAGCAGTCCGAGACCCCGCATCGGTTTCCTGTTCACCCGCACTATAACCTGGTGTGTCGGGTTACAGTGGGGGTTAACTGGTGACCCTTTTCCTTTAAAGACAGAAAAATTTTGGTACCTTTCCATTAAAGACAGAAAAACCCACAGTTCTCCCTGAAATAAAGAGACAAACTTAATAATGAATACAAATTTACCAAAAATTAACTGATGAAAGTCAGACATTGCCGGTTAACTCAGGGGGCTGTTCGGGATCGTTGCGGTGAAATTGTGTCTTTCTGAACAGCTTACAGGACAGCAGGAGGGTCCCTACCTTCCTCGTCGCTGTCCGATCGCTGAATGACTGCTCAGTGCCTGAGATCCAGGCATGAGCAGTCAAGCGGCAGAATTATTGATCAATGGTTTCCTATGAGAAACCATTGATCAATGTAAAAGATCAGTGTGTGCAGTGTTATAGGTCAGAAGATGACAATTTTAAACGTATAAATTTTCCTGCATGTAGTTATGATTTTTTCCAGAAGTACAACAAAATCAAACCTATATAAGTAGGGTATCATTTTAATCGTATGGACCTACAGAATAAAGATAAGGTGTCATTTTACCGAAAAATTTACTACGTAGAAACGGAAGCCCCCAAAAGTTACAAAATTGATTTTTTTCTTCAATTTTGTCGCACAATGATTTTTTTTCTGTTTCGCCGTAGATTTTTGGATAAAATGACTGACATCATTACAAAGTAGAATTGGTGGCGCAAAAAATAAGCCATAATATGGATTTTTAGGTGCAAAATTGAAAGGGTTATGATTTTTAAATGGTAAGGAGGAAAAAACTAAAGTGCAAAAACGGGAAAACCCTCTGTCCCCAAGGTGTTAATAGTTTGGACATTTACGCACTCTGCGGTACCTCATATGATTATTTTATTATTTTATTTTAAGAATGGAAAACTTTTATAAGGAAGGGGTTAATAAACTTTTATAAACTTTTTTTAACACTTTATTTTTTTTTTTTCTTATATTCATTGAATACAAATAAAATTCATAGGAAAGAATTAAAAGTAAAAAGGATGGATGAAGAAAACTTGTGCTGGCATCTTGACTATTAAGCAATGCTTGGTAACATTGAATTAGCAGCTCTTTTTTCTCTGTACCACTGCTTAAAGGGATACTCCGGTGTATAGCGATCTTTTTAAATTCAACTGGTGCCAGAAAGTCAAACAGATTAGTAAATTACTTCTATTTAAAATTCTTAATCCTTCCATTCCTATTCAGCTGTTGTATGCTCCAGAGGAAGTTATTTTCTTTTTGAATTTATTTTCTGTCTTACCACAGTGCTCTCTGCTGACACCTCTGTCCATGTCAGAAATTGTCAAGAGCAGGAAGGGTTTACTATGGGGATTTGCTCCTACTCTGGACAGTTCCTGACACGGACAGAGGTGTCAGCAGAGAGCACTGTGGTCCCCCGGGCTGCCGTCAGGGGGGTACAGCCAGTACTCCAGTAAGGGGCCCGAGCTCCCAGGGGGCCTTCAATTAACATATTAAATGAAAACAAAGTTCACAAAGTATGCAGATGGTGTACAATCAGTGATACAAAAGGAAAGATCAGTACATTTTTATATACAGTCCAATCAAATATTCCGATCGTGCTCAACATACATATATTATTACATTGGTGCAGTACAGTGATTCAGTGTACAGGTGTGTGATATAATGCGCCCAGGTAGTGGGCGGGCCGACAACGTCACTCACCAGGCAGTCGGAATGTCAGGTCTCGGTGAAGGATTGCAGAATGCCGATGTAAACTTCCGGATCTGAGTACGCTTGCCGGAAGTTGCCGAATTGAACATGTGCTCTGTATCTAGTCGACCAAAGACGCTGTTACTTGCGCGTGCGCAGAAGTCCGCCACAGAGGCTCAGCATGTCATACTGGAGTAGGGAATCCTTTCTTGGTTCAGTACAGAAATCACCCAGCAGGTTTAATAGCACCATTTGGACCCGGAGCACAGAGTATACCCCGCACATACCGGCCACATAAATTAGGACAGTTTTCTACTGACCAAATGAATGGTCAAGTTGACTGTCCAAAGTGCATAACCGCATCTGGAGAAGTACTTCACCCCAATAGGAGCCATGAAGTCTGGACTAAATCAGTCTTGCATTATGGTCGTTATAGTGTGTAATGAAGATAATTTTGCATGTTTGAGATTACTGCCAGGTCTGCCTGTATGAGAGTGTGTCATGCCATCCACAAGCCCACTTCTGGAAAAAAAGAAAAACTATTTCAAATTCAATGATGTGTATTTTGTTCAGCGAACTGGTACAGCGATGAGGACAAATGTCGTGCCCACGTACGCCAATTTGTTGCCCACATGGAGGAAACTTCCATCTATGTATCATACATAGATGATATTTTTTTATTGTGGAATGGGACAGAGGTTGAATTGTCTTCCTTTCTGTCCTTTCTCAATGATTTACTATCAGGGTTACAATTCACACACACCACATCAAGAACTGACATTCCATTTCTGTACACCAAAATCAGTATCAAGAACAATCACCTAAACTCTGACATTTTCGTTAAAACCACTGATTGCAATTCTTTTCTACGGTTTGATAGTTACCCCGCAGTCTAGTTCGCTCATTACCAGTAAGTCAAATGATCTGTGCTAAACGCATCATTAGTATAGAGGAGAGGGTCCAGCCTGCTCTGAAAGTCATGATGAACAATTTCTTTGACCGAGGGTATCCACACAAACTGGTACTTGATAGTAAACAAAAAGTAATGTGTATGGACAGAAAATGTTTGCTTGTTCCTCATACACCCAAGAAATCTCAGAAGATGGCTTTTGTATCCACATTCTCCGGGGCCTCACACAAGGTATCGGACATTATCAGGAAGTATTGGCACATCCTGAGAGATGGGGGTGCCAATGTACCTGAATGGCAAAATCCCCCTATCATGGCCTATAGACGCCCCACTAACTTATGTGACAGAATCGTAAAAGGCTGATATTTCACTTACGAAATCCACCCAGAAATATCTGTCTACATCCAATAAGGGGTCCTTTCCATGCAGAACCTGTGTAAACTGTGCATACATGGGCAACACCTTCACACAACCAGTACTGGCAGAACATATGCAATCAAACAATACATTACCTGCACCACCGATTTTGTCATCTATGTCCTCCAGTGCACTTGTCGCAAGTGGCTAAATATATGAATGGGGTACCCAACCTTCTTCACCTCGTAGAAATAGAAAATTTAAGGACTCTAGGATGGACAATGTCAAGAGCCAAACTATTAATTCTGACAACTCTTCTGCGGACAAAAATTCATTTTTTAGGCATGGACCATCCAGTCATAAACCCACCAGGAGAGGGGGCTATCGGAGTAAACGATCCAGTGAGGACCCGCAACCTGAAACAGACCGACAACAAAACCCTTCCGCAGAGACTGACATCGAGCAAGCGAATACAGAAAAATATGTGGTAAATATTTATTCAACCACTTTAAATGATGAACAATTGTCATTATTATCTAAGGGTTTGAATTTGTCTATGCTCTGATATTGATTGGTTTCAGTTAGAATTAGATATGCATCAATTTGTATGCAAGCTAAGACTTAGATGATGGTTTGCTGACAAAAACACTGATGGTAACACTATCAGTACCCAAAATTAAGTGATACTTATATATGTGTTCCTAGTGACTTTGCACCAACAACTTCTATGCCCATGATTGACACCTTCTACACCTTAACTAAAATAGAAATCTACAGACTCAAAAACATGTCCAATCAACTCATTCACCCTCACATGATGTCCTCTCAGATGAGGGCTATGAATGACTTGATCCATGACCGCAACCTGGTGGTCAAACCCGCCGACAAGGGGGGTGCGGTTGTGGTCATGGATCGGTCATATTACCTTAAGGAAACCACCCGACAACTAAGTGATGTCACCACATAAACACAACTGTCCAATGATCCTAAATGGGAATTCAGCAAAGAAATCACCAAAATCTTAGTGGATGCCCACAACAAATGGCCTAATTGATCAAGCTTTACTTGATTATCTAATTGTAAAACATCCGGTTACTCCTGTTTTATACCTTTTACCAAAAATACATAACACATTACACAACCCGCCTGGCAGACCCATTGTTTCTGGACGAGAATCCCTCATCAGCCACATTTCCATCTTTTTAGACAATGTTCTAAGACATTATGTGTACAACACTCGCTCATATATTAGGGATACAGGTGACTTCCTTAATAAAATTCAGGATTTGACTGTTCCAGAAGGGACCATATTAGTTACAATGGAAGTGGCTAGCCTGTACACCTCCATACCACATGACTCTGACTGATTTCTCTGTGGAAAAAACTAATTTTATCATTTCACTGTTACTGCTGGTACTGACAAAAAACTATTTCACATTCAATGATGTGTATTTTGTTCAGCGACCTGTTACTGCGATGGGGACAAATATGGTGCCCACGTATGCCAATTTGTTTGTTGCCCACATGGAGGAAACTTCCATCCATGTATCTCCCCCCTTCAGACATGTTCGGAAGTGGTGGAGATACATAGATGATATTTTTTTATTGTGGAATGGGACAGAGGTTGAATTTTCTTCCTTTCTCAATGATTTACCTTCAGGGTTACAATTCACACACACCACATCAAGAACTGACATTCAATTTCTGGACACCAAAATCAGTATCAAGAACAATCACCTAGACTCTGACATTTTCGTTAAAACCACTGATTGCAATTCTTTTCTACGGTTTGATAGTTACCCCGCAGTCTAGTTCGCTCATTACCAGTAAGTCAAATGATCTGTGCTAAACGCATCATTAGTATAGAGGAGAGGGTCCAGCCTGCTCTGAAAGTCATGATGAACAATTTCTTTGACCGAGGGTATCCACACAAACTGGTACTTGATAGTAAACAAAAAGTAATGTGTATGGACAGAAAATGTTTGCTTGTTCCTCATACACCCAAGAAATCTCAGGAGAAGATGGCTTTTGTATCCACATTCTCCGGGGCCTCACACAAGGTATCGGACATTATCAGGAAGTATTGGCACATCCTGAGAGATGGGGGTGCCAATATACCTGAATGGCAAAATCCCCCTATCATGGCCTATAGACACCCCACTAACTTACGTGACAGAATCGTGATGGCTGATATTTCTTTTATGAAATCCACCCAGAAATATCTGTCTACCTCCAATAAGGGGTCTTTTCCATGCAGAACCTATGTAAACTGTGCATACATGCGTAAAGGCAACACCTTCACACACCCCAGTACTGGCAGTACATATGCAAGCAAACAATATATTACCTGCACCACCGATTTTGTCATCTATGTACTCCAGTTCCCTTGTCGCTTACTATATGTGGGCAAAACTACACTGGAGGCTAAGGTTAGGATCACTCAACACCGGTATACCATTCGGAAGCAAAAACTTGACTTACCCGTTTCAAAACATTTTTGTGACCATGGTCACACTGAGAAAGACTTGAAATTCACATTATTAGAACATGTCCCTAAAGGGAAAAGAGGTGGCAACCATTTAGCCACCCTAAAGCAGAAAGAATTATGGTGGATATATGTATTAAACTCATTAAAACCCACAGGGCTAAATGTAGATTTCCCCATTACACATGAAATATGTAATGCATGATAGTACAATTATGTTAGTTCTGCTATATCCTGTTCAGTATGTTGATTTTAATTATGTTTTTTCTTTTTTTTTCCAGAAGTGGGCTTGTGGATGGCATGACACATTCTCATACAGGCAGACCCGGCAGTAATCTCAAACATGCAAAATTATCTTCATTACACACTATAACGACCATAATGCAAGACAGTTCCTGATTTAGTCCAGACTTCATGGCTCCTATTATTGGGGTGAAGTACTTCTCCAGATGCGGGTATGCACTTTGGACAGTCAACTTGACCATTCATTTGGTCAGTAGAAAGCTGCCCTAATTTATGTGGCCGGGATGTGCGGGGTATATTCTGTGCTCCGGGTCCACATGGTGCTATTGAACCTGCTGGGTGATTGCTGTACTGAACCAAGAAAGGATTCCCTACTCCAGTATGACGTGCTGAGCCTCTGTCGGACTTCTGCGCACGCGCAAGGAACGGCATCTTTGGTCGCCTAGCTACAGAACACATGTTCAATCATGCGACCACGTCGAGGACGCCACTTCCGGCAAGTGTGCTCAGATCCGGAAGTTTACATCGGCGTTCTGCGATCCTTCACCGAGACCTGACATGCCGACTGCCTGGTGAGTGATGTTGTCTGCTCGCCCACTACCTGGACGCATTATATCACACACCTGTACACTGAATCACTGTACTGCACCAATGTAATAATATATGTATGTTGAGCACAATCGGAATATTTGATTGGACTGTATATAACAATGTACCGATCTTTCCTTTTGTATCACTGATTGTACACCATCTGCATACTTTGTGAACTTTGTTTTCATTTAATATGTTAATTGAAGGGGCGGTCCTACGTGACCTTAAATACTCACCTCTGTAAATCACTCTTTGCTTGAAAATGGCAGCGTGAGGTTGCCGAAACGTAGCCTTATTTGAGAGTGAATAAACATCACTTTTCTTCACCATTTGGAGTGCCACCGACTTTTCTTCAAGTATCTATCTATCTACCTACCTATCTATCTATCTGTCTCATATCTATCTATCTCAAATCTATCTATCTCATATCTATCTATCTCCATCATGAGACAGATAGATATATAGATAGATAGATATGAAAAAGATATGAGATATATATATATGAGATAGATAGATAGATATGATATCTACCTATCTCATATCTGTCTGTCTGTCTATCTTATATCTATCTATCTATCTCATATCTATCTATCTAGAGATAGTGGACAGCAGCACTTTAGACAATACTAAAGATGTGGGGCACACAGCCTAGGCTCAGGTCAGAAGCCACAGACACATCCAGAAGTGAAGAATAGCCGCAGCACTCCAATATGCATAGAAAAAGTGGTAGCTTTATTCCAAATGAACACACAGGTATCTATCTATCTATCTAATATCTATCTATATCTATCTATGTCATAGCTATCTATCTATATCATATCTATCTACAGGGTGGGCCATTTATATGGATACACCTTAATAAAATGGGAATGGTTGGTGATATTAACTTCCTGTTTGTGGCACATTAGTATATGTGAGGGGGAAAACTTTTCAAGATGGGTGGTGACCATGGCGGCCATTTTGAAGTCGGCCATTTTGAATCCAACTTTAGTTTTTTCAATAGGAAGAGGGTCCTGTGACACATCAAACTTATTGGGAATTTCACAAGAAAAAACAATGATTATAATAACAACCACTTATAAAATGTGTTCAATGTGCTGCCCATTGTGTTGGATTGTCAATGCAACCCTCTTCTCCCCCTCTTCACACACTGATAGCAACACCGCAGGAGAAATGCTAGCACAGGCTTCCAGTATCCGTATTTTCAGGTGCTGCAGAATGGGCAAAACAAAAATTGAAACAGGACCCTCAGTTCACGCAGAAGATTTTGTTTAGTGATGAGGCAAACTTTTATGTGAATGGTTAACAAACAAAACCACTGCTATTGGTCTGACACTAACCCACATTGGATAGATCCCTCAAAGACAGTTGGAACACAAAAATTTATGTTATGGTGTGGTATATGGGGTACAAAGATAGTGGGGCCATTCTTCATCAATGGAAACCTCAAAGCCACTGGATATGCGAAATTGCTACATGATGATGTGTTTCCCTCTTTATGTACTGAAGCTGGCACATTCCCTGAGTTTCTCCAGCAAGATGGTGACCACCACATTATGGGTGTCAGGTCCGAGCATTCCTAGATGAACAGTTTCCTGGAAAGTGGATTGGTCGTCGTGGGCCAGTTGAATGGCCCCCAAGGGCTCCCGATCTAACCCCCTTAGACTTTTATCTTTGGGGTCATCTGAAGGCAATTGTCTATGCTGTGAAGATACGAGATGTGCAGCACCTGAAACTACGGATACTGGAAGCCTGTGCTAGCATTTCTCCTGCGGTGTTGCTATCAGTGTGTGAAGAGTGGGAGAAGAAGGTTGCATTGACAATCCAACACAATGGGCAGCACATTGAACAAATTTTATAAGTGATCAGAAACTTGTAAATAACTCATGATAGAATAAAGTTACGTTAAAACCAAGCACATCATTGTTTTTCTTGTGAAATTCCCAATAAGTTTGATGTGTCACATGACCCTCTTCCTGTTGAAAAAACAAAAGTTGGACTCAAAATGGCCGACTTCAAAATGGCCGCCATGGTCACCATCCATCTTGAAAAGTTTCCCCCCTCATATATACTAATGTGCCCCAAACAGGAAGTTAATATCACCAACCATTCCGATTTTATTAAGGTGTATCCATATAAATGGCCCACCCTGTATATCATATCTATCTATATCTATTGAATATACCTATTGGAGCCATGACACACCTGGGGGCACTATTTACTGGAGGCACTAACTACTGGGGGCACTACCAACTTATGGTACTACCTACTAAGGCATTTGTTGGGGGCATCACATACCTGGGAGAATTACCTACTACCTACTGGGGCATTACCTATCACATACCTACTGGTGGCATTAACTACAACCTATCTGGGGGCATGACCTATTACGTACCTACTGGGACATTACTTACCTGGGAGCATTACTGGGGGCCTTACCTACAATGCCTTTATCAAGCATTGATAAAGGTATTGTATGCCGAAACTGGATCCCTGGAGTTGTGCTGTGATTTAGCTTTTTGAGTGTATATTGCTGATCCAGCCTGGCAAGCTGGCTTGTTGTTTGCACAACACAGGACAGGGTTAATATTGCTGGCCTTACCTTTGGATTGCAGTATGATGGTAATATGTATAGTGATAATATTCCTCCTTGTATACTGTATTATTGGTAATATTGGTCAGTATACAGGTTTTGGTCAGTAACAGTATGATGGTTATATGTATGGTGATAATATTCATCCCTGTATACTGGTATTATTGGTAATATTGGTCTCAGTATACAGGAATTAGTCAGTAACAGCATGGCAGTAATATGTTTGGTGATATGAACTAAAGGCCTCTTGTTCTGTGTTTTAAAATATTTTTTTCATAGACGATGGGTAAGATAGCGGGCAGGCACTGGGGGGCAGACTTGGTGGTGGGCCACGTGAGGGGGGCCAGGCCTTGAACCGTGTAAGGGGCCCCAAAATTTCTAATGGATAGGGGATGAAATGTTTTGCAGCAGAGTACCCTTTTTAGGACACAGACAATTTCTTTTTTGCCTTTTTGTTTTTTCCTCCTCACTTTCTAAGAGGCATATCTTTTAAATGTTTCCATCCACAGACCCATATGAGGGCTTGATTTTTGCACAGCCAATTGTACTTTGTAATTACATCACTCATTTTACCATAAGATATACAGTGCAAGAAAAAAAAGTATTATGTGTGTGGAAAAATGAAAATGAAAATTTTGCAAATTTTGGGGGGTTTCGTTTTTACGCTGTACATTTTACAGTAAAACTGACATATTATCTATATTCTGTGGGTCAATACGATTAAAATGATACCCATTTTTACACACTATTATTGTACTGCTTTTAAAAAACGCCAACCTTTTTTTTGCAAAATAAGTTTAAGGACCAAGCATTTTTCTGTTTTTACACTTTCATTTTTTCCTCCTTACCTTTTAAAAATCATAACCCTTTCAATTTTGCACCTAAAAATCCATATGAGGGCTTATTTTTTGCTCCACCAATTCTACTTTGGAATGACATCAGTCATTTTACACAAACATTTATGGCGAAACGAAAAAAAAAAATCATTGTGTGACAAAATTGAAGAAAAAACACCATTTTGTAACTTTTGGGGGCTTCCGTTTCTACGTAGTACATTTTTCGGTAAAAATGACACTTTATTTTTATTCTGTAGGTCCATACGGTTAAAATGATACCCTACTTATATAGGTTTGATTTCGTCGTACTTCTGGAAAAAATCATAACTACATGCAGGAAAATGTATACATTTAAAATTGTCCTTTTCTGACCCCTATAACTTTTTTTATTTTTCCACGTACAGGGTGGCTTGAGGGCTAATTATTTGCACCGTGATCTGAAGTTTTAATCGGTACCAATTTTATTTTGATTGGACTTCTTGATCGCTTTTTATTCCTTTTTTTATGGTAGGAAAAGTGACCAAAAATACGCTATTTTGGACTTTGGAATTTTTTTGCGTGTACGCCATTGACCGTGCGGTTTAATTAATAATATATTTTTATAGTTCAGACATTTACGCACGCGGCGATACCACATTTGTTTATTTTTATTATGGTTACATATTTTTAATATGGAATTTGGGAAAAGGGGGGTAATTTAAACTTTTAATAAGGAAGGGGTTAATGTGTGTGTTTTTAAACTTTTTTTAAACTTTTTTTTTTTTACACTTTTAGTCCCCTTAGGGGACTTTTAGGAGGAATCATTAGATTCCTCATAAAGATCATTGTGGTTTCATAAAACCACAATGATCTGCGTGCTCTGCGCTCGATTGATAAAGCCTGGTCCTGCCAGGCTTTATCATTCAGAGAGTCGGAGCCGCCGCAGCAGGAGAGGTAAGCCCTCAGGCTACCTCAGTAGTGGATCGCTCTCCCGCGATCGCGCTGCGGGGGGGGGGAGCGATCCACCCCACTGGACCTCCAGGGACTGTATACAGGCACCTTTAGACGCCGCTGTCAACTTTGACAGCGGCGATCTAAAGGGTTAATAGCCGGCCGCGGCGATCGCCGCATGTCGGCTATTAATGCCGGCCCCCAGCTACAGGAATCAGCTGGGGGCTGGCCGGTATGACGCGGGCTCGAGTCGGGAGCCCGCGTCATACAACGGTAACGGCCATTGGACGAGTATACACGTCCATGGTCGTTATCGGGTTAAAATTGCTCTAATCTGACCACTTATAACTTTCTCATTTTTACATATACAGGACTCTATGAGGGCTAATTTTTTGTGCCATGATCTTTTTTTTAGTTTTTATTGGGACCATATCTGCATATATGTAACATTGAGATTACTTTTTATATATAAAAATTCTCGGATGTGATGTGAGCAGCAATTTTGGAATTTGTTTTACGTTTACGTAGTTTACCGTATTAACAATTTTATTTAATATTTCGGACATTTATGCACGTAGTGATACCAAATATGTAGATTTTTTTTTTTACATCTTGTTTTGTAAAATGGGAAGAAGAGAATATTATTTTTGTTGAGGGAGGGGCTTATTCACTTTTATAAGAAAAAAAAAAAGGAACTATTTATAGCACTGATCAGTGTTTTCAGCTATCTACTTCTCTGGTCTGCTAAAAGGCAGACCAGAGAAGAAGAAAGCAGCAGCTGGCCAGAGAGTGAAGCTTCGACGGCCATCTTAACACTTTGGACCACCACAATTGCGGGTGATCCAATGTGTGTACTCCTCCGCATTTCGTTAGATGCTGTGATCGGTATTGATCATTGCATCTGAAGGGTTAATGGCGGACATCAGTGAGATGTCCGTCATTATCCATGAGGTTCCGGCTGCTGATAATGGCAGCTGGCCAGTTCAGATCACCATGTTTGGGACTCGTTTACTGCAGAACCGTGTGACGTACATGTCCCAGAGCACAGCAATGTACATGTATGTTGCATGTCCTCTAGAGGTTAACAATATAGGTGCTTTCACATAAGCCGAGAAGCACTGTCAATTGCTCTGCACCACACAAACTATCAGGCTAAAAGCTGATTCTACAGCCTGTTAATGTATATGCTGAGTTTGATGGTCCTGTGCGCCCTTACACTTAGTGCCATCAGCAGAATCAGACTGTCAAACTCTCAGCCCGATAACTTACTGTAACAGGGGACAGTTCCCTTTTACTCGCCACCTACGATCACAGCGCTTATATTGCAGCAGACATATTGCTAAGAAAAATGCATTTCCACCAAAACAACCACACTCCTTAAACTAGCACAGTGATCAGGGCGTTGCATTTTAGTATAATAGTATTGATATTTTCCTAATTCCTTGTGAGTGTGTCCTGGCTGGTAGTGTTTGGGGTGCCCTTGGTGGTATTGTACAATAAGCGTTACCACACACTTTTATTGGCACTGGCAATGACCTTTATTAATTACACAACCAAAAAATTTAGTCTTTTAAAATATCACTACCCTGTCTTCCCATAGCATCAATAGTGTCACATACAGAACTACCTTATAAGCGCTATACCACAATGTGTGGATCAACGTATATAAGTATATAAATGTCCCATACAAAAAATATGGGGGAAAACTGTTCCAGGTTAAACTCCCTCAAAGGACAGGGGGGCACTTCCTCCGTCTTGAAAAGAAAAGGTTTAGTCTCAAGGGGCAACATGCCTTCTTTAGCATAAGAACTGTAAATTTATGGAACAGTCTACCTCAGGAACTGGTCACAGCAGAAATTGTTGAAAGCTTCAAAACAGGGCTAGATACATTTCTAGAACAATACAACATTAATGCTTATGCAGAAATATAAAATCCCACCCCTTCCCCTTCATCCAACCATACCCCTTCGCTTCAATGCCTTGGTTGAACTTGATGGACGTATGTCTTTTTTCAACCATACTAACTATGTAACTGTGGTGGCCCAGTACAGGAGCTGCACCACTGTACCCTTGCTGCCCTGTCAGGCAGACTCCATTCAGTGACCCATGGGCCCCCCCTTCACCTATGTGCTATATAACTAGTTATATATATATAACTATATAACTAGTTAAGCAGTGCTTATGTTATGTATTGTAATGTACATATATTGTTATATACCTTTAGATAATGTTGCTAAGTGTTGTAACCAAGGAATGTACCATTGACCATGTGACCTACAGGGTGAACTATAGGACTCCTCCAGAGTCTCCCCCATATAAGCCCTGGGAGGAGCTATCTCAGTCTCTCTTTTCCTGCTTAGCTGAGTTGCAATGAGGTCAAGTCCTGAGATAGTGTCTGGTGTTCTGATGAGGCCTAAGTCTACCACGCAGCCACGGATCAACAAGTCCACTACCCCACAGGTGAAAGTCAAAACCTGGTAAGCTACAAACAGGGTGAAGTCTGTCTAGTCAGTCCCAGTCAAGATGAATCTGTGTCAAATCAGCATGGCCCTGCAGCAAATTGTCCAAGTCCACTACAAGTTCCAGCAAGCCCTAAGGTCTCTGAAGTCACTGGTCACCTCCTTGGGCCTGGCCAAGTTGTTAAGACTGTTACACCTGTCTAACTCAGTAAAGCTGACGTTGTTCCGTAACTTGGTATCGGAGTCATTATTTGCCCCTGTGCCTCGCCCAGGATTCAGCGGTATTCCCTTGGGTGGGGTAGAGGTTAAACTACACCCTGGCTTCACGAACACAAGGGGTTAATGCCATCTGCCCCTAGGGTAATTCCATCTGACCTCATCACACCTTCACCACACAACTATGTAACTATGTAACCCAAGCAACCCTGGTCACAATGTTGGGGACCTCCTCCCAATTTTCAAAGTCCTGATAGCGTACTCTGACATATCTTCCATACAGGAATGAGTAATAAATAGCTAAGTAACATAAATAGACAACAAAGGGCTGTGTCTATTGGGGAGCACTATCTTGGCACTTGCGCCTCATTTACATAATAAAAAGGCTTATATCTCTTTGCTGGTGAGTTCTATGGATATTTAAAAAAAGATAAAAAATGGTATGCCCAAAATCTCATCTAACCATGTGCTTATTGACACCCATGTTTTTCTGCTGACAGGTCCACTTTAAAGTTGTCCATGAGCACTACCAACTGATTTCAGTGTAAAGCTTAGTGGTTGGCAGGCCTGCTAGACTGTTCAATAGCACTTGAGCAACAGCGCCCCTAAAACTAATACCATGTAAAGTTTTTCATTGCCGCATTTTACACCTATTCATTTGCCTCCACCAGCCACCTTCACATCCCTCGTACAATAACACCTGCATTAAAATAAAAAAAATTATACGATTCTGGATTATTGGTTCCCCCAATAGGGGGGGCTTAGTAGGTGGGTCTCATGCAGAAGGTCTTTTGTCTGGTCTTCAAACAAAGCTAAATGAATAATCTACATTTTATTATATATATGACCTACAGTGCTTCCAAAGTGCCATGGCCATGTACAATATAGAGCAGAGAACACTAACACAGGGAATCAGACATTCAAGTGTGTTTATCTCCTGACGTCCAATACTTTATTTTTATAGTGAATGAAAGAAAGGGATGTACTGAATTCATATGAATAGGCATCGAACATTCCTTTCAATGTATTATATGACAACTAGTCATTTTATTGATGGCCTCCGAAGAATACAATCGGATTATGCATAGAAAGCGTATGACTAGCTGTACTTGTGTTCTGTACTTTGCATGTGCCGTCATACGCTGTGGCTTCAATAAATAGGCCCCCATAATAAAAGAAAAAAATGTATTCATAATAAATCCAGTGTATGCAGAGTATATTATGTATCACTGGAACAACAACATGTCCTGCAGTCTTTTCTGTGGGCCATCTGGTTATAAAGCAGCACAGACAGCCCTATACTCGGTATACGCTTGGATTACTCGCTGTGCTTTTTCTACAGCACACATGAGGCGTGTCTGTTTTAGTGGGGAACACATGCCAAATGCAAATTCATCCTACACACCAGTTGGGAGACAGATACTAAACTATGCTTATCTGACTAATGATTTATGTGCTAATAACACATAAAAAAGCAAGATGGTGTATTTATAGTCTTCTGCACCTTGTGGTTACCTGACCTTTTTCTACTTATTTCAGTTTTTTTCCAACCAGGTTCCACCGCTTTGTGCAAGGGGTCGTCCGTGCAGGAGATTGCAGGGGGGTTCCAGTGGTCGGATCCTTTGGATAGGGGTTAGCTTTTTCTATATGATATATCTCCTTTAAACTCTCTCTTTTTTTATTCTAAAGGGTATAATAATCGTAACATTTCCCCATTTTATATCACTCTCAACAGATCCCCACTTGAGGCATAGACACTGACCACTTAAAGGGGTATTCCAGCTGTATGCATCTAATCCCCTATCCAAAGGATAGGGTGTATGATCCCCAGCGGTGGGACCCCCCATAATCTTGTTGCAGCCCCGGCATTCTGATTCTGTGCCGGGTTCTGCCTTTGAGACAGGGATGTGATGTCACGGCCACACCCCCTAGTGACATCACGCCCCACCCCCCTCCCTTCATGTCTATGGGAGGGGGCGTCATATGAATGGAGGGGGCAGGGTGGGGCGTGATGTCACTAGAGGCCTTGACGTCACGTCCCCGTTTTGGAGGCAGGGCCCGGCACAGAATGCCGGGGGCTGCTCAGAGATTGTGGGGGGTCCCCAGAGGCAGGACCCCTGCGATCATACATCTTGTCTCCTATCCTCTGGATAGAGGATAAGATCAGGGGTCAAGTCCCGGGAAAAAAAAGTGTGGGAACTCACTCAAGATTTCCACTTAAGGGCTGGTCCTGCAGGAATCCTGTTAATGGGAACAGGGTTCCTGATGTGGAAAAAGTGCAGGAACTCTGTTCCCATGCGTTCCTGCAGGACTTGAGCCTTGGATAAGATGTATAAAGCTGGAATACCCCTTTAAATGCTTCTTTAATCTCTAGCCAAAAGCAGTGACCTTTTCTTTGGAAGTGTAACTGAAATTTAAAAAGCTTTAGATATTTTCCCATAAATGTCATCACTGATGGCCCGTGTACTGGTCAATCACAAGGCTGGATCTCCTTGGCGCTATGATCAACATCTTCTATTTGGCATGAAGCCCTGAGCAATTGAATAGCTATGAAGTAAGAATTATACAAAACAGGAATTTAAGTGCATTACTGTGGTAGATGTAACAATGACATTGGCTAAACCTCAAAACTGATGTTAAAACTGAGACATTAGCCAGTATATGCTTATATGAAGGACATACCTGAGCCCGCACACCAACGCCAAGGTTTCTCAGGTGGCGCGGGACCTAACACTAAACCTATCTGTGCCGTATGGGCAAAACCAGGGGCCAGTGGGCAATTACGGCAGCATTAAGTCCGGCTCACAGACTGGTCCCGGGTTACCTCCAGTGTGACACATACAATGGGAGGTGGGAGAAAGGCTATAAGCCCCACCCAAGTTGGCTGATATGTTGCCGGTCTCACAGGTGCAAATTAATGCTACCTATAGTGATGATACAGGCGCATTAGTATACATTTATACAACAAAAACAACAAAGACGTGGCCTCAAATGGCAGAAGGTGCTCAACCCCTAATGCAGTTGTGCATATATATTGGGGGAGCAGATCCTACACTTGTGGTTGTTTATGAAGTAAGAATGCCAAGATCTGTAGCTAGTGTGGAAAGTCTCCAGCGCTATGTCTGATGTTAAATTTACCTCCACAGGAGTGATTTAGGACAAATCTCAGAACTTCAATATGCAATTCTACTTTTACTTTCTATACAGGAACAGACTAACCTTGCATATAAACGGTACATATCCATTTTTTGCATGAACTCTATGTACTCTCTCATTGACATACCGTGCAGCAAATGTCAATATTTTGTGAAAACCAGCTTATAAATATATCTATTATTCTTTTAACATTATTATTATTATTTTTTTAGTACAATTGTATTAAATGCATTTCCCAGCCTACCACAAGGGCCCTGTGGCTAAGACTTGGTAATCTTTTATTATATATTTTTATTACCCATTAAATTTGCATTATTACCTTTCTTCACTACGGCACTTTTTCTATCTGTATTAACCATAATATCATTATTACACAACTCATCTGTATCCAAACCATATACAACATATTGTGGTAAAGTTTCCAAAGGGACCTTTATAGCTTTTGAGGACTGTTTTCCCCCTTTTCTATATCATAGTCAATAATTAAATCAAAGCCATTGTAACACTCACGTTTCTGAAGACAGGACCCCGGTGTATGTGGATCCGCTGGACCTGTGTGGCAGATGACTCGGACCGTACCAGGGAGCGGAGTCTAAGGTGCCGCTGGTCTTCACCAGAGCCCGCCGCAAAGAAGGATGGGCTTGCAGCTGCAGGCGACACCCAGGTTGCTACCCCTGGCACGGCTTGACCACACAGGCGGCTGAGGAGATGCGAGGCACAGGAGGGATGAGGCAACTCATAGTCTGGATAGCAGTAGGTCAGGGAAGGCGGCACAGTAGCGTAGTCAGGACGTAGCAGGAGTTGAAAAGGCAGGTGGCAGAGGAGCAAGGTCAAGTCACAAGAGCAGGAGATCTGGTACACGGCGAGGCTATACAAAGGAACGCTTTCTCTAGGGCACAAGGCCACAAAGATCCGGCAGAGAACTGAGGAGGGTGGAGGAATTTATAAACAAGCCACAGGTGGTTACACTAATGAGCGTACTGGCCCTTTAAATCTTAAAGCTCCGGTGCACGCACGCCCTAAGGGACGGGGACGCGCACTCCGGTGCAGAGAGGTAGAGGCAGAGCAGGAGAAACACCTGGAGAGTGATGGACTGGGGCTCGCATGCGGGCGCGTCCCGAGATGCGAGTCCCAGCCCCGTCGGCAGCAGAAGGTAAAGGGACCATGCGCTCACGACCAGCGTGTGAGGCCGGAGCGCATAGTGTAACAGTACCCCCCCCCCCTTTGGTCTTCCCCTCCTTTTACGAGAGAGAAAACTCCTGAGGTGGTCCCGGTCCAGGATATTCTCCTCAGGTTCCCAAGTTCTCTCCTCAGGACCATAACCCTCCCTCGACCAAAAAAAATTGTTTACCTCTCACAGTTTTTGCAGCAAGAATCTGTTTAACTTTGTAGACGTCAGATGAGCCGAAGACAGGTGTTGGGACAGGATTCTTCTGAGACAACCAGTTTACGACAAGAGGCTTGAGGAGAGAGACGTGGAAGGAATTGGAAATACGTAACGTAGCAGGTAGACGGAGTTTGTAGGAGACTGGATTGATCTTTTGTACAATCTGGAAGGGACCAAGGTAGCGGGGACCAAGCTTGTAACAGGGGATCTTGAAACAGATGTATTTGGATGAAAGCCACACCATGTCACCAGGAGAGAAGGACGGAGGAGGTCTTCTAGTTTTATCTGCTTGCGCCTTTATGCATGAAGAAGCTTGGGACAACGACTGTCGGGTCTGTTGCCAGATGGTGGAGAAGTCACGGACCAGCTCATAAACAGCAGGCACACCGGAAGAGACTGGGAGAGGAAGAGGAGGACGGAGATGGAGTCCGTAGACAACAAAAGAGGGAGACAACCTCGTGGACTCGGAATCCTTAAGATTATATGAGAATTCAGACCAGGGAAGAAGGTTGACCCAATCATTTTGGCGAGCTGAAACAAAATGCCGAAGATAAGTCTCAAGGATTTGATTAACCCTCTCCACCTGACAAATGGACTGAGAGTGGTAGGCCGAGGAGAAGTCCAGATTGATGTCCAGACGGTTACAAAGGACTCGCCAGAACTTAGAGACAAACTGCACCCCTCGATCCAAAACTATATGCTGTGGAAGACCATGTACACGAAAGACATGCAACAAGATGTACTTCGCCGGCTGCGGAGCAGAAGGAAGACCTGGTAGAGGAATGAAATTTGCCATTTTGGAAAACCGATCTACCATGACCCAGATGACAGTGTTATTATGAGAAGGTGGCAAATCGGTGATGAAATCCATGGCGATATGGGACCAGGGAGTCTCTGGAATGGGTAAAGGCTGTAAGAGTCCTGCAGGTCTTTGCCGAGGAGTTTTGTCACGGGCACAAGTTACACTGGACCGAACAAAATCAGAAACATCACGTTCAAGATGGGGCCACCAGTAGTGCCGGGAAATAAGAAGTATTGTCTTGCGTATTCCAGGATGTCCTGGTGTCAAGGAAGAATGACCCCATTTCAGTACCTTGCGTCTCAATCTGGTGGGCACAAAGGATTTTCCCGGAGGAACTTGCAGAATCTCAGTAGGAGCATCAGGAATCAAACGGTCAGGAGGAATAATATGCCTAGGCGTGGAGTCCAAACCAATGACGTCAGAGGACCTGGAGAGAGCATCAGCCCTGATGTTCTTGTCTGCTGGACGGAAGTGAATGAAGAAGTTGAACCTGGAAAAGAACAGTGACCATCTTGCCTGGCGGGGGTTCCCGATCTCCAATGGAGTAATTCCTCTCAGCAGGAGAGAAAGTCTTGGAAACCCACAAGTTACACTCTTGCCTTTGGAGTTTTTCTGAGTGAGAACGGCACCCGCTCAAATGGATGAGGCATCAACCTCCAAAGCAAAGGGCCTCTCTGGATCAGGTCTTGTAAGCACGGGAGCAGAGGCAAACGCAGACTTTAAATGGAAGAAGGCCTCTTCAGCCTCTCGAGGCCAAGATTTAGGATTAGATGCCTTTTAGTGAGAGCCACAATAGGAGCAATCAAGGATGAAAAATGTGGGATAAACTGACGATAATAGTTATCAAATCCCAGAAAGCGTTGAATCGCATGTAGGCCAGAGGGACGAGGCCAATCCAATACTGCAGACAACTTATCTGGATCCATCTGCAGGCCCTGATGAGAGACAATGTAGCCAAGAAATGGAAGACTAGATTTCTCGAACAGGCATTTCTCCAGTTTGGCGTAGAGATGATTCTTCCGAAGTCGCTGAAGAACCAGACGAACAGGAGTACGATGCTCCTCTAAGTTGGAAGAGAAGATCAGGATGTCATCTAGGTATACGACAACACAGGTGTAGAGAAGATCACGAAGATATCATTGACGAAATCCTGGAAGACGGCTGGAGCATTGCAGAGACCAAAAGGCATTACAAGATACTCAAAATGTCCGTCACGAGTATTGAAGGCCGTTTTCCCTTCATCTCCGTTGCGGATACCAACGAGATTATACGCACCGCGTAAGTCCAACTTGGAGAAGACCTTGGCACCATGTAGGCGGTCAAAAAGTTCTGAGATAAGAGGTAGAGGGTAACGGTTCTTGACCGTGATTTTGTTAAGTCCCCTGTAATCAATGCATGGACGGAGTGAGCCATCCTTCTTCCCTACAAAGAAGAAACCTGTTCCAGCAGGAGAAGAGGACTTACGGATAAAACCCTTTTGGAGATTTTCCTGGTTATACTCAGCCATGGCTTCAGTTCTCAGGAACTGAAAGAGGGTATATCCTCCTACGAGGAGGAGTGGTACCAGGCATAAGATCAATAGGGCAGTCGTAAGGACGATGTGGAGGCAGAGATTCAGCCTGTTTCTTGCAGAAGACGTCCGAGAAATCTTGGTAAGGTGGCGGCAGGCAAGGTAAAGGTGAAAGACGAGAAACAACATTACGCAGAACAGGTTGGAGGCAAAGATTTTGACAGGATTGTCCCCAGCAAATTATTTCTCCAGTTCTCCAATCCAGTTACCGGGAATGGCATTGTAGCCAAGGAAGACCAAGAAGAATCTCAGAAGGACAGTGTGGCAGAACATAGAATTCAATCTTTTCTTTATATAATACTCCCATTTGCATGACGAGAGATTCAGTACGGAAGTGAACCTTACAGTCCAGATTTTGTCGATTAACAGAGGAGATGAACAAGGGCTTGGCAAGCCGAGTAAGGGAAAGATGATACTTGTGGACTAAAGCCGCATCAATAAAGTCACCTGCTGATCCGGAATCCAAAAATTCTGTAGTGCTGAAGAAAGACTTGGCTGAAGTGAAGACTTTTACAGAACTATTTAAGCGTGGAGAGGTAGTATTCACACCCAGGGATGCCTCTCCCACATACCCTAGGTGCGGGCGAACTGTACAGTCCTTGAGAAAGTGCTCCAGGCTAGCACAGTACAAAAATAAATACTCATTGCGTCGTCGTGACCTCTCCTGTTGCGTAAGACGAGAACAATCTCCTTGTATAACCTCTTCGGCAAGAGGCGCAAGAGACAGAAGAGGTGGATGTTGGAACACTGGTGTCTGGTGGGCAGATTCCCTCTCAAAGCGCAATTCCTCCTGCAAAACGCACATCAATGCGTGTGGCCAAGTGGATAAGTTCAAAGAAGATGGAGGATCTCGTGCGGCAAGGGCATCTTTAATCCTGCTTGACAGTCCTTTTTTGAATGTGGCACACAAGGCCTCTTCATTCCAGGCAAGTTCAGAGGCTAGAATGTGGAATTGAACCATGTAGTCACCAACGGTAGAATTCCCTTGACAGAGGTTCAGCAACGCCATCTCAGCTGAAGAGGCACGTGTGGGTTCCTCAAAGACACTACGAAATTCTGCCAAGAATGCCGACAAATTGGAGGATACTGGATCACCGCGGTCCCAAAGGGGGTGTAGCCCAAGACAGGGCTTTTCCTGGAAAGTAGACTAATGACAAAGGTCACCTTACTACATTCTGTCGGATACAGTTCAGACATGAGCTCCAGATGCATGGAGCACTGTGTAACAAAGCCTCTGCACGATTTGGAATCCCCATCATACTTGGAAGGCAAAGGCAGGTGCAGCTGGGAGCCAGGAGACACTGCAGGAGCTGGAGGTGGGAGTGGGCCAGATTGTGGTACCTGCTGCTGTTGCAAGGCCAAAAGCTGTTGCATCATGGCTGCAAGTTGAGAAAATTGCTGCGCCTGTCGGGCCAACTGCTGTGACTGACGTATCACAATGGAGGAAAGATCCGCAACTTCAGGCAGGGGTACCTCAGCGCGATCCATGGCCCGATCTTACGGTAACACTCACATTTCTGAAGACAGGACTCCGGTGTATGTGGATCCGCTGGACCTGTGTGGCAGATGACTCGGACCATACCAGGGAGCGGAGTCTAAGGTGCCGCTGGTCTTCACCAGAGCCCACCGCAAAGCAGGATGGGCTTGCAGCTGCAGGCGCCACCCAGGTCGCTACCCCTGGCACGGCTCGACCACACAGGTGGCTGAGGAGATGCGAGGCACAGGAGGGATTAGGCAACTCGTAGTCTGAATAGCAGTAGGTCAGGGCAGGCGGCACAGTAGCGTAGTCAGGACGTAGCAGGAGTTCAAAAGGCAGGCGGCAGAGGAGCAAGGTCAAGTCACAAGAGCAGGAGATCTGGTACACAACAAGGCAATACAAAGGAATGCTTTATCTAGGGCACAAGGCAACAAAGATCCGGCAGAGAACTGAGGAGGGAGGAGGAATTTATAAACAAGCCACAGGTGGTTACACTAATGAGTGTACTGGCCCTTTAAATCTTAAAGCTCCAGTGCGCGCACGCCCTAAGGGACAGGGACACGCGTGCCGGAGAAGAGAGGTGTAGGCAGAGGCAGGAGAAACACCCGGAGAGTGACGGACTGGGGCTCGCATTCGGGCACGTCCCGTGATGCGAGTCCCAGCCCTGTCGGCAGCAGAAAGTAAGGGGACCATGCGCTCACGGCCAGCGTGTGAGGCCAGAGCGCATAGTGTAACAGCCATTTCAGGTAATACAGCAGCTAAGTGACATCTAAGTCCCATAGACTTGCATAGGACTCCTAGTACAACTCTCTGGACATCTCCAAATGGTACAATATTTTTATTTGACCTATAAGAAATGTGTACCAAACTTCAAATATCTGTACGGAAGTTATGCTAGAACATACAGTACATAGACACATATAAACACCCATGCACATAGTTTTATAGGGTGCATAAGCATCTCTTACCTGGCAAGATTTTGGGTTCTGGCCTTTATTGAGTCAATGTGGCTGCCAAATTTCTCACATCTCAATTGAATCGAGTGTCTCTAGAATATGTTGGAAAAACGTATGCAGTACAGAAATTTCCTTGCAACCTTAAGTATGTGCTACTAAAATCTTAGTGCCAGGTTCCAAAGGATCATTTCAGAAGTCCTAGGATAGCTTGGGCAGTATAAGGTGGATCTCCGCAATTGTAGGCTGATCATTGTATAGGTTTTGTTTAGGAAAAACCTTTGCGGCCTATTCATAGCAGTCCTCCGGGTCATGCAGATGATTTGTGGGGGTCCCCGGGATCACAGCCCCACTAATTACACATTGATGGCCTATCCTAAGAAAATACTTTTTTCCTAAAAAAAACATAAACAATACATATATATTTGAATTAAAGTACATTATTCCGATAAAACTATAAACATTGAAAGGGAACAATGGTAGTTAGGAAAACCACTATTACAGTGTTTCCCAACTAGGGTGCCTCCAGCTGATGCAAAACTACAGCTCCCAGCATGCCTGGATAGCCAATGGTGGTCCAGTCATGCTGGGAGTTGTAGTTTTGCAACATCTGGAAAAGTTTTACATTAATAGTTTGCAATGGAAAATATATATATTATTATTGGCTGCCATCTACTGACAAAATGAGGAACCACATTCATTCTTTTCAGGTTTTATTATAGTCAAAAGGTAAAAATGTTTAACAAAGAACTAAAACATGATTAACCAAGAAGAGGTGTTAAGATTTGTTGAAATAAGGTAAACGTATATAATAGCTATCAATTTTATCATTGTTTTCCCTACTTAATGAAAAGCTTTTTATGGGTCTGCTGATTTATCTGCCTTGACTTTCTAAGATCTATTAATTCCGGTTCTATTCCATGCCAAATATAGAGATTTATCAAAACTCGTGCAGAAGAGAAGTTGACCAGTTGCCCATTGTAACCAATCAGATTGCTTCTTTATCTTTCAGAGGCCTTTTTAACCCCTTAAGGACGCAGCTCATTTTCACCTTAAGGACGGAGCAATTTTTTGCAATTCTGACCACTGTCACTTTAAGCATTAATAACTCTAAGATGCTTTTACCGATTATTCTGATTCTGAGATTGTTTTTCGTGACATATTCTACTTTATGTTAGTGGTAAATTTTCGTTGTTACTTGCATCCTTTCTTGGTGAAAAATCCCAAAATTTCATGAAAATGTAGAAAATTTAGCATTTTTCTAACTTTGAAACTCTCTGCTTGTAAGGAAAATTGATATTCCAAATAAATTTTGTTAATTTTATGTTGACATCATAAAGTTGACATGTTTTTACTTTTTGAAGACATCAGAGGGCTTCAAAGTATAGCAGCAATCAAAATCTGAATTTTTCAGAGACCAGTTAAGTTTGAAGTGGATTTGAGGGGCCTTTCTGTGAGAAATACCCCCTAAATGACCCCATTATAGAAACTACACCCTCAAAATATTCTAAATGACATTCAGAAAGTTTGTTAACCCTTTAGGAGTTTCACAAGAATAGCAGCAAAGTGGAGGAGAAAAATCAAAATCTGCATTTTTACATTAACATATTCTTGTAGCCCCATTTTTTTCATTTTTAAAAGTGGTATTAGGTGGGGAAAAAAATTGTAGCCCAATTTCTCCCGAGTACGGAAATACCTCATATGTTGGCATAAAGCGCTCTGTGGGCTCACAACATGACTCAAGAGGGAAAGAGCAACTGTGAGATTTTTTTAAAACGAATTTTGCTTTCATGGTTTTTGGGGGCTATGTTGCATTTAGGAAGCCCCCATGGTGCCAGAACAGCAAAAAACAAAAAAACAAATGGCATACTATTTTGGAAACTACACCCCTCAAGGAACGTAACAAGGAGTATAGTGAGCCTTAACACCTCACAGGTGTTTGATGACTTTGCGTTGAAGTTGGACGTGAAAATGGAAAATTAGATTTTTTACACTAAATTGATCGTGTTACCCCAAATTTTTCATTTTCACAAGGGGTAATAGGAGAAAATGGACCCCAAACTTTGAATCCCAATTTCTCACATTTAAGAAAATTCCCCATATGTTGACGTTAAGTGCTCTGCTGGCGCACTACAGGTCTCAGAAGAGAAGGAGCAAACTTTGACTTTTTGAAAGAGAATTTTGCTGAAATGGTTTCTGGGGGGTATGTTGCATTTAGAAAGTCCCCAGGATGCCAGAACAGCAAAAAAAAATAAAACACATGGAATACTATTTTGGAAACTACACCCCTCCAGGAACGTAACAAAGGGTACAGTGAGTACTTACATCTCACAGGTTATTTGAAAAGTGGGCCGTAAAAGTCAAAATTTTTATTTTTAATACTAAATTGCTGGTATTAACCAAATTTTTTTTAGTTTCACAAGTAGTAAGAGAAAAAAAGCTCCACAAAATTTGTTGCCCAATTTCTCCAGAATAAGAATATACCCCATATATGGCAGTAAAGCACTATGTGGGTGCAAAACAGGGCTTAGGAGTAAGACAGCACTGATGAGATTTGAGGCCTAAAGTGGTGCTTTGCACTGCAATGGTTGAGGTTCTGACGTAAAAGCTAAAAAAAAAACGGCAAGTGACCCCAATTTTGAAACTACACCCCTCAAGGAAGGTAACAAGGGGTACAGTAAGTACTTATACCTCACAGATTTTTTGAACAGTGGGCTGTAAAATGAAAAATGAGATTTTTTTACACTAAAATGCTGGGGTTACCCAATTTTTTACAATTTTTTACATTTTTCTCCTGACTATGGAAACACATCCACATATGGGGTAACGTATTGGGCGGGCGCACAACAAGGCTCAGAAGTCATAGAGGTCTGTTTGGCCTGTGGCATATCAGTAGCTGACGGTTACATACATTCAGAGGAAAATACAAAAATGAAACACCCTCATGTGATACCATTACAGAAAGTACCCACCCTGAGGAATGGGTATAGGGCTAAAGAGGACATTTTGAACGCACGGGTGTTTCCTAAATTTATTTTCCAGTAATGGATGAAGGGTAGCTTTGGAAAATTGCAATTTTCAACCTATGCTCTGCTTCATCTTTCTGGGAACAACTAACATGTGACTCCGAATTGTCGCCTGGAAATACGACAGAGCTCAGAGAGAACTCTTCGCATTTGAGGCGGATGTTTGTTACGGACATAACAGTTACATACATTCAGAGGGAAATACAAGAAAGGAACACCCACATGTGAGAATATTACAAACAGTACACCCCCTAGGGAAGGTGTACAGGAGTGAAGTGGAGATTTGGAACAAACGGGTGTTCCCTAAATTTAGTTTCCAGGAATAAATGAAGTGTACTATGGGGGGGGGGGGATGAAAATTGCAATTTTAATACTGATATGCCAATTCCCAGAATGATGACCCAGAGTAAAAATTATGCCCGCTCCAAACCCTATGCTCTGAATCATCATTCTGGGAATGTGATGTGTGTGGCCGTCCCTAATCTGTTACCTAAAATGCGCACCCCGCTCAAGTGGAGAGAGAGCACTGCGCATTTGAGGCAACTGCAAACCCCCAATGCTGTTGACTCTGTGTCCCATGACCCATTTTTTGGGTGGGGAAAAAAAGGTAACAGGGGTATTGGGAAAGAGGTTTTGGGATTTTTTTTCGGGGGGGGGGGGTGTTTTGGTTTTAAAATTTGGAAGACAATGTACTCTGGACTGGTACATTGGAGTTTAATTCTGGGAAATGAAAATAAGGTGAAAGGATAAAAAATGTAGTACTCTATGGAAGTGTGATACTCCCTGAAGCAATCCTTAATGCAGAGGCCAGGATGATCGGGGCAAGTGTCGCATTGAGTGGTGGTGTCCTTACAAATCCCCCTCTTGCAACACACTCTGCATTTTTTTCTGAGATCGTCCCTTCTTTCCAGTGTGGGGGGACCTCACCTGGAAAGTGTTGGCCGGGGACGATCCGGGGGCCCACAGTTCCAGAGGTGCTCTGACCAGCTCTTTGGCAGTCACGAAAGATGAGGGCCTTTAGAACTTCCTCTTGAAACTGCAGGAAAGTCCCTGTGCTGCCAGCGTACTGGGACAGTACAAAAGCATTGTACATGGCAACCTGTACCAAGTAGACCGCAACTTGTTTGTACCATACCCCTGTTTTCCGCATGGCATTATATGGTTTGAGGACTTGATCAGAAAGATCAACTCCCCCCATATACCGATTGTAGTCCAGAATACAATCGGGCTTGAGGACCGGTCCCACGGTACCTCGCACAGGGACAGGGGTGCTGCCATTCCCATGAATAGTGGTGAGCCTAAGGACATCCCTCTTGTCCTTATACCTGACAAGCAACAGGTTTTCATGGGAAAAGGCACGAGACTCACCCCGGGGGATAGGAGTCTGCAGGGGATAGGAAGGCCTCTTTGATTCTTCCGGACTGTCCCTCTGGCGGCGAGGGATGTGAAGAGAGGGATACTAGTATAAAAGTTATCCACGTAAAGATGGTAACCTTTATCTAGCAATGGGTGCAAAAGGCCCCAAACGATTTTCCCGCTAACACCCAGAGTGGGGGAGCAATCTGGGGGTTCAATACGGGAATTTCGTCCCTCATACACCATAACCTTGCAAGTGTACCCTGAGGTACTCTTGCAAAGTTTATACATCTTCACGCCATACCGCGCTCGCTTGGTAGGGATGTATTGCCGGAAGGTGAGTCTCCCCTTAAATCTGATGAGAGACTCATCAATAGCGACCTCCCTTCCAGGGACATAGGCCTCCCAAAATTTGGCCCCGAAGTGATTGATGACCAGCCTGATTTTATACAGGCGGTCATACACGGGATCAGTTCGGGGGGGGGGGGACATGCCTCATTATCAGCATAATGCAAACATTTCCGAATGGCCTCGAACCCGGGACATGCCATGGCCATATTGTAGAGCGTGGTCTGGTAAAGGACATCCCCACTCCAATATTGCCGGACACTTGTTTGCTTGACCAGGCCTATATGCAGCAGAGGCCCCAAAATGTCCTCATTTCGGCTGCATTGACTGGGAACCAGCCATTGGGCCTAGCCAAGAGTGAGCCCGGGTGAGCGGCGAGGAACTGTTGGGCGTACAGATTCGTCTGGTCAACCATCAGATTGACAAAGTCGTCACTGAAATAATAACTAAAAAAGTCTATTTCAGTGAACCCGACAATGTCAATCTTGATTCCTGAGTCGCCAACAAACTCAGGAATCACGGGCTAGTGGTCCGCTGGCTCAGTCCAGACAAGTTCTCCGGTACAGGGCACCAGTGAACTTAGCTGGGGGGCTTGACAAGTATGAGCGCCAGGGAGACTCATACTAGCATGGGGCACAGGGTCAGGAGCAGAGGAGGTTTGCGAACCCGCTTGGCGGCGTCTCCGCCGCCTTGGTGGCTCATCATCAGAAGATGATGAGGAGGACGAGGAAATAAGGAAGGTGGGGTCTTCCTCGTCCTCTGAGGCATTTTCAGTGTCGGAGGCAAGTATGGCATATGCCTCCTCCACTGAAAACGCCCTGCGGGCCATTTCCCTACTCTAATGGGGGTGAAGTGTATATATGTGGAGGGAAAAACTTTATTTGTGTGTGTGCTGTGTGTGGTGTGGTGCGATGCGATAATACCTCCCTAACCCGCCCTAACCTAACCTAACTAACTGAACCCACCCTAACAGAAAAAATATAAACTAAAAAGGGGGAAAAAAACTGGAAAAAAAAAGGACTTCTAGCGCAAAAAAAAAGCCCTGCGCCAAAAAAAGCGTGTACCTAATCAGTGGTGTGCACACTGATTAGCGCTTGGTGGCGACAGGGAGCGCAGACGTCAGTGGGGGTCCAGCCACTCAGCCCAGAACAGTGGCTGGTGGCACGTACACAGACCCCCACACAAAATACCCGCAAAATAAAATAATAAAACGCTTAACCTTGAAAAAATGCACCCGCCTGAACCCCAAAAAAACGCTGATCAGTGATAAATCCGCAGCGGGTGGGCTTAAGCTAACGGTGGCAGACCACTCTTTTATAGCTAAGAGGGTCGGAGCCACACGTTAAGCAAAAAAAAAAAGGTCTGCGCCCCCAAAAAAAACGCTGGCGGCATACCGCAGCGACCCAGTAGGACCGGGGTCACGCAGCTAAAGATGCTACGGACCCACGGACACCTACGGATTGTACGCTGCCAAAAAAAAATTTAAATACTTTTTTTTTTTTTTTTTTAACTCCCAACTGTCCCTACCTAATCTAAAGCTAACCCTTACTGCTTTCTGTGCCAAGGGGCCACAGAAACGGGGCAAGGGGGCACTTTTTCACACTTTTTTGTGTATGAGGGGGGAGATGGAGGAACAGAGCTCCGTCCTGCACACCAGATGAGAAGAAAATGGTGGGAAGAACGGAGCATCGTGCTCCTGATCCCACCTCCCCCGTCCCCAAACTGCAGTGATTGGTGTGGTCACTGCGCCCACCCAATCACTGCTGTATAGCAACAGTGCCGCCCCCCAGTACGTTATGGATGATGATTGGTGGTCTCTGCTACACCACCGATCATCACCCTTATCCGGGTCATGTGGTCACATGTGACCCACGTGACCCGGAAGCACCGCAGACGGCCGGTGAGTGTTTACCGGCGTACTGCGGCGATCGCCTGTATGAGGGGATATCAGGATCCCCTCCAGCGATGAGAGGGGATGCCTGCTGAATGATTTCAGCAGGCATGCCGATCGCAGAAAATCTCATGTCTGAATTGACATGCGATTTTCTGCGATCGCCGACATGGGGGGGTCTCAGGACCCCCCTCGGCGATGTCCTGGGATGCCTGCTGAATGATTTCAGCAGGCATCCTGATCCGGTCCCCAACCGGCTAGCGGCGGGGACCGGAATTCCCATGGGCGTATGCATACGCCCCACGTCCTTAAGGACTCGGGATGCAGGGCGTATGCATACGCCCTACGTCCTTAAGAGGTTAAAAATAAAAGAAGCAATCTGATTGGTTGCCATGGGCAACTGGTCAACTCTTCCTCTGCACAGGTTTTGATAAATCTCCCCATCTGTATCATACATCAGCACACAGAGAACCTATAATGTAGACCCCGGGCAGGGGCGGACTGAACACTCGGGCACAGGTTAAAATGTAGGGTATGGGCATGAGGAGGGGTTTGGGTAGGAACAGAGGCAGGAAATGGATGGGGCCAGGGATGGAGTCTTGCAGGGGCCATTGCTTGATTTTGACTGGGGGCCCTGAGTGTTCGTAACACGTCGAGCTACTTGTCCCTATCCCTTTTTGACAGGGGGCCCGCTTCCATCATGGTTTCTTTTTTTATTTACATCACAGGGCCCACTCCGCTTACACTGTAATCTGCAGAGATAGAGAGAAGAGAGCTTCCCCCTCCCAGCTCCCCTCTGATTGGTGGAGACTCTTCTCCCTCACACACAGAGCCCCGCCCCTCAGTGTGAGCTCCACTCTGATTGGTGGCAACACTTCTCCCGCACACACAGAGCCCCCGCCCCCTCAGTGTGAGCCCCGCTCTGATTGGTGGAGACTATTCTCCCTCACACAGAGCCCCACCCCCTCAGTGTGAGCTCCACTCTGATTGGTGGCAACACTTCTCCCTCACACACAGAGCCCCCACCCCCTCAGTGTGAGCTCCACTCTGATTGGTGGCAACACTTCTCCCTCACATACAGAGCCCCTGCCCCCTCAGTGTGAGCTCCACTCTGATTGGTGGCAACACTTCTCCCACACACAGAGCTCCGCCCCCTCAGTGTGAGCTCCACTCTGATTGGTGGGGACTATTCTCCCTCACACACAGAGCCCCCGCCCCCTCAGTGTGAGCTCTGGTCTGATTGGTGGGGACTATTCTCCCTCACACACAGAGCCCTGCCCCCTCAGTGTGAGCTCCGCTCGGATTGGTGGAGACACTTCTCCCTCACACACAGAGCCCCTGCTCCTCAGGTCTGTCATCTGCCCATATGCAGCACGATATGGAGCTGAGGAAGAAGATTTAACCCACTCTTGGCCGCTCTGATCCTACACTAAGTGACTGCCCCTTTTGTAAGTAGCACATTACCTGGTATGGCCGTGTTATCCAGTCATGGAATGGTGGTGTTGTTAAAGGGGTGCACTGGTGGAAAACATATATATATATATTTTTTTTTTTTTTTTTAATCAACTGATGCCAGAAAGTTAAACAGATTTGTAAATTATTTCTATAAAAAAATCTTAATCCTTCCAGTACTTATCAGCTGCTGTATACTACAGAGGAGGTTGAGTTGTTCTTTTCTGTCTGACCACAGTGCTCTCTGCTGACACCTCTGTCCATGTCAGGAACTGTCCAGAACAGGAGAGGTTTGCTATGGGTATTTGCTCCTACTCTGGACAGTTCCTGAGACACAATGCCACCCATGAGTTAAACTGAAAAACTAAATATTTAATCTTTGTGACACTTAAATAGAGTTTGCGTAATAATAATTTGGAACAGGGTGTATATATTATTCCACTGTTACATGCAACACTGCGTCCTCCCATGGTGCCCTCTATGGTGCTCTAGTTACACTGAGATTCTGAAAACTATTGTTACTGAACACAAAGGTAAACGTTTATTATTCAGTTTATGCCTAAATTTGGCAGAAATCACACAGAATAAGGGCCCATTCACACAGCAGAATATCCGCTTGGAAAAATTCTGGACAGACACAGACATTCTGTGTGCAGCAGGCGGCACAAGGCATGTGCAGGACCACTAGGAAATGCGCCATCTTTATAGATGCCAATATATTTCCAAGTGGATTCCGCTGGAGTCCGAAATCTAAATTTTCACTGCAGAATTTTCCGTCACTGAAATTCTGCCGTGCGAATGGGCCCTAATAGGTCTAATTGTGCAAAAGATTTGTCACATATATTTCTGATACGTCTTCTTTTTTAAATCATTATTATTAATAATATTCAACCATTATTACAAATTGCTTAAACAAAAGATAAGATGCTTAGATGCTTAAGCTAATGACATATGTCTTCTTAAAAAATTAAAAAGAGAGAAAAGTGAGCATACTCAGTCTATCAGTCTATACATTTGTTTTTATACTATTTTATCAATGACAAAGCATGAAGGGGTTATCCAGGATTTCTGCTAGAAGGCAACATAGCTATCTTCTCCAAAAAAAAGTGCCACTCTTGTCGTTGGTTTGTGTGTAAGCTAAAAGGACAAGGGTGGTGCTATTTTTGGGCTAATCCAAAAAATTTTGCAATTCAGACAAGTTTTATCTAACATGTATGGGCACCTTAACCCCACAAGAATTTGGGTCTGAAAGGGGTACTCTGTCCCTAGACATCTTATCCCCTATCCAAAGGATAGGGGATAACATGTCTGATCGTGCGGGGTCCGGCCGCTGAGACTCCCCACGATCTCCAAACTGGCACTTGGAGCTTCCGTGTTCATGATGTCACGCCATGCCCCTCCATTCATGTCTATGGGAGGAAGCCTAGACCTACCATAGACATGGGTGCAGGGGGCGTGGCGGCTGTGGTCGTCCATCATCCGGCACGAAGCGGAGTTCGCTCTGTGCATTGGAAGACTGGGGTGCAGGGCCGGCAAATGCGTGGGGTCCCCTTTTGATAGGAAATAAGATGTTTAGGGGCGAAGTACCCCTTTAAAGGATAAACTTTTTTTATTTGTAAAAAAAAGAGCAGACATAGAATAAAGTCTTCAGAATGTTGAGTGCTGTCATCTAATAGTCGGCGCAAAGTTGACTACTTGGGCAGGAATGGATGTAGATCTGATCAAATCTACGTCCATGCATGCCAAAGTTGTCAATTTTGCGCCGACTATTTGAATAAAGTCTTCAGAATGGTGAGTGCTGTCATCTATGTCTGCTCTCTTTTTTTACATACTGCTGACTGAACTTCTGAAATGTGCACCACCGCAATCTGAACAGGTGCCGGAACTATAGCGGCTACATCTGCAGATTTATTACCTGTCTCCTAGTGGTGCAAGTGCCGGTATATTGCCTTCTTGTATGCTTTTTTATTTGTTTTTTTCATTATCCCATCCCAAAAACCACAATTTCTTATTTTTATGTTTCAGTCAGGGTAGGTGTACAAGGCTTTTTTTTGTGGAATGAGTTGAGCTTTTAAATGAATTTTTTTGGGGATACATAAGTTATTGATTCATTTCTGGGCAGAATGGGGGAAAGAAAAAAAGCACAAAAATTCTATTAGGGTTCATTGCAATTCAAATTTAGACACGTTCACCACTCAGTGTAAATTATGTTACCTTTGTTCGATGGGTCAGTACGGCTGTTTCACTAGGTGTATTTTAAAACCTTTGTACATTAAGGCTGGGTTTACACTGCACATTTATGTTGCATTTTTAACATGATTGGTGAAATGAAAACTGTGACACGCAGGAAGGAGATAAGGGGACAGTAATGACTGACACACAGGTAGAGATGAAGGGATAGTAATGACTGACACACAGGTGGAGATGAAGGGATAGTAATGACTGACACACAGGTGGAGATGAAGGGATAGTAATGACTGAAAAACCAGGAATGAGGGGACAATAATAACTGTGACACACAGGAGGAGATGACTGATCATATGATGTCGCGGTACATGAGGCATATTGGCTTCTTTTTTTGCTGGCTGCTAGATACATAAATTTGTAAAGCCCCGATTTGGGTGGTGTATATTTCTGAGACTTTAGGTGTCACAAGTCGGCCCTAATGTAGAATATGAGGAGGGTGTGTCCCTGACACATCCCCCTGCATGAGGTCGAGAGTCCGTCCTGCCTTCTTCACACCCCTATTGCACGAACAACGTAAAATCTTGTAAAGTCGCACAACAGTGAGCAAACTAGGGATCGACCGATATCGTTTTTTTAGGGCCGATACCGATAATCGGTGGAGATTAGGGCCGATAGCTTAAACCGATATTCCGGCATAAGTTATCGGCTATTTATCCCCCCGCGACACCGCTGCAGATCATTGATTTAAAGCGGGCGCTTTAAATAAATGCACTGCAGTGGCTTTTGCGGTGCCATAGGCCGCCGCCGCCACCAGTTTCTCTCCCCCTGCCTGTCCGGGGGTCCTGAGTCCTATCACCGCCACCGCTCCCCCCACCGCCGCACCACAACGCGACCGCCCCCCCCCCCGACCCGCCACACTGCACCGCGACCGCCCCCCCCCCCCCCGACCCGCCGCACCGCGTCGACCCCATTGCCTCCCCCCATCCCCGGTTTTATAATTACCTGTTCCCAGGGTCCACTCTACATCTGGCTCCGGTCGCGTCCTCCTGAGCTGTCACTGTGCGCACTGACGGTGATGTCACGTTGCGCACGTCACTTGTCATTGCGCACAGCGTAACACAGGACGCAGCAGGAGCCAGAAGTGGCGTGGGCCCCGGGAACAGGCAATTATAAAATCGGGGATGGGGGAGGCAATGGGGCCGGGGTGGTGCGGTGGAGGGTGCGACGCAGCGGGTCGGGGCGGTCGCGGTGGGTCGCGGGGGGGTGATAGTCACGGTGCGGCGTCTCGGGGGGCGGGCGCGGTGGGGGCGGGGCATTATCGGCAAGGTAATTGCCGATACCGATAATGCCCAAAATCATGATTATCGGCCGATAATATCGGCCAAACCGATAATCGGTCGATCCCTAGAGCAAACATCACCATTTCTGCATGGAAATGTGTGACTTTAGAGGATTTGCGCTGATGGTGCAGCTTGATAAATGTCCACTTAAAAAAAAACTAAAAAAGAATAAAAAAGGTGCTGGCTCTACAGAGAATCATGCCTGCCCAGCTCTTCCCGCTTCTCTTACTCACTGTGCCGCCTTATCCCAGCTTCACTACACAACACACATGCACATCATTGTTTGGAATGGAAATTTATTGTTCATGGACATGTCATTTACGAAAATGAACTAACAACAACTAAAATAGTCTGCATACAAAAATAATGGGCCATTCCCTTGGTATGCCAAATAATTAATAGTTTCTTACAAACCGAGGTACTGGAAGCATTGTCCTAGCCATGTCACTGTCACCATGTCCCTATTTACTTGCAGCATTTCTGTCTGGACTACTCCATGTTGACTATTGCCTGAATGGATTCAGTCTGTGTATGGAGGACAGTCAGGTGGTTAAGTGTCGTGGCTATGTACACTTCTTGAGGTATTATGGCGCAGTCAGTCTTACAGCCTAGAATAGAGGTAGTGTTGTTTTCTTGCAATAAATCCACAGTTCCTGGCACCACGGTCAAGTTCTGGTAGTGACCGTTTTCTGTGTAAGCCATCTTTTCTGCGGGTTTGGGTGACTCTTCCCCCTCATCTCCAGGGGTGTCCGATTTCTGGCCTTCTTCTTCTGCTTTTGGATCCAGAACAACCAGAAATGATTTCCAAGGTGTATTTTTATCATGTATCTGTAACAAATATGTCAGAAAAGGCTATAAGTGCTAGAGAGGGTTCCCCACTATCTGTAATAGGATTACCGTCTGAAAGAACATGAGGTATGTAAACCCCTTCTGATGCAGACAATTTCTCTGCAGAAACTTGTGCTCTTCCAAAGGAGCAAACTTAGCTTGGAATTACAGTCATGGCCGTAAATGTTGGCACCCTGAAATTTTTCAAGAAAATGAAGTATTTCTCACAGAAAAGGATTGCAGTAACACATGTTTTGCTATACACATGTTTATTCCCTTTGTGTGTATTGGAACTAAACCAAAAAAGGGAGGAAAAAACCAAATTGGACATAATGTCACACCAAACTCCAAAAATGGGCTGGACAAAATTATTGGCACCCTCAACTTAGTATTTGGTTGCACATATAACTTCCTATAACCATCAATAAGCTTCTTACACCTCTCAGACGGAATGTTGGACCACTCTTCCTTTGCAAACTGCTCCATGTCTCTCTTATTGGAAGGCGCCTTTTCCCAACAGCAATTTTAAGATCTCTCCACAAGTGTTCAATGGGATTTAGATCTGGACTCGTTGCTGACCACTTCAGAACTCTCCAGCACTTTGTTGCCATCCATTTCTGGGTGCTTTTTGACGTATGTTTTGGGGTCATTGTCCTGCTGGCAGACCCAAGATCTTGGACGCAAACCCATCTTTTTGACACTGGGCTGTACAGTGTGACCCAAAATCCATTGGTAATCGTCAGATTTCATGATGACTTGCACACATTCAAGGCACCCAGTGCCAGAGGCAGCAAAGCAACCCCAAAACATCATTGAACCTCCACCATATTTCACTGTAGGTACTGTGTTCTTTTCTTTGTAGGCCTCATTCTGTTTTCGGTAAACAGTAGAATGATGTGCTTTACCAAAAAGCTCTATCTTGGTCTCATCTGTTGACAAGATGTTTTCCCAGAAGGATTTTGGCTTACCCAAGTTCATTTTGGCAAAATGTAGTCTCGATTTTTTATGTCTCTCTGTCAGCAGTGGGGGTCCTCCTGGGTCTCCTGCCATAGCAATTCATTTCATTTAAACCTCGATGGATAGTTCACGCTGACACTGATGCTCCCTGAGCCTGCAGGACAGCTTGAATATCTTTGGAACTTGTTTGGGGCTGCTTATCCACCATGCGGACTATCCTGCGTTGACACCTTTCATCAATTTTTCTCTTCCATCCACGCCCAGGGAGATTAGCTACAGAGACATGGGTTGCAAACTTCTTGATAATGTTGCGCACTGTGGACAAAGGCAAATCTAGATCTCTGGAGATGGACTTGTAACCCTGAGATTGTTGATATTTTTCCACGATTTTGGTTCTCAAGTCCTCAGACAGTTTTCTTCTCCTCTTTCTGTTGTCCATGCTTCGTGTGGCACACACAGACACACAATGCAAAGACTAAGTGAACTTCTCTCCTTTTTTATCTGCTTTCAGATGTGATTTTTATATTGCCTACACCTGTTACTTGCCCCTGGTTTAAAGGGGCATCACATGCTTGAAACAATCTTATTTTTTCCACAATTTTGAAAGGGTGCCAATAATTTTGGCCAACCCATTTTTGGAGTTTGGTGTGACATTATGTCCAATTAGCTTTTTTTCCTCCTTTTTTGGTTTAGTTCAATACACAAAAAGGGAATAAACATGTGTATAGCAAAACATGTGTTACTGCAATCCTTTTCTGTGATAAATACTTAATTCTCTTGAAAAATTTCAGGGGTGCCAACATTTAAGGCCATGACAGTATGTACACAGAATATGCACACAATAAAGGTAGTTGTTTAGGGACAACATAGTATGAGAAGCGATCTGCAGTAATATTAGCCTAAATGGAACAACATTACTAAGGGTACATTTACACAGGCAAGAAAACCACACAAAAATGGCATGAAATACAGGCTAAAAACTGCTAACCAATTAGCATGGTTTGCGAACCTTTTTTTTTTTTTACAGATATTTTTTACCTGAATTTTTAAAATGCATTTCTGAGGCTTTTTTTTTTCTTTTTTTTTAAAGTTGCAGTGGGGATGATTTAGATAAGGCTGGGTTCACTATGATTTACCTATACAAGAACCGGATACAGCTGGGGGGAGCGAAAACTGGGCCAGCCGGACCCGGCCCGTATTTAACTCATTTCAATGAGCCGACCGGAGTCAAACGGTGACTCCAGACGGCTCATTTTTGCCCCGTATCCGGTTTTGTGACCGGACCTAAAACCGTGGTATACCACAGTTTTAGGTCTGGTCAGAAAACCAGATACGGGGCAAAAATGAGCCGACCGGAGTCACCTTTTGACTCCTGTCGGCTCATTGAAATGAATTACATATGGGCCGGGTCCGGCTGGGATACGGGAGTGCCCGGTTTTCGCTTCCCCCAGCCGTATCCGTTTCCCGTATAGATAATTGTAGTGTGAACCCAGCCTAAGATATGTTTTTGGGTCAGTTTGGGGTGCATTTCCATTCATAATGAAAAAAGGGTTTATTATCGGTTGTCCCATTGATTTCTATGGGAGCTAAAAACGCCTGAAGCGAGTAAAAATGGCCAAGAAGTGACACATCTATTTTTGAAGCAGAAAATACTCCTTGTCAAGACCTTCCAAATTACTTGTGTGCCATGGAATTTGCATGTAGAAGTAGAGGAAATTCTGCTGTGTGAACATAGCTTTATGGGAGCTGGCTGTTATCTGTATTTGTATCTTTCTGATCAGCTATTTAGCAAACGGATTCATATTTTTGAGAGCCCTCTAGCATAATATGTCAGGGACATGTCCTTATAATAAGATAGACAGGTGATATATAGAGATCGGTTGGAGTGTGAATACTCAGATCAAGTGATCAAAACATATCTGTGTAACATGTGAAAGGATTTTCTAAATGACAGAGACACTTGTGCCACATTGCTCATGCTGCTGGACCAAAGAACAGTGGGGGGGGGGGGGGGGGGGGCATTTACTAATATGTGTGTCATTTAGTTCATTTTTTAGCCCTTTTTTTTGTGTGACTCTGCCAAATTTATTAAATGGTCGCAGGGCATTTGATAAATTTTGAGGAGAACACACATTTTCTGAAATTTCACTCTTCACATGCACCAAAAAGGTACAGTATATCCCGGCGTATAAGACGACTTTTTAACCCCGAATTTTCTTCTGAAAAGTCGGGGGTCGTCTTATACGCCGGGTATTGAGGTCCGGGATAGGAAAACTTCTGATTATCTGCCCAGGCCGGCTCCCGTGTGTGGCTGCAGGCGGGGGCCGGCCAGAGCAAGTAGAAACTAATACTGTATACTAAAAACCACGGTGCCTCCAGCTGTTGTGAAACTACAACTCCCAGCACGGCAAAGGCTGTCCGGGCACGCTGGGAGTTGTAGTTTTACAACAGCTGGAGGCCCCCTGGTTTTTAGTATACAGTATTAGTTTTTACCTGCTCTGGCCGGCCCCCGCCTGCAGCCACACACAGGAGCCGGCCCGGGCAGATAATCATAGGTATTCCTATCCCGGACATCCCTGTGTCCCGAAAAATCTTTTCGGGACATAAGGATGTCCGCCGTTCACTTACCATTCTCCGGCGGCGCGTGTCCTCCTGCGATCCTCCTTCGGTCCTCCTGCGGTCCGGTCCTCCGTCTCTATGGTTGTACGCACGGGACGTCAGTGACATCACGTGCCTACAACCATAGAGGCAGAGGAGCGCAGGACCAGGAGGACCGCAGGAGGACGCGCCGACCGGGGCCTGGTGAGTGACCAGCCGTGCTGGTCTTAAGTGATCCGGTCATCGCTCCCCGGTCCCGGCACCTACTGCTATGGTCCATAGGCCATAGCAGTAGATGGTGACCCGGGCCGGAGGAGCGGTGATCGGAACACTGTGGGGGGAAGACCAGTACAGACATACAGCCTGCAGCCATACACTGTATATGGCTGGAAGCTGTATGTCTGTTGGGGGGAGCTGCCAATCTAATGTGGGGGGAGCTTGTGGGGGGAGCTGCCTACAAATGTGGGGGGGAGCTGCCTACAAATGTGGGGGAGCTGCCTACTATTGTGGGGGAACTGCTACTAATGTGGGGGAACTGCTACTAATGTGGGGGAGCTGCCTACTAATGTGGGGTAACTCCCGACCTATTGTGGGGGAGCTGCCTACTATTGTGGGGGAACTGCCGACCTAATGTGGGGGAACTGGCAACCTAATGTGGGGGAACTGGCAACCTAATGTGGGGGAACTGGCAACCTAATGTGGGGGAACTGGCAACCTAATGCGGGGGAACTGGCAACCTAATGCGGGGGAACTGGCAACCTAATGCGGGGGAACTGCCAACTTAATGTGGGGGGAACTATACTGCCTACCTAATGTGGGGGGAACTATACTGCCTACCTAATGTGGGGGGAACTATACTGCCTACCTAATGTGGGGGGAACTATACTGCCTACCTAATGTGGGGGAACATGATGCCTACCTAATGTGGGGGAACTACAAGGTACCGTACATCGCGGTAGGAGGAGTAGTCTTATATGGCGAGTATATCCCAAACTCTATATTTTAACTGTAAAAGTTGGGGGTCGTCTTATACACCCAGTCGTCTTATGCGCCGGCATATACGGTACGCTAGGCCTGGCCTGGTGTAGAATTACGACTTTTTGGTGGGTTTTTGGTGGATTTTGTGAAAGTTGCAGTTGATAAATTCATTACCACTGCACAAGACTAACCCTTAACCACTGGTCTATACGCTCTTTTTTTAAAAGTGTAAACCGAAAAGGGGCAAAAAAAAATTGCCTTAGGTGCAGCACTGCACCTAAATAGAGACAAATCTACACACAAAAACAGCTCTAAAGACAATGATAAATGCCCTCAAGTGGTCTTACTGAAGTGTGTCTACGGAGGGTGGATTTGTCAGTGAAGGTCCGCTGACATGCAATGCACATGAATGGTTTCTCTCCCGTGTGGATCCGGTTGTGCCGCTGCAGTGCGTTCAGCTGAGTGAACTGCTTTCCACATTGGTTACAACCATATGGACGTTCTCCTGAAAGAAGAAGGTTACATCATACTGCATTAGCCAAAATTATAAGATATTTATCTGCTCCACATTTCCCATTAAGTTTAAAGGGTGGGGGGAAAAAAATACTTACCTACCACCGTTTCAATAGTATGAGTTCCTGCTCAGCACTTCCTGCTTCTGTCTCCACATAGGAAATACCCACTTGGTCTATCACTGGCCGCAGCAGTTAGTGGAGGAGCGGGCATTACCTATGAAACGAGAAGCAAGCCGCAAGGACCGGTAGGTTCCTTACTGCTTACTTCTCAAAACAATAGGTAATGCCCGCTCCTCCACCCTCCCACCAAGAGCACATTACAATTTAAAAATAATTCTCCAGACAACCCCTTGAATCTTTTTGCTTTTTACACCTTTAGCAAAAGCAAATAAAACTGAAATAATAAAATATGAATATTCATGTTATACCCCTATAGCAATATTTGCGGAGTGGCACCTTAAGAAAATGTCACCCAGCACTTTATACACACAGATGCCGTCATGCAATCATTTTGCATCAAATTTTAAAAAACGCTAAAGATTCAAGCCTAAACCCAAGCAGCATCACACAAAAACTACCAAAAATAAAGGTACAAAGATGTGTAGCGTTCACGTGTCATTTATGCCTTCGTCTACACCAGTGTTTCCCAACCAGGATGCCTCCAGCTGTTGCAAAACTTTGGCTGTCCGAGCATGCTAGAAGTTGTAGTTTTGCAACAGCTGGAGGCACCCTGGTTGGGAAACACTGAACTATTGACCGTATGGAGCTATGGTATCAAATGAAGAGGCTGTAGTGTTCCTATTGAAATCAGCTGATGGGTGGGGGTAGGATCACACAGGAGCACATCCACAGCGTATTTGATGCTGCGGATGCGCTGCCGGCAGTCACAGAGCTACGGCAGAGTTTGCTCCCCAAGTATGCTGCGGATGCGCTCCCCTGTGACCCCACCTTTAGGGTACATTCACATGGACTGATCCTCAGCATATTTTATGATGCGGATCCGCCGACAATGGACCCTACAGTGTGCCTCCATCTGTGCCTGCTCATAGTGGCAATCCCCCGCTACGAGCAAACACACTGCGATGTGCGAGTCGCCGTGCTCATATGCAGTATACTCGCACACATTGCGGCTGCTCTTGGCCTAGCTCAGGGAGCAGGGGGAGTGGCCGCGATGTGTGCGAGTATACTGCACATGAGCACAGCGACTTGCACATCGCAGTTTGTCTGCTCGTAGCGGTGGATTGACGCAATGAGCAGGCACAGATGGAGGCAGCACTGTAGGGTCCATCTTCATTGGATCCGCAGCATAAAATATGCTGCAGATCCGTCCATGTGAACATACCCTTAGGCTGAATTCACGCGTACATTATTCTGTGATTATTGGACACTGCAGATTTGAAGCTGTGTTTAGTCAATTAGTTTACATGGAAATCTGCAGCATAAAAATCTGCAGCTTCAAATATGCGCAGGATACTGTACATGTGAATACACCCTTTTGTAAGTACAGAATAATAGAGTCTACTATGCAAATATGGCAGGCAACAAGAAGAAAGGTATATAGCATAGGTTTTTCTACAGTAAGAGTCAATGCAAGACAAACTCCGCTATATGGCACATAGTTTCATACAAATAAATAACATTTTCCAATCATATATCCATATATGTGGTGTGAAAGCGGACTCAGACATAAGTGTTACTGGAGACAACTCCCAACTATGGGCTTCTGCCAGACAGACAATATCTTACCAGTGTGAACTTTATTATGCTGGTAAAGAGAATTCCTCTGCGCGAATGACCTGAAGCAGATATCACATCTAAATGGCTTGGCTCCGGTATGTATGCGGTTATGATGCTTCAGATATTCCTTGGAGGCAAAACTCTTCCCACAGGTCTCACACATGAAAGGTCTCTCTCCTGTGCGAATACCAGAGGGAGCAAACACAGGCACATATCACTACCCTTATTACTACTCATAATACACAAATACATACAACAATAAGGTCTCCTTTCATCATGTGCAATTCAAGGAGTAGATTCATCCGCTTCATCCGGAGTATAACCTGAGCATGACTGCCCGATATGCGGAAACTGTGCGATTACGATTATGGGCCTAAATATTGCGATGCGATATAATAAACAAATTATGAAATCCCCCCATTTCATGTCCAATCTGCCCCATTTCACATCTCCATCCCCCCGTCACATTCTCACCCAATTACATTCACCTCCCCTGTCACATCACCCCGTCACATCCCCCCCCCCCCCCCTGTCACATTCTCCCCCTGGTTACCTTCTCCCCCCCCTGTCACATCACCTCGTCATATTCTCCCCCGTCACATCCCCCCCCCCCCGTCACATTCTCCTCCTGGTTACCTTCTCCCCCACCTGTCACATCCCCCCATCCCATTCTCCCCCCTTGTCAAATTCTCCCCCCCCCCCCCATGTCACATTCCCCCCACCGTCACATTTTCCCCCGTCACATTCTTCTCGTCACATCCTGCCATCACATTCTCCCCCGTCACATTCTCCCCCATCACATCCCTCCCCTTCACATTCTCCCCCATGTCACAATGCCATCACATTCCTCCCCCCGTAACATTCTCCTCACTTAAAATCCACCTCCCCCCGGCACATCTTCCCTGTCACATTCTCCCCCCCATGTCACATCCCCAATGCCACATTCTCCCCCCATGGTCACATCTCCCCCCATCACATTCTACCCCCCCCCCCCCCCCCGTCCCCCCTTGTCCCATTATCCGCCCCATGTCACATTCCCCCCCTGGTCACCCCTCTTCCCCCCCCCCCCTTGCCCACATGTTCACATTCTTCCTCCCAGTAGGTAGCTTTTTGTACTACAAATACACTGGGTTTCCCGGTCAGTTTTCAAATCTCCCGCCAGATCCGGGAGGCCTAGTGTGCTTGCAGCCAAAAAAAGACCTTTCCCCATCAGCCAATCCCTGGCTTGACACGAGGTCCTTCTGCTTGTACAGAGAAGAGAGGAGACACCAGACCGTACGGAGGGGAACAGCATTTGCAGGGACCGGTAGTAGGTGAGCAGAAGTTTTTTTTATGTTTCTCCCTGCGGCTCTCACTTAGCACAGTGTTTCTCTACTAGGGTGCCTCCAGCTGTTGTGAAACTAAAACTCCCAGCATGCTGGGAGTTGTAGTTTTGCAGCAGCTGGAGGCACCCTAGTAGGCAAACACTGACTTTTAGTATTTGACTTTGTTTTCACCTGCTCTGCCCGGCCCCCCGCCTGCAGCCACACACGGGAGCCGGCCCGAGCAGATATAATCGCAAGTTTTCCCAGGGGGCCGTATCGTTATATCTCAATTTGCGATTTGATTGCTTTTGCGATATATATCATGCAGCCCTACTGCCCACCATGAATACCATTGTGACTTTAATAGCTTCTTCATTTTGTGCAGATCCATATCTTAAAGCATACAGGTACGTTTTTAAGATGTCACACAACTTAAAGTAGCACTCTGGGAATTTGTTTGTTGTTTGTTATATAGTACAGCATAGGCTATAATAAGAGAATATGGAAATTCTTGTGTATGCCTTGTGCTTACCTGTTTTAGCTAATGTGGCAGGCATGGGATAGGCTCCATATTGATTTCTATTGCCCCAGAGAAATGATTTTCTAATGCTGCCTACATGTTCCCCTCATCACTGCATTTTCCCTTCTGAAATCACACGCACTTTTAAGGCAAAAATTTTTTGCCTAAAGTCTATGTGCGTGTTATACGCCGATACACCCCCAGGAAAGGCAGGGGGAGAGAGGCCGTCGCTGCCCGCTTCTCTCCCCCTGCCTTTCCTGGGGTCTAGAGCCCTGCTGCCGGCCCTTCTCTCCCCCTGGCTATCGGCGCCGCTGCCCGTTCTGTCCCCCTGACTATCGGTGCCGGCGCCCCATTGCCGGCGCCGATAGCCAGGGGGAGAGAAGGGGCAGCGGCATCCATTGCCGGCGCCGCTGCCCCGTTGCCGCTCCCCATCCCCGGTGGCATAATTACCTGTTCCCGGGGTCGGGTCCGCGCTGCTGCAGGCCTCCGGCGTGCGTCCCCTGCGTCGTGCTATGCGCTGACGTCATGCGCCGCGCATAGCAACGACACAAGGGACACACTCCGGAGGCCTGCAGCAGCGCGGACCCGACCCCGGGAACAGGTAATTTGCCACCGGGGATGGGGGGCGGCAACGGGGTAGCGGCGCCGGCAATGGGTGCCGCTGCCCCTTCTCTCCCCCTGGCTGTCGGCGCCGCTTCTCTCCCCCTGGCTATCGGCGCCGGCAATGGAGCGCCGGCACCGATAGTCAGGGGGACAGAACGGGCAGCGGCGCCGATAGCCAGGGGGAGAGAAGGGCCGGCAGCAGGGCTCTAGACCCCAGGAAAGGCAGGGGGAGAGAAGCGGGCAGCGACGGCCTCTCTCCCCCTGCCTTTCCTGCGGGTGTATCGGGGTATACACGCGCACACACGCACCCTCATTTTACCATGGATAACTTTTTACCATGGATACCATGGAAAACTTTTTTTTACCCAAATATCCTTGGTAAAATGAGGGTGCGTGTTATAGGCCGGTGCGTGGTATACCCCGATAAATACGGTATGTGTAATTTACTTTTATTTTGTGAGTCAATAAAGTTTTTTCTACATTTGTAATCAGTCACTCGTGTCTGTTAGTTGGTGATCTTTATTGCAGTAAATTTACAAAGTTACTGCTTCTATTGCTATGTACTGTACTCACAATTCTGCTGGTTGACGGTCATTTATTACTTTTCCATATGTGAAGTGTTGCAAAATATTTTAAAGAAGGGTTTATTGTTATTATAGGGGGAGGATGATTACCTGTGTGACACCTTTTATGATAAATGAGCATGTGATTCTGGGTGAACTTAGCTCCGCACTCTTCACAGACAAAGGGTTTCTCTCCAGTATGAATTCTGTGTGAGACAAAAAAAAAAACAACACAAAATCAAGATTCTATAGGGATATATGTCACACATTAGAAGAAGTCTTGTGTTTTTCATTTTGGGGATTCAGTGGGTAAAGAAGCCGCCCAATACATTTACAAAACCTTGTTCTGTACATGTGGCCCATGTTCTGTCTCCCATATCACAGACAAAATACAATGACACCCACTGCGGAGAAGACTGAACCCCCCCCCAGGATTTGAATGCAGATTTTGCTACAGATGTCACTTATTGAAGTAGTTTCCCTCTTTTCTGTATTGGGATTCATTCCTGCTTTATGCCATTAGAAAAGAATGCCTTGAATTCCAAGAGTTTTAGTAAAATAAGTACAAGGAAGATCGTGCTGTTTACTATAAGGATCCCCTATTCGCAGGGTGGGGAAAAAAGTTTTAGATTGCGGAGGGTCCGACCGCTGGGACCTCCTGCGCGGGACCCCGGCTCTTCCCGGGAACAGAATGTGTCAACCCCCGCCCCAAGCAATGGCCGACATGCCCCCTCCATATATCTCTGTGGGAAAGCCGAAGATAGTTGAACAGATCTCCCACAGAGATATATGGAGGTGGGCCTGTCGGACGTTGCTTTGTGTGTAGGTCGACACACCCCGTTCCCAGAGACAGCCAAGGCCCTGTACAGGAGATTGCAGGGGGTCCCAGCGGTGGAATCTCCGCAATCTTAAAAAACGTATCCTGCGGATAGGCAACACGTTTTTGTGCATGATATATCTCCTTTAAAGATGTACTCTGGTGGAAAAAAAAGTATCCAAATCATCTGGTGCCAGAAAGTTAAACAGATTTGTAAAATACTTCTATTTAAAAATCTTAATCCTTCCAGGACTTATCAGCTGCTGTATACTACAGAGGAACCACAGTGCCTCTGCTGACACCCCTGTCCATGTCAGGAACTGTCCAGAGCAGGAGAGGTTTGCGATGGGGATTTTCTTCTACTCTGGACAGTTCCTGACATCTACAGAGGTGTCAGCAGAGAGCACTGTGGTCAGACAGAACAGAACAATTCAACATTTACGTCCTATACATAACCGCGAGCAACAGAGCGATGCTCGGGTCATGCGACGCAAGTCCCTTCTGCTGATAGCAGCCAAGGACCCGCCGGTAATGGCGGACATTCGCGATCGCGTCTGGCATTAACCCCTCAGATGATCAATACAAATTACACCATCTGCAGCGCTGCGGTCACTAAAATGGATGATCGGATCATCCAAAATGGCAGACGGAGGTCCCCTCAAGAGCCTCCGCTGCCTTTCGCGGGTCTTCTGCTCTGGTCTGAGATCGAGCAGACCAGAGCCGAAGATGACCGATAACACTGATCTGTGCTATGCCCTATGCATAGCTCTAAACAGTATTAGCAATCGAATGATTGCTATAAATAGTCCCCTATGGGGACTATTAAAGTGTAAAAGTAAAAAAAAAGTAAAAAAAATGTAAGTAAAAAAAAAAAAGTAAAAAATTTGAAAAATCCCCTCCCCAAATAAAAATGTACATTGTCCGTTTTTCCCCATTTTACCCCCAAAAAGTGTAATTTTTTTTTTATAAACATATTTGGTATCGCCGCGTGCATAAATATCCGAACTATTAAAATATAATGTTAATTATCTCGTAGGGTGAACGGCTTGAACGTCGTAAAAAAAAAAAATCAAAAATTGCTGCTTTTTTATAACATTTTATTCCAAATAAAATTGATAAAAAATGTATAAAAAATTTTATATATGCGAATGTGGTTTAAAAAAAAAAAAAAAGATCACTACGCAAAAAATTGGCCCTCATACCGCCGCTTATACAGAAAAATGAAAAAGTTATAGGTCAGCAAAATAGAGGGATTTTAAATGCACTCATTTGGTTAAAATGTTTGCCATTTCTTTAAGCTGTATAATAATAAGAAAGTATGTAATCATGGGTATCATTTTAATCGTATAGACTCACAGAATAAAGAACTCATGTCTATTTTACCATAAAGTGTACAGCATGAAAACAAAACCTTCCAAAATTTGCTAAATTGCAGTTTTCTTATCAATTTCCCCACACAAATAATATTTTTTTTGGTTGTGCCATGCATTTTATGGTAAAATGAGTGACGTCATTACACAGGACAACTGGTCACGCAAAAAACAAGCCCTCATACTAGTCTGTGGATGAAAATATAAAAGAGTTATGATTTTTAGAATGCGAGGAAGAAAAAAAGAAAATGCTAAAATAAAATTGTCTGAGTCCTTAAGGCCCAAATGGGCTGGGTCCTTAAAGGGGTACTCCGGTGCTTAGACATCTTATCGTGATAGCTGTCACACCCCCTCCTGTAGGCTTGCATTGAGGGGCGGACCATGACATCACACGGGGCGGCGGCGTGACGTCACACGCCGCCCGCCCTGTAGTCGCCGGTAATCAGTCCCGGAGCAAACACGCTCCGGGGACTGATTACAAACAGGGTGCCGCGTGCAAGACCACGGGGGTCCCCAGCGGTGGGACTCCCGCGATCAGGCATCTTATCCCCTATCCTTTGGATAGGGGATAAGATATCTAAGCACCGGAGAATCCCTTTAAGGGGATAAAGAGGTTATAAAAAAAACAGAACTGATTGCTTTAACTCCTTGAGGACCAAGGGCGTACAGGTACGTCCTTGGTCCTGCTCTCCTGATATAACGCGGGGTTACACAGTAACCCCGCGTCATATCACGGTGGGCCCGGCGTCATAGTGAAGCCGGGACCCGCCTCCAATAGCGCGCAGCGCCGATTGCGGCGCCGCGCGCTATTAACCCTTTAGCCGCGCGCTCAGAGGCCGAATAGCTCAGTCGGGCTGTTCGGGATAGCCGCGGCTAATCGCGGCATCCCGAACAGCTGACAGGACAGCGGGAGGGCCCCTACCTGCCTCCTCGCTGTCCGATTGCTGAATGACTGCTCAGTGCCTGAGATCCAGGCATGAGCAGTCATGCGGCAGAATCGTTGATCACTGGTTTCTTATGAGAAACCAGTGATCAATGATGAAGATCAGTGTGTGCAGTGTTATAGGTCCCTATGGGACCTATAACACTGCAAAAAAAAAAAAAAGTGGGAAAAAAAAAGTGAATAAAGATCATTTAACTTCTCCCCTATTAAAAGTTTGAATCACCCCCCTTTTCCAATAAAAAAAAAAACACAGTGTAAATAAAAATAAACATATATGGTATCACCGCGTGCAGAAATGTCCGAATTATAAAATTATATCATTAATTAAACCGCTCGGTCAATGGCGTACGCGCAAAAAAATTCCAAAGTCCAAAATAGTGCATTTTTGGTCACTTTTTATATCATTTAAAAATGAATAAAAAGCGATCAATAAGTCCTATCAATGCAAAAATGGTACCGTTAAAAACTTCAGATCACGGCGCAAAAAATGAGCCCTCATACCGCCCATACACTGAAAAATTTAAAAGTTATAGGGGTCAGAATATGACAATTTTAAACGTATACATTTTCCTGCATGTAGTTATGATTTTTTCCAGAAGTCCGACAAAATCAAACCTATATAAGTAGGGTATCATTTTAATCGTATGGACCTACAGAATAAAGATAAGGTGTCATTTTTACCGAAAAATGTACTACGTAGAAACGGAAGCCCCCAAAAGTTACAAAACGGCGGTTTTTTTTTCAATTTTGTCGCACAATGATTTTTTTTTCTGTTTCACCGTAGATTTTTGTGGCAAAATGACTGATGTCATTACAAAGTAGAATTGGTGGCGCAAAAAATAAGCCATCATATGGATTTTTAGGTGCAAAATTGAAAGAGTTATGATTTTTTAAAGGCAAGGAGCAAAAAACCAAAATGCAAAAACGGAAAAAAAAACGGTCCTTAAGGGGTTAAAAAACAGCACCCCACCTGTCCTCAGGTTGTATGTGGTATTACAGCTCAGTTCTGTTAAAGTTAGAGCGTAGCCGTCATATCACAGAAAAAAAATAATGCTTCTATTTGTTACTCACTAGGTCATGCAGATGCTTGACATGTATTTTATGTGTCTAGCTTCTGTATTTGGCTCACAAATCCCTCTGATCTGCTGCTCACTTATTTTGACATCCACTGCTCAGAAAGGAGCAATTCTGAGGCAAGTACTGAGCCCGCCCTAACTCATTATGCATTCACTTCCTCCATGAGTCTGCTGTATGGGATGTACAATATATAAAATGTTTCTGAATCTGACAGTGCCCATTGAATTAAGACACGTTGTAATATCACACACAACCTGAGGACAGGAGTGGTGCTGTTTTTGAAGAAATTAGCTCTGGTTTTCTATTCTTGCATAACCCCTTTAATAGCTGATCATAGTTAAATCACTGTGATCGCAGTGTGGCGATCCGTGCAGAAGAAAGCCGGAAGAAGAACGGAATCAAAGAGCTATATCAGCGCAATGGGGAGCAACAGAAGGGGAGTTAAACATTTTTTATTTATTTTTTACTTTTTGCAGCCTAGGCATAGTGGGATAATAAAAAAAAACAGCTACACTACTCCTTTAAGGGTAAGGTCACACATTGTGTATATGCACGCTTCGGGCCTGCTTTAAAAAGCTTCCTGCTTCCTTGAGCTGGGACCCATAGCGTCACATTGCCAATTACTGACCAAACTCTGACCTATCAGGCAGCAAAAGGAAGTGGAACGTGGCAGAGACTGCAAGAAAGTACAGGTTTTTTTTTTGTTAAGTATTTTTAGAAAAACATACCCCTTTAAAGGGGTATTCCAGGCAAAACCTTTTTTTATATATATCAACTGGAAAGTTAAACAGATTTGTAAATTACTTCTATTAAAAAAATTTAATCCTTCCAATAGTTATTTGCTTCTGAAGTTTTCTGTCTAACTGCTCAATGATGATGTCACATCCCGGGAGCTGTGCATGATGGGAGAATATCCCCATAGGAACTGCACAGCTCCCAGGACGTGAGTCATCAGAGAGCAGTTATACAGAAAACAACAACTCAACTTCAGTAGCTAATAACTATTGGAAGGATTAAGATTTTTTAATAGAAGTAATTTACAAATCTGTTTAACTTTCCGGAGCCAGTTAATATATATAAAAAAAAGTTTTGGCCTGGAATACCCCTTTAATAATGGATTAGATATACTACAATATTTAATTGTCTGTTTTAAGGTTTCCTATGGACTACAAATAAGAGGACATTCCACTGCTTGATTGGGAGCCTCAATGGTCAGATAAATAGGCGACGGTAACATGACAAGTATGCCCCTTTCACGTCACAATTTCGAGGGTTCTGTTAGGTTGTGTCAGCAAAATGTAAAAAAAGAGAAGCCAACGTACAGCCCAACATATTGCCAACAGACAGGAGACTTTAACGGGTTGTTCAGTGAAATATAACTTATCTGTGGAAAGGGGATGAGTGTCTGATCGCGATCACTTATCCCCTATCATATCAATAGGGTATAAGTTATTTTTGACTGGACAACCTCTTTAATGGCACAAACTTAGGACTCAAAAAACTTCCTGGACCATGTTTTTAAGTCCGAGACAGGCAGTGTACATTTGGGAAATGGTTTGAATGTTTCGAATGCAGTCACAACTAGACTCAGCCCATTTCACTCATGACCCCACCTGTAATTTGTCAGGCTGTATACTGGCCTCCCCCTTGACATTTCGCTGATACACAGACCACCAGATGCCCTGAAATATGATGTAAATGGGGCCTTAAGCTGAAAGACCTGGAAAGATATGTTGAACGGAACAAAGATTAAGAACTTTTAAAACTCCCAACAGATTCTCAGCTGTAAATTTCTTTTACTCCCCAAAAGTTACATTTCTCTTTAAAGGGGTACTCCACTGGCCAACGTTCATAAGTAAATGTTCTGAACGCTCTTTTTGCGCTGCGGGGGTTGGCCACGCCCCTCATGACATCACGGTCATGCCCCCTCAATGCAAGTCTATGAGAGGGGGAGTGACAGCCGTCATGCCCCCTCCCATAGACTTGCATTGAGGGGCGTGGCAGTGATGTCATGAGGGGCGTGGCCAACCCCCGCAGCGCAAAAACACAGTTCGGAACATTTACTTGCGAACGCTGGCCAGTGGAGTACCCCTTTAAAGAGAAATGTAACTTTTGGGGAGTAAAAGAAATTTAAGGGTACATTCACACGAGCGGACCCACAGCGTATTTTATGCTGCGGATCCACCACTAAAGGACCGCTGTATGGTGGCTTTACATGTGCCTGCTCGGGAAGGCATTATGCACACATTGCAGCCACTCCCCCTGCTCCATGAGCTAGGCCAAGAGCTGCCGCGATGTGCGAGTATACTGTGTATGCGCGCTGCTACTCGCACATCGCAGTGTGTCAGCTTGTAGCGCCGTATTGCCGCTCCGAGCAGGCACATCTAAAGCCACCATGCAGCGGTCCTTCAGCAGCAGATTCGCAGCGTCAAATACGTTGTTGGTCCGCTCGTGTAAACGTACCCTTAGTGTTCCATTGTTATGGTGTCACTTCCTACCTCATATGTGTTTTAAGTGCAGACGTCTGGGAAAACTTAGCATCGCACTGGGTGCATTCAAAGGGTTTATCCCCAGTATGCGTTCTCTCATGGAGCCTCAAGGCAGTCTTCGAGCTTAACCCCTTCCCGCACAGTTTACAGAAATGTCTTTGTCCTCCACCTTCATGGACCTGTAAAATGTGCCTCTTGATGTCTTTCTTCCTCTTAAACTTTTTTCCACAAAGTTCACAAGGGAATTGCCGATCATTGCTGTGCACGTGACGCTGGTGGCTTTTCAAATTGCACCGATTCGCAAAAGTCTGGCTGCAAATCTCACAGAGATAAACCTCTTCAGAAGCGCCATGATTCTGCTTGGAGTGTTTCAAGTAACTTTTTTCTTCTTTAAAGTTTTCCCCACAGATGCGGCACATAAAACCTTCCGCAGTTGTGTTGCTTTCTTCACTAGACTTTTTATCGCTCTCCTCCAGTTCACCAGGACTGTCTTCATCATCTTCTGCTTTTATACTAGAGTCAGTCTGCTCGTCCGTAGGTTCTTCATTGCACAAGCCGCCTTCATTTGCTATGCCGTTCAACAAGGAGCTGACTTCTTCACTATCTTGCTGCTCCCGCAGACGACGCGTATACTTTTTTTTAGGAATTTCAACAACAGCTTTTTTGCTGGATAAGCGGCCACTGGATCTTCTAGATTTAGGGTTTGGAAGTTTTGAGGGATCTTTTTCTATTTCATTGTGATTTTCTTCAGCTGTGGTTAAATCTGGACACAAGTCACTTTCACTATTTCCTTCGGACGAATTCGGGAAGTTGGGGACATTACTAGTTTCTGGAACCTCGTTCTTGGTGTCCATCTCCTGGACAGAATTTTCCAGTTCTTGCATATCCTCCTCTGTCTCCTGGGATTCAACAATATTTTGCAAGTCCAACCATACAGTGTCCTCCAGCTGCTTTTTATGTTGCATGCAAGTTTCTGTAAGGTCAATGCATTGCAATCTGTCTGCAATATCTATCATGCGTTGGATTTGGTCTTCAAACAACTCTACCCTCGCTGTGTACACAAACTCCAGGAATGAGGAGAAGTCATTAGGTGTTATTTCATTCAACACAATGGCGCCTCCCGTAGCAGTATTATTCATAAATACTTCCTTGAAGTACTTGCTGGAGGCAGCGAGGACAGATTTGTGAGCGGTGAACTCTACTCTGAGCCCCTGATGTTCTATTATTACCGTCACATCACACAAGTGGCCATGGAGACGAAGTTGGTGCATTTCATTCATAAGGTGGACAGGCAACGATTTTGACTCCAACAAAACAGCCGAGGTTTCCATCATAGTGGACTTGTCTTAACCTTGAAGAAGAAAAACAACAACCATCAATAAGACACATTTTTCAATATGGACTGTGTGGAGTGTCCTTATATAGAGAAATCTAGAAATTGACCACACTCTTTATTTATGATGTACAGGGCACACTTTCACAATGTGCACAGAAAATATATAGTACGGGGATATTATTATTATTATCATTTTTTTAAATTCAGGTTTTCATTCACATACATCACAAATTGTGACATACAGGTATATTCCCATCTCAAACAATTATGATACATCCCATAGGGTATGCCTAAAAAGTCCACTTGACTGTTTTGGTCATCTCAGCCACCTCCTGATGCAATTCGAAGGAAAGATGGCACTAGAGTGATCTTATTCTAGAGATTGGTGGGGTCCGAGAAAGTGGTAGCCACATCTATAGTGTATGATATAGCCAGTGGACATGACATAAATGTATGGGATGGGATTACCCATTTAAAGTGGTTCTCAAAAGATTATAACTAATTTATGGAATATCTGATTGATAGGAAGCCCCATAGACAGTAAATGAAGCAGCTTTTTTTTACTATGTTTATACATTGTTTTCTGGTATATTAGGTAACAAAAAATCAGCAATTCTAGTGTTTGTTTGTTTTTTTACGTTTACACCATTCACCATATGGGACCATGAACATTATATTTAAATAGTTCAGACAATTCAGCACACAGCGATACCAAATATGTTTATTTTTATTTTTTGTTTTACATTTTTTATTTATGAAATAGGAAAAATGTGAGTGATTTAAAATTATTATTAGAGGAGGCATTGTTTATATTTTTTTTTACTTTTTTTTATTAGTCATTTCCAATTTTTTAAGTGCTCTATGGCTCTATTAATAGCATAACAAGATAATCAAAATAATAATAGAGAGTGCCTAAAACATGACTTATATTTTGTGTCTAAGATAAAACACACCCCAAAAACGTGAGCTCATCACCATATAAAAGAGTACTAATACAGGCCGATAAAAAACCTGAGTATGTGTACCCCAGGATTTATGAATATCAATGTTACATAAGTTTACATCCAGTCTTGGATAAACATGCTCTTATAATTATCCACGCCCTATGAGGGCCATAGGCACTATCTATTATTATTTTGATTATCTTGTTATATTATCTTGCCGGATAGTAATCACTAAGTGGGGTTGATGAGGCCAGAACAACACTCATCAAATATACATGACTATTAATAGCAATCATTCGATGGCTAGTATTGTTCAGTGCTATGCAACGGCATAGCGCTGATCAGTAATATCAGAGATACACTTGTACAGTACCGTGCAGGAGATTACCAGGGGTCCCAGCCGTCAGACCTCCCACGATCAGACACATATCCCCTATCATGGATAACTTTAGTTCCCCACACTACCTCTTTAAGGAGTTAAAAATACGTTTGACTTGTCATAAATACACATCAAAAGTTTTGATCAATCGAAGACCAACCAACCATTAGGCTCTGTGCCATGTGACCAAGACAAAACTAACTTCTGCGCACTTCTCACATCTTATTCTATTTTGGGGGGTGGGGGGTCTGAACCGATCAAATATTTTGATTTGACTCTAGGACAGTATTTTTGAACCAGGGTGGCTGTTGCAAAACTAGAAATCCCAGCATGCCTGGACAGGCATGCTGGGAGTTTTTGTTTAGCAACAGCTAGAGGCAACCTCTTTAGGCTAGGATCCCACTTGTTTTTTTTTCCCCAGAGTTTTTTACACTGAAAAAAACGCCAGGAAAGACGCCAGTGTAATTTCTTGCGTCTGACATTTTTTCTGGCGTTTTTGCATTTTTGGCCCCTTTGGCTTTTTTTTTTTTTTGTTCCATGATGGGAGTAGTAGTACCTGCACTAATTGACAGATCGCCCATTGCGATCCTCTTGTATAATGTATAGATGCGCCTGGCCGCTCTTCTATGGTCCCCTGCACTGACATATATATATACATATTCATATTTCCTGCAGAGAGCTGTGATTGGCCAGATGGTTCCAGCCAATCACAACTCTCTGTGGGCAATATGAATAGGTGTATATATACGTCAGTGCAGGGGACCATAGAAGAGCGGCTGCATCTATACATTATACAGGAGGATCGCAGGGGTGTCAGGAGTGATCTTTCCTTAACTGCAGGTACTACAGCTCCCAACATGGAGCAGAGTGTGCTCCATGTTGGGAGTAGTAGTACCTGCAGTTAAGGACAGATCACAGCGGGTATCACTACTGACATCGGCTGTGATCGCCCTATCTATTGCAGAGATGCGGCTTGCTGGGAGTTTTTGTTTTGCAACAGCTAGAGGCAACCTATTTAGGCTAGGATCCCACTTGTTTTTTTTTTCCCCAGCGTTTTTTTCACTGAAAAAAATGCCAGGAAAGACGCCAGTGTAATTTCTTGCGTCTGACATTTTTTCTGGCGTTTTTGCATTTTGAGTTGAAATTGCATTTTTGGCCCCTTTGGCTTTTTTTTTTTTTGTTTTGTTTTGTTTTTATAATGAACTTTTAATTAATTTATAATAAAGTGTATGTGTTTTCACTCTTTTTCTCTATTTTACATTTTTTATTTTTTAGGTAGTACTACTACTCCCAGCATGGAACAGGCTGTTCCATGATAGGAGTAGTAGTACCTGTACTAATAGACAGTCGTGACACCCGATGCGATCGTCCATAATATAGCAGAGATGCGGAGAGGCTCTATACAGCGCTCACATCTCTGCACTATACTCCATCCAGTGGTATGAATAGAACATCACTCATGCATATTTTCCGCCCAGAGTGTGGATTGGTCGGATGGTTGCAGCCAATCACAGCTCTCATAGGGAAATATGAATGAGTGATGTTCTATTCACACCACTGTCCGGAGTACAGAGCAGAGATGCGAGCGAGCGCTGTATAAAGCCGCATCTCTGCAATAGATAGGGCGATCACAGCCGATGTCAGTAGTGATACCCGCTGTGATCTGTCCTTAACTGCAGGTACTACTACTCCCAACATGGAGCACACTCTGCTCCATGTTGGGAGCTGTAGTACCTGCAGTTAAGGAAAGATCACTCCTGACACCCCTGCGATCCTCCTGTATAATGTATAGATGCAGCCGCTCTTCTATGGTCCCCTGCACTGACGTATATATACACCTATTCATATTGCCCACAGAGAGTTGTGATTGGCTGGAACCATCTGGCCAATCACAGCTCTCTGCAGGAAATATGAATATGTGTATATATATGTCAGTGCAGGGGACCATAGAAGAGCGGCCAGGCGCATCTATACATTATACAAGAGGATCGCAATGGGCGATCTGTCAATTAGTGCAGGTACTACTACTCCCATCATGGAACAGTGTGTTCCATTGTTCCATGCTGGCAGTAGTAGTACCACCTAAAAAATTAAGAAAAGAAGTGAAAAACACACACACACACACACTACATTTTTATTATTGTCGGCTACATTTTTAGGTCCCTGCCCGCACACATAAATTGATCCCTGTTTAAAAATATATACAAATTTTGTAAGAAAAAAGATACATTTTGTTAGATACAATATTTTCCATCACTACTGTATCTTTTTTTATTAATTTTTTTTTTAATGGTACCCTACGAAATGTTATTAAAAAAGGCTTCTCCATCACTTTTTTGGATCGCTAAAGTCCAAAAAAGAATAAAAAACGCCTGCAAAAACGCCAAAGTAAAAGCCCTTCATGGTGTTTTTCTTGGCATTTTTTTTTACACCCATAGACTTCTATGGAAGAAAAACCCCACAATTTCAGGGGAAAAAAAACGCCATAGGCTCAACATGCTGTGATTTAGCAAAACCGCCAAGGACCTGGAAAACGTCAAAAATAAGAGTGAAAAAACGCCAAAAGGATTTTAAAAAATGCCAAACTGAAAAATGCCAAGTGGAAAAAGTGCCATGCGGCAGAATTGGCGTTTTTCCCAAAAATAAAAAAACAAGTGGAATTCCAGCCTTAGGAAACACTACTCTAAGACATGTTAAAATGTGAAAGGTGTTTTTTTAAAACATTCGGTACACGTTAAGATGTAAGGCTGCTTTCACACTAAAATGCACCGTTATGAACGCCCGTTATAAAAAGAGGGGAAATCGGCAGTTATACGGCCGGTACAAAATCACTAACGGTTATTAGAAAATCCCATTATAGTCTATGGGATATTTCTAATAGCCGTTTTAACCCGTTATAGCCCGTTATTAATAACGAACGGTATTTTGTGACGGGCTAATGAACGGGCGAAATACTGAATGCACTAATTCACCCGTTACTATCGCCAGTCACAAAATAACGGCCGTAAATTTGGCAAATAAATCCCTTGTGGAATTTCTGCAATGTGAACGTACCCTTACGGTCAGGTCCCTGTTTCCTATATCTGTTGGTCATGCATTGTACTTCTATACATTTCCCCTGCAAAGTTTCTATTAATACATTTTTATTTATAATGATCACGTGACTTTACTAGAGAAAAGAACCTCAGCAGTCACGTGACTAAGGCAGCTTTATTATCTGGTCCTATTGAGGCTGAATCTAGTAAAAAAAAAAAAAAAAAAGCCAAGGTCAGGCAACAGCCGTGATCCGGTGACCGCAGTGAGCACCGGCAACTGAACGTCTTGTGGGTGTGCGGTTACGTACCTTGCGGCTGTACCGTGTAATCCGGTAGAGCGCCGCACTCTGTCGCTCCGTTACAGATGATTACGGTGCGTTCCGGAAGTGATGAAGATATACGGTAACCCAGAAGAACTCGCGCCTACGCCTCCGACCACGCCCATTTTATAGTCGGCTACCAATCAAACATGCTATGCAAATGAACAGGGTGGTGGGCTGCGATGACGTCATTGCATGAATGCTTGCTAGGGGAATATATGGTAGTTCCTCTCTGGGTCTTCAGTTCTAGGACTTCGGACAAATGGCGGCTTACACGCGTTATAGTTCAGGAAATAAGAACCCCTGTAGTTCTGATTTATAAGCCTGATACAGTTTCATGGCCGAGCCATTGTGAAAGTGTAAAATAACTAGTGGAGCCTGAGACTTATCTGTGACTGTCAGACCTATGGCTTGAGAAAGAAAGGCTTTGCATTTAGATTAGTGTTTCCCAACCAGGGAGCCTCCAGCTGTTGTAAAACTACAACTTCCAGCATGCCCGGACAGCCTTCGGCTGTCCGGGCAAGCTGGAAATTGTAGTTTTGCAACAGCTGGAGACACTCTAGTTGGGAAACAAGCGATTCCTTGTAACCCCCCCACCTCCACACACCCATTCTCATCATGTTTTCGCTGTTCACCCTCCATATACATCAAAGGACTATTAAGAAATGATTCAAGCATATTGCATTGTAGCCATAGGCTTTATTAGACCAGATGTAAAGGCGTTCGCTCAGCAATTTACTTGGGAAACAGAAACGCACAGTCTACTGCATTTTTATGCCCCACAAATATAATATATTCTAGCACCAAACCGATCAGATGTGTTTACAAGTAGACAACACCTGGTCTATTTATGGCTATGCCGCAGTACACGTCTGAATATCTTATTGATGGTATCTTAACCACTCAGCCCATTTTGGCTTTAAAGGAGAACTCCGGGAAGTACAAATTATCCCCCATCCTAAGGATAGGGGATAAGTGTTAGATTGCAGGGGGTCTGACCACTGGGGCCCCCCGAGATCTCCCGAACGGAGCCCCGGCTCCCTTCATGAAACAGCACGAAGCTGCGGCCGACATGCCCCTCCATGCAGTTCTATGGCAGAGCCGGAGATTGCAGAAAGCAGCGCTCCAGCTCTGCCATAGAACTGTATGGAGGGGGCATGTCGGACGCCGCTTCCGGGGGTGGTCGAAAATGCCCATTCCATGCAGGGAGCCGGGACTCCGTTCGGGAGATCACGGTGGCCCCCAGCGGTCGGACCCCCGCGATCTAACACTTATCTCTAGAGATGAGCGAATTTACAGAATTTACAATCGGCAGTTGATGACTTTTCCTGCATAAATGAGTTCAGCTTTCAGGTGCTCCCGTGGGCTGGAAAAGGTGGATACAGTCCTAGGAGACTCTTTCCTAGGACTGTATCCACCTTTTCCAGCCCACCGGAACACCTGAAAGCTGAACTAATTTATGCAGGATAAGATATCAACTGCCGAGCCGAGAAGTTTGTGACGAATCGAATTTACTGTAAATTCGCTCATCTCTACTTATCTCCTATTTTTAAAGAAGTATTACAGTGCAAAATAACTTATCCCCTATTCAAAAGATAGGGAATAAGTTATAGATCGCGTGGGGGCACCCCGGGATCTCCTGGACGGGGCCGCGGCAGTCTGCAGGAAGTGAAGTTTCGTCCCCTGCAGAAAGCCGCGGCAGACATGCCCCCTCCATGTATCTCTATGGGGTACATGGAGGGGGCGTGTCGACGTCGCGCCATGCGGGGAGGGAACGCCCCCTTTCCAGCATACTGCTGCGGCCCCGTCCAGGAGATCCCAGCGCTCGGACCCCCCGTGATCTATAACTTATCCCCTGTCCTTCAGATAGGGGATAAGTTATATTGCACTACAGATGTCCTTCAAGATAGGGGATCATTTGTACATCCCGGAGGTATCCTTTAAGGACCTGGCCAAATTTCATTTTTTGCACTTTAGTTTTTTCCTCCTCCCCTTGTAAAAATCATAACTTTAAATTTTGCACCTGCAGACCCATATAAGGGCTTGTTTTTTGCATCCCCAATTGTACTTTGTAATGAAATCACTTATTTTATAACAATCTGTGGCAAAAAAAAATTATTAGTGAGGTGAAATTAAAAAAAAAGCAATTTTGTCACTTTTGGGGACTTCCGTTTCTACGCAGTGTACTTTTTGGTATAAATTACACATTATTTTTATTCTGTAGGTCCATACGATTAAAATAAATACCCAATTTATGTTTTATTTTATTTTACTACTTAATGACATGCACCAAAATTTGTATGTTTAAAATTGTCCTCTTCTGACCCCTATGATTTTTTTTTCCGCATACAGATTGTTAGATTGCATGCACTGATCAATGTTGCCCATAGAACAGCATTGATCAGTGTTATTGGTGCTCTGCTGCTCTAGCCTGCAGAGCCTTGATGGGGACATCAGAGCACTGATTGGACGGCGAGGAGGCAGGTGAGAGACCTCCCAACATTCCTCTAAGCTGAGCTGCCAGGATCGTTTTCATAACATTTCAGACATTGCAATCAACTTTGAATGTGGCATCTAAAGGGTTCCCCCCCCCCCCCCCTCCCATGTCGGCAATCGCCGAAAATCGCATGTCAATTCAGACATGCGATTTTCTGCTATTCCGGGCTGATCGGGTCTCTGGTGACCCGATCACCCGGAAAATAGGGATGATCGGAGCTGTCAGGGACAAAGGCTGTCTGGGCATGCTGGGAGTTGTAGTTTTGCAACATCTGAAGGGCCACAGTTTGGAGACCACTGTTACAGTGGTGCCAAAATGGTAGCCCTCCAAATGTTGCCAAACTACAACTCTCAGCATGGCTAGACTGCCCAGGCATGCTGGGAGTTGTAGTTCTGTAACATCTGTCCCTTCAGATTTTGCAATTTTCATGAAATTTTTGAAAATTGCTGCTCTATTTTGAAGCCCTCTAATTTTTTTCAAAAAGCAAAAATATGTCCATTTTATGATGCCAACATAAAGTGGACATATTGTATTTGTGAATAAAAATAAAATTTGTTTGGAATATCCATTTTCCTTACAAGTAGAGAGCTTCAAAGTTAGAAAAATGCTAAATTTTCATGAAATTTGCGGATTTTTCACCAAAAAAGGATGCAACTAACGGCAAAAATTTACCAACAAAATAAAGTAGAATATGTCACACAAAAACTATCTCAGAATCAGAATATTCAGTAAAAGTGTTTTCGAGTTATTAATTCGTAAAGCGACGGTGGTCAGAATTGCGAAAAAGGGCTCAGTCCTTAAGGTGAAAAAGGGCTGTGTCCTTAAGGGGTTAAGTACCAGGATGTAAGAGCATACCCTTACACCCTGCGTGCTTAATCGGTTAGATGAAGGAGTACTCCGGTATAGAAAAACATAGATGATAAGTGTCAGCTCTCGGAGTGGGGGGGGGGGTCCGACTGCTGAGACTCCCTGCGAAGATGTGGCCGACACGCCCCATATATGCAGCTCTATGGGGGAGCCAGAGATTTCCGAGTGCAGCGCTCCGGCTCTGCCATAGCAATGCATTGCTTTGTTCATTGGTCGACATGCCTCATTCAGAAAGAGATCCTGATGGGAGAGTGGTCCAGACCCCCACCACCACCACAATCTGATACTTATCCACTGACACTTATTCGTTATGTGTGGCCCTACCCTAAAGGTGATCTCTGGGATAGAAAACCTTATCCCATCGCAGAAATCTCCTTTAAGGTAGGGTCACACGTAATGAATCCTCAGTATTTTAAAGGGGTACGCCGGTGAAAACCTTTTTTTTTTTAAATCAATTGGTGGCAGAAAGTTAAACATATTTGTAAATTACTTCTATTAAAGAATCTTAATCCTTCCTGTACTTATTAGCTGCTGAATACTACAGAGGAAATTCTTTTCTTTTTGGAATGCTCTCTGATGACATCACGAGCACAGTTCTCTCTGCTGACGTTATTATAATTACACTTTATTTATTGTTGTCCTTAGTGGGATTTGAACCCAAGTCCCCAGCACTGCAAGGCAGAAGTGCTAACCACTGAGCCACCATGCTGCCCTTAGCATTCATCTGCTAATAAAATGGCTAAAAAGGGCTTGTGGGGGAGTGTTTTTCAGAATTAAACGTTTTTAAAAAGTGTTGTGTTTTTTTTTGTTTAAATTTACTTTACAGGCTTAGTAGTTGAAGCAGTCTTATAGACAGAATCCATTACTAAGCCAGGGCTTAGCGCTAACCACAAAAACAGCTAGCGCTAACCCCCAATTATTATCCCGATACCCACCACCACAGGTCCCTGGAAGAGCCAGTACCAACAGGCCTGGAGCATCAAAAATGGCGCTCCTAGGCGTTAGGTTGGCATTATTTAGGCCAGGGAGGACCAGTAACAATGGTCCTTGCCCACCCTGGTAACTTCAGGCTGTTGCTGTTTAGCTGGTATCTGGCTGAGAATGAAAATAGGGGGAACCCCACAAAGTTGTTTAATTATTTATGCAAAAAACATGTGGGGGTTATTCGTATTTTTGTTCTCAGCCAGATACCAACCAAGCAGCAACAGCCTGATGTTACCAGGGTGGGTGAGGACCATTGTTACTGGCCCTCCCCAGCCTAAATAACACCAGCCTGTTACCGCCTACGCCCAAGGGCCCATTGTTGCTAAGCCTTTGGCTGTCTGGGAAATATATAAGTTGTAATTTAGCAATAGCTGAAGTCTCGCTGTTTCTAAACTACAACTCCCGTGATGAAAAAATTAGCCCTCAAAAATAAAAAAGTTAGAGGGGTCAGAAGAGGACAATTTTAAACATGCTAATTTTCATATAAATAGTTATAATTTTTTGAAAAAAGCTAAACAATATCAAATCTATATAAGGCCCCTTTCACACTGCCCCAAACGTCCGTCAGGCACTTTTTTTTTTTGCTTTAATGGACGTTATTTTTGACCGGGTTCAACAGGAAACAATGGGTCCCAACAGATGCCATTCACTATTAGGCTGCCATTCCACTATTTCCACAATGGGTCCCGAAAGATGCCATTCCACTATTAGTGGATCAATTTATGTGGGGGGGCAAGTCACTAAAAATTTAGCCAACAATAATAAAAAAAAAGTGTTTTCCACTTTTTTTATTTATATTTTTTAGGTAGTCCTACTACTCCCAGCATGGAACACACTGTTCCATGATGGGAGTAGTAGTACATGTACTAATTGACAGATCGCCCAGGTCTGTTGCGATCCTTCTGTATAATGAATAGATGCGGGCGGCTACTCTTCTATGGTCCCCTGCACTGCAGTATATATACACCTATTCATATTTCCCGCAGAGAGCTGTGATTGGCCAGATGGTTCCAGCCTATCACAACTCTCTGTGGGAAATATGAATAGGAGTATATATACGTCAGTGCAGTGGACCATAGAAGAGCGGCCGCATCTATACATTATACAGGAGGATCACAGCGGGTGTCAGGAGTGACATCCACTGTGATTTTTCCTTAACTGCAGGTACTACAGCTCCCAACAGGGAGCCCACTCTGCTCCATGCTGGGAGTTGTAGTACCTGCATTTATAGACAGATCGCAAGAGGTGTCAGAAGTTACACTCACTGAGATCTGTCAATTAATGCAGATACTACAGCTCCCAGGGAGTAGTAGTACCTGCAGTTAAGGACAGGTCCCAGCGGGTGTCTCTCCTGACACCCGATGCAATCGTCCTATCTATTGCAGAGATGCGGAGTGGCTTTCCCCTGCGCTCCGCATCTCTGCACTATACTCCGGCCAGTGTGAGATGGAAATTTGCACCCCGTGCAGACTTGCATCCGCTCCTCCCCTCAGCTCTCCAAAGATTTCCGAAGCTAGAGCTGGGGGGAGCGAAGGCAGAGCAGGGGGAGAGAGGAGGTGTATGCCCTCTCCCTGCTCTGCCTTTGGAGGACACAGGTCTGCACGGGAGAAAGAACACAGAGCAGGGGAGAGAGGATGTACACGTCTCCCTCATCTCCCCTCCCCCTGCTCTGCATTCACTGAATGGAACAGGAGGATTACAAAGCGCACGGGCTGGGGATTTATAGACTGCAGGGGCTGGGGAATAAATCTCGGACTGGGAATGATTTCTATGTGTGAAGGGGGGGGATGGGTGGGGGGATTCCTGAATGACATGCTGGGAGTTGTAGTCCCTGTTATGTGTGAGTATGCTAGGGTTTCCCAACCAGGGCTGAGTTATATTAGTGTGTAGCTTTCCACCGCAGGTTTCCACCTCAAACCAGCCAGTGATATGAATAGAACATCACTCATTCATATTTCCCTCTGAGAGCTGTGATTGGCTGCATCCATCCGGCCAATCCCCACTCTGGGTGGAAAATATGAATGAGTGAATTTCTATTCACATCACTGGCCGGCCCGGAGTATAGTGCAGAGGTGCGAGCGCTGTATAGAGCCTCTCTGCATCTCTACTATATTATGGACGATCGCATCGGGTGTCAGGAGTGACACCCGGGGCAATATGTATATTACTACAGGTACTACTACTCCCATCATGGAACAGTCTGTTCCATGCTGGGAATAGAAGTACTACCTAAAAAATGTTAAAAGTAGAGAGAAAAAAAAGAGAAACACACACTTTATTAAAAATTTATAAAAATTTTGTTATAAAAAAAAATTGTTAAATACATTTTTTTCCATCCCTACTGCATCCTTTTTTTTTTTATTTGATTTTTTTTGGTACCCAACCAATTTAAAAAAAAACGCCAAAGGGGCCAAAAAAGTCAAATTTCACACAAAGGTAAAAACGCCAGAAAAAACACAAAACACCAAAACGCAGTGCAAAAACTCAGTGGAATCCTAGCCTTCCATCCCTACTGCAGCCTTTTTTTTTTTTGGTACCCAACCCATTTTGAAAAAATGTCAAAGGGGCAAAAAAGGAAAATTCCACACAAAGGTAAAAACGCCAGAAAAAACACAAAAACACCAAACATGTCTAAAGTGAAACTAAACTACCCCCGGCTAGCTCAGTGGGCTGTTTGAGACCACCGCGGTGAAATCATGAACAGCTGTAGGAGATGAGGAGGGTCCCCTACCTGCCTCCTCGCTGTCCGATCACCAAATGACTGCTCAGTGCCTGAGATCCAGGCATGAGCAGTCAAGCGGCAGAATCATTGATCAATGGTTTCCTATGAGAAATCATTGATCAGTGTAAAAGATCAGTGTGTGCAGTGTTATAGTCCCTTATGGGAGCTATAACATTGCAAAAAAAAAGTGAAAAAAAGTGTTAATAAAGATCATTTAACCCCTTCCCTAATAAAAGTTTGAATCACCCCTCTTTTCCATTTAAAAAAAAAAAAAAAAACAATGTAAATAAAAATAAACATATGTGGTATCGCCGCGTGGGGAAATGTCTGAATTATAAAAATATATCGTTAATTAAACCGCACGGTCAATGGCGTACACGCAAAAAAAAATCAGAAGATGACAATTTTAAACGTATACATTTTCCTGCATGTAGTTATGATTTTTTCCAGAAGTACGACAAAATCAAAACTATATAAGTAGGGTATCATTTTAATCGTGTGGACCTACACAATAAACAAAAGGTGTCATTTTTACAGAAAAATTTACTGCGTAGAAACAGAAGCCCCCAAAATTTACAAAATTGTGTTTTTTCTTCAATTTTGTCACACAATGATTTTTTTTCCATTTCGTCGTAGATATTTGGGTAAAATGACTGATGTCATTACAAAGTAGAATTGGTGGCGCAAAAAAAAAGCCACATATGGAATTTTACATGCAAAATTGAAAGAGTTATGATTTTTTTAAAGGTAAGGAGGAAAAAATGAAAGGGCAAAAATGCAAAAACCCCGGTCCTTAAGGGGTTAAAGGGTAACAGGAACAGGTTGATCTTCAGAGAATTTGTGACCAGTGGGGTGTTTTACTTATTTATTGATTTTCTTGTTAATAGATCTAGGAAAAGGTGTTTTCTGAAATGCGCAGTTTCATTAGGAATTTTTCGTTTACCTACTTTAGATTTTTCATATTACTTTATAAGACTGACATGTTTTAAGGATATTGGGGGAGATTTATCAAAACCTCTCCAGAGGAAAAGTTGCCCAGGTGCCCCTAGCAACCAATCAGATTGCTTCTTTCACTTTTCAAAGGCCTTTTTAAAAATTAAAGCAGCAATCTGATTGGTTGCAACTTAGCAACTTTTCCTCTACACAGGTTTTGATAAATCTCCTACATTGAGCTTGTCTGGAGTTTAAGGACTGTCCTCTGTGAGGAGTTCTCCGGTATATAGACTACATACAAGATTCTTTTTGTCTAGTAATTGTACTGTATAATAAAGTTTTTGGTGTGAAAAAAATATTGGTGACCACGCCCATAAGTGGACAGTAGAGGGCAGCAGAGTGACAATATGTCGTCCTCTCTGCGGGATGAGCTGCAGCAGTACCTCCAGGAGCTGGGTATCCAGCCGGAGTGTGTGGAGCACCCTGAGGTAGGCGAGGGCTGGGGGGGTAGGTCACTGTACATACTGTAGACAGGCCCCGGAATCATGTCATATAGAGGACCAGTCCATTACACGTGGAGGGGGCTGGAGCTTCCCTGGTATGTGCCACGTTATCTTATTCATGTTGCCACCAGATGGCGCTGGAGCTCTTATATTGCGGGGTTTCTATTGTCCATGTATAGGATTTACGGAGTTTACAATGATTTATAGAGCTGCCCTCTAGTGGCGGTTCTTAGGTGTGCACTGTACAGCTGTCTATAGATTACACAGGTTATTTCAACCAGCTGAAGCTACAAGGTTTTCCCTGTTTTGGTTATTGGAAAAATATTTTTCATGTGAGATAAAGGTTATATTAAAAAATAAATAAATTAATTAATTAACATGCTTTTCCACTATAGATATTTATTATATATTTAGCAATACTGCTAAAATCCTTTTTTATATTTGTGTCTCTTTTCAATATGGAGAATGGGTAGATGAAAGGTGGGAAATTTTGGTAGAGCGCTCCTGCTGTCAAGGACGGACTCAGAATGCCACGGTTGCACAGGACAAATTTATTGAAATATTTTAGGACAACGCGTTTCGGCACTCACATGCGCCTTCATCAGGTCCACAAAAGGGTAAGTTGGGTGCGTCCTGAGGTGCCGGCTGTGCTGGAGTGGCTATATAGCCACTCCAGCACAGCCGGCACCTCAGGACGCACCCAACTTACCCTTTTGTGGACCTGATGAAGGCGCATGTGAGCGCCAAAACGCGGACAAATTTATTGAAATATTTTAGGACAACGCGTTTCGGCGCTCACGTGCGCCTTCATCAGGTCCACAAAAGGGTAAGTTGGGTGCGTCCTGAGGTGCCGCCTGTGCTGGAGTGGCTATATAGCCACTCCAGCACAGCCGGCACCTCAGGACGCACCCATCTTACCCTTTTGTGGACCTGATGAAGGCGCATGTGAGCGCCAAAACGCGTTGTCCTAAAATATTTCAATAAATTTGTCCTGTGCAACCGTGGCATTCTGAGTCCGTCCTTGACAGCAGGAGCGCTCTACCAAAATTCCCCACCTTTCATCTACCCATTCTCCGTCAATTATTCCGTACCCTAAGACACAGATAGGGGAGATAGAGCCGCATACAGCACCGACCAACCTCCATCCACACCTTCCACAGTGTTAGGACCTACACTGTTGCATCCTACCAGCAGGTCGGTACAGTACATTAGGTGAGGTGGTGGGTCCCATCCTTTTATTGCACGACGACATACGGGAGAGCTCCCCTTTTTTTGTCTTTCTTCTGTTCCCCATCTTTTAAATATGGTTATTTTTATACAGATAGATTAGATAAGACAGATAGAGGAATATGGAGAGCATACTTAGAAACAGTTTTTATTTTTTGTTTGCTTGTATTTTTGCTTTTTTATTTATCTATTTTTTTAAATTAAAGTATTGCTCAGACATGTCAAAAGTTTTTCTCATACTCGCTCCTGATACACACTGCCCCTCATTTACCAAGATTGTTGGGTTTTTACTTATCTATTTACTATGGGGATTCACAGATTTACAAGTTGCGAAAATTTTCCAATTAGCTTTTTCTAGGTAGAAATTTCAGGATTTTCTGTGAACTCAATAGTAAATAGGTCAGGTTGTGAACCCACACCCCTTTTTGTGCCGACCACACCCCCTTTGTGACTTACCATGCCCCCTTTTCGGCTTTTCACAATGCAATGTCAGGTTTGTCGGATTTTCCTGGGGGGCACGGTCACACACTGGCGCAGGCATGTGTGCAGTGGCTTCACAGACTTTTTTTTTGCTGTGTTTTTGGCTTCTGTGAGCCAAACGATAAAAACCGCGCACAAACTTTGATAAATTTTGCACTAATGAAAAATCACCTCAGAACTTGTTGTAGGATGTCATTTTCCAAGGCAAGGCAGAGGTGGAATGAAGTTGTGTTTTTTTTTTTTTTTTTTTTTAACGTTAGAGCAATATATTTGCGCCTTTTTAAAAAAGATGCAGTTAATAAATATCGTCCACTACAATATAGTCAAGAATAAGGCACGGCATCTCACTGTCACTTTTGCCAAAGTTGTCTATTTTGAAATTGCACAACATTTTTGCATAAAAACTAACTGCGCAAAAATTTTGTGCAAATTTTCAGCTAATAAAATGTCAGGAAGGCAATGCTAAATCTCTCCATATGCGCCAAAATAACTTGGACAAACCCGACCAAAAACTAGTCGGTTTTAGCTTAGGTAAATGAGGGCAACTGTGACGGCTAGTTACAAGTTTGCGTCAGCACGCGCCTCAAATTCTACTGTCCAGAAAGTTGACCATAATGCTACATACTTTCTTGGCTTATAACTTGTGATAGCAGCCGGCCTCAGTTTTGTGCTATCAAAACTTTTGATATGTCTGAACAACATGTTAGAAGTTGTCAGAACCCCCTAAAAGGTTCTTATCCATCTTATCCACTATTCAAAAGATAGGTGATAAGATGTCTGAACACGGGGGTTCCACCACTTGGAATCCCCGCTATTTCCCTGCTGCATCCGACATTCGTTTAGAGCGTCGGGTGCAGCGCCGGAGGCAAGTGACGTCTCGGGCCCGTCCCACTCGTGACAACACGGCCACGCCCCCTCAATGCAATCTATGGACTTGCATTGAGGGGGCATGGCTGTGAGATCACGAGCGGACGGGGCCGTGACGTCACGAGCCTCTGCCCTGCGTTGCCAGTCATCTGGCCCAGAGCGAAGTTCGCTCCGTGCACTGGATGTCTGCGGTGCTGCAGCCAAGATTGCAGGGGTCCACAGTGGTGGGACCCCCACAATCGAACGTGAAGTACCCCTTTAACCTCTTCAGGACACAGGGCGTATGGATACGCCCTGCATTCCGAGTCCTTAAGGACCGAGGGCGTATCCATACGCCCGTGGGAAATCCGGTCCCCACCGCTAGCCGGTTGGGGACCGGAGCCGGATGCCTGCTGAAATCATTCAGCAGGCACCCTGGCACATCGCCCAGGGGGGTCCTGAGACCCCCCCATGTCGGCGATCGGAGTAAATCGCATGTCAATTCAGACATGCGATTTTCTCCAATTCCGGGCTGATCGGGTCTCTGGTGACCCGATCACCCGGAAAATAGGGCTGATCGGAGTTGTCAGCAACAACCCCAATCAGCCTAAAGGATTGGAGTGAGATCGCAAAGCTGCGATCTACTCCTATCCCCTGCCATTACTCAGAACGGAGTTCTGACCAATGGCAGTGCAGGACAGGGGGTTGCCATGGCAACCCCCGTTCTGCCCGCCCCTGGATGTCGAGGGGCTCTGGGAAGAAGATGGAGGCCGTACCTGCAGGAGAAGATGCCTGGGGACCTGGGATCTTCGCTGGAGCCTGCAGGATCCTGATCAGGTAGGGAATCGACAGTGTGGGGAGGGGGGGAATTGAAAGTGAAAGTAAATCGATCTTTACTGTGGCAACCACTAGGGGGGCCAAACTGCAACTCCCAGCATGCCCAGAGAGCCAAAGGCTGTCTGGGCATGCTGGGAGTTGTAGTTTTGCAACATCTGAAGGGCCACAGTTTGGAGACCACTGTTACAGTGGTGCCCAAACAGTAGCCCTCCAGATGTTGCCAAACTACAACTCTCAGCATGCCTCGACTGCCCAGGCATGCTGGGAGTTGTAGTTCTGTAACATCTGTCCCTTCAGATTTAGCAATTTTCATGACATTTTTGAAAATTGCTGCTCTACTTTGAAGCCCTCTAATTTTTTCAAAAAGCAAAAATATGTCCATTTTATGATGCCAACATAAAGTGGACACATTGTATTTGTGAAGAAAAATAAAATGTATTTGGAATATCCATATTCCTTACAATTAGAGAGCTTCAAATTTAGAAAAATGCAAAATTTTCAATATTTTCATGAAATTTTGGGATTTTTCACCAAAAAAGGATGCAATTAACGCCGAAAATTTACCACCAAAATAAAGTAGAATATGTCACGAAAAAACAATCTCAGAATCAGAATATTCGGTAAAAGCGTTTTCGCGTTATTAATTTGTAAAGTGACGGTGGTCAGAATTGCGAAAAAGGGCTCAGTTCTTAAGGTGAAAAAGGGCTGCGTCCTTAAGGGGTTAAAGGTATCTAACCCTGTCAGCAGGAACGTGAAGTATAGCTGACAGATTGCATTTAAAGGGGTACTCCGGCGCAAAACATCTTATCTTCTATCTAAAGGATAGGGGATAAAATGTTATATCGCGGGGTCCCGCTGCTAGGGACCCCCAGACCCCCATTATCTCAGTCCCTTCAGCAGCGGCGTCCGAAACACGAAAGTGTGGAGCTACGGTGTTTGTGACGTCAGGCCCCCCTCTCCATTCATGTCTATGGGAGGAAGCGTGATGGCTACGTACTAGCCGTCACGCCCCCTTCCATAGACTGTAGTTGCCAGTCATCCGGCACGGAGCGAAGTTCGCTCCATGCATGGATGACCGGGGTGCTGCGGCAGCGATTGCGGGGGGTCCCCAGCGGCGGGATCCCCGCAATCTAACATCTTATCCCTTATCCTTTTAAAGGGGTTCTCCGGTGCTTAGACATCTTATCCCCTATCCAAAGGATAGGGGATAAGATGCCTGATCGCGGGAGTCCTGCCGCTGGGGACCCCCATGATCTTGTATGCGGCACCCCGTTTGTAATCAGTCCCCGGAGCGTGTTCGCTCCAGGTCTGATTACCGGCGACCACAGGGCCGACGGCGTGTGATGTCACGCCTTCGCCCCCATGTGACGTCACGCTCCGCCCCTCAATGCAAGCCAATGGGAGGGGGCGTGACAGCTATCCAAAGGATAGGGGATAAGATGCCTGATCGCAGGAGTCCCGCAGCTGGGGACCCCCGGGATCATGCACGCGGCACCCCGTTTGTAATCAGTCCCCGGAGCGTGTTCGCTCCGGGACTGATTACCGGCGACTACAGGGCGGCCGGCGTGTGACATCACGTCTGCGCCGGCGTGTGACGTCACGCTTCGCCCCGCAATGCAAGCCTACGGGAGGGGACGTGATAGCTATCCCCCTCCCATAGGCTTGCATTGAGGGGCGTCCCCAGCTGCAGGACTCCCGCGATCAGGCATCTTATCCCCTATCCTTTGGATAGGGGATAAGATGTTTAAGCACCAGAGAACCCCTTTAATTACCCACTTACACACATTGTCCCCCAGCCCGATCCTTCTCATTTTATGCACCAACCTTTTATGTGGCACCGTATCAAATGCTTTGGAAAAATCCATATATACGATATCCAGCGATTGCCCCTGGTCCAGTCTGGAGCTCACCTCCTCATAAAAGCTAATCAGGTTAGATAGGACCGATCCCTCATAAAGCCATGCTGATATGGAGTCATACATTTATTTTTATCAAGATACTCCAAAATAGCATCTCTTAGAAAACCCTCAAACTATTTACATACAACAGAGATTAAACTAACAGGTTTATAATTCCCGGAGTCACCTTTTGATCCCTTTTTAAATATTGGTACCACATTTGCCATGCGCCAGTCCTGGGAAACAGTTCCTGTTACTATAGAGTCCCTGAATATTAAAAAATAGGGGTCTGTCTATTACATTACTTAATTCCTTTAGAACACGGGGGTGAATGCCATCTGGACCTGGTGATTTGTCTATTTTGATTTTTTGTAGGCGGCACTGTACTTCTTCCTGGGTTAGACAGGTGACCTGTAATGGGGAATTTACCTTATCACACTGTATTTCACCTGGCATTTCATTTTCCTTGGTGAATACAGTGGAGAAGAATTTGTTTAATATATTTGCTTTTTCCTGATCCTTATTTATAATTTCTTCCTCATTATTTTTTGAAGGGCCAACACTTTCATTTTTGATCTTTTTGCTATTTATATAGTTAAAGAACATTTTGGGGTTAGTTTTACTCTCTCTTTACTCTCTTTAATAAATAATACATTTGGCGCATCTTTGACATTCCATGTGCCACACACTTAAAGGGGTACTCCGCCGCTCAGCGTTTGAAACAAAATGTTCTGAACCCGTAGAGGCGGCGCCGGGAGCTTGTGACATCATACCCAGCCCCCTTACGGTGTCACGCCCTGCCCCCTCAATGCAAGTCTATGAGAGGGTGCGTGACTGCTGTCACGCTCCCTCCCATAGACTTGTATTGAGGGGGCGTGACATCATGAGGGGGCGGGGCTATGACGTTGTGAGCTCCCAGCTCTAAATGTTCAGAACATTTTGTTCCATATGCTGAGTGGCGGAGTACCCCTTTAACTCTACGCCAGGTGCAAAAAAAATGTTCTTTCCAGTAAGGAGGTTGAGTTATGTCTTACAGGTCTTTACAGTGGAGGAAATGATGTCACATGTCCAGCATCTAAAAGGGGCACATAGTAAAAATCTATTCTTAAAAGATAAGAAGAAGAAAGGGCTGTGGCTGGTGACTGTGCTCCATGACCGCCAAGTGAACCTCAACGATCTTGCAAAGAAGCTGAATGTTGGCAGCGGAAATCTCAGGTTTGCAGATGAAGCGTCAATGATTGAAAAACTGAAAGTGGGTCAGGGCTGTGCCACCCCACTCGCCCTCTTCTGCGATGACAAAAGAGATGTGAAGTTTGTTCTGGATTCTAAGTTTTTGGAAGGAGGTCACGAGAAGGTCTATTTCCATCCAATGACCAATTCTGCAACCATGGGCATAACACCAGATGAATTTCTTACCTTCCTGAAAAAGACTGGGCATGATCCTATGATAATAAACTTTGATGATTAGATCTAGGCATGTTTTAATGTTTTCTTCATGGAATACTATTTATGGATGGAAAAATAAGACTTTTTTGGTATTTCTGTGTTTGCATTGTCTTTCATGCTGCTTTTGTTGTGTTAAAGGTTACCTATCATATCACAGAAAAAAAAAAAATAATCTTATATATGTTACTTAGTAGGTCATGCAGATGCTTTACATGTCTTTTTACGTGTCTAACTTCTATATTTGGCTCACAAATCCCTCCACTCATTCATTCTGACATCCACTGCTCAGGAAGGGGCGTGTCTGAGGCAAGCGCTGAGCCCGCCCTCACTTACCATGCATTCACTTCCTCCCTTAGTCTGCTGTGCTGTGTCTTCTCATTCAATCTCTGCAGGCTGCTCTGTAACCCCCTCCTCTCTGTTTTTATGCTGCAGTCTGATAGGACAGGATTGAGCACAGTACTGCTGTCTGCTGACAGTACAGTACTGCAACTGTACAGTACAGTACAGTACTGCAACTGCTAGTCCTGCCCTCACTTACTGAACTTTGTCCCTGCCTGTTCTTCAGCCTGGACAAAGATGCAGTACAACCGGACAGGATTATGTTCTGGAGGATATGGGGACCCCTAGTGGTCTTTTTTTATAAGCCATGACTTCTATAAAGGAAATAACATTTTGTATGAAGTATTTTAGAAAATCTTACATAGAGGCTGTGTATCGGGTCGGTCACTTAGCTTAGACTTTAGCTAGTTATTTTTTATTGCTGTTGACTTCTTTTAAAGATTTCTTGGTTTTATTTCTCTTCTAAAATCTTTCAGCATCTCTTGAGTCATGTATATTTTGAAAAGCTGCTGTTCATGCTAATGTTTCTGCTATAGGTTTATTGGGCTTGCCTTGTATATCTGAGGAAAAGTGTTTCCTTTCTTCCTTTTTGGCTTCCTATAAGTGCCCTAATTCATGACACACTGAGCCCCGCTGTCACTCCAGGCCCACAATAGTCCAGCAATAGCAAAACAGAGCTAATTTCTTACAAAAACATCAACTTTGTCTTTCTTAGGGTTACGTTCACACGCGCAGATTTTTTAGCGGGTTTTCCGCTGCGTATTTGAAAGTGGTCGGGCTCTTCTCGGATGTCCGCGGCGGAATCTATACTGCGGAAAATCCGCCGCAAGCCCCATTGAAGTCAGTAGGGACTGTGGCGGATTTTCCACAGCGTAAAATTCCGCTGCGGAAAATCTGCTACGGACAGCCGAAAAGAGCCCGTCCACTTTCAAATATGCAGCGGAAAACCCGCTAAAAAATCTGCGCATGTGAACGTACCCTAATACTGGATAATGCCTTTAAGTTATTCGTTCATGCTTAGAATTATTGCAGTACAGCATATTCTTTTCTGTCTGGCTGCTGTTTGGTGCTAAGGTGCAAAGATCAAAGTCTAAGGGGGTCAGATCGGGAGACCTTGAGGGCCATTCAACTGGCCCACGACGACCAATCCACTTTCCAGGAAACTGTTCATCTAGGAATGCTTGGATCTGACACCCATAATGTGGTGGTCACCATCTTGCTTACATTATGGGTGTCAGGTCCGAGCATTCCTAGTTGAACAGTTTCCTGGAAAGTGGATTGTCATCGTGGGCCAGTTGAATGGCCCCCAAGGTCTCCCAATCTGACCCCCTTAGACTTTTATCTTTGGGGTCATCTGAAGGCAATGGTCTATGCTATGAAGATATGAGATGTGCAGCACCTGAAACTACGGATACTGGAAGCCTGTGCTAGTATTTCTCCTGCGGTGTATATAGTAGTATATAGCAGTGTATACGGATACTGTAAGCCTGTGCTAGCATTTCTCCTGCGGTGTTGCTATCAGTGTGTGAAGAGTGGGAGAAGAGGGTTGCATTGACAATCCTACACAATGAGCAGCACATTGAACACATTTTATAAGTGGTCAGAAACTTGTAAATAACTCATAAAAGAATAAAGTTATTTTAAAACCAAGCACATCATAGTTTTTCTTGTGAAATTCCCAATAAGTTTGATGTGTCACATGACCCTCTTCCTATTGAAAAAGCAAAAGTTGGATTCAAAATGGCTGACTTCAAAATGGCCACCATGGTCACCACCCATCTTGAAAAGTTTCCCCCCTCACATATACTAATGTGCCACAAACAGGAAGTTAATATCACCAACCATTCCCATTTTATTAAGGTGTATCCATATAAATGGCCCACCCTGTACTATAACATAGTGGTAAATTTTCGTCATTAAATAAATGACCCTATTATAGAAACGACACCCCTCAAAGTATTCAAAGTGACATTAAGAAAGTTTGTTAACCCTTTAGGTGTTTCACAAGAATAGCAGCAAAGTGGAGGAGAAAAATCTAAATCTGCATTTTTTACACTAACATGTTTTTGTAGCCCCATTTTTTTTCATTTTTTAAAGTGGTATAAGGAGAAAAATCCCCCCAAAATTTATAGCCTAATTTCTTTCGAGTATGGAAATACCTCATATGTCGACATAAAGTGCTCTGGGGGCCCACAACATGGCTCAAGAGGGAAAGATAAACTGTGGAGTTTTAAAAAAAAAATTTGCTGTCATGGTTTTTAGGGGCCATGCTGCATTTAGGAAGCCCCCATGGTGCCAGAGCAGAAAAATAACCCGCAGATGGCAACTATTTTTGAAACTACACCCCTCAAATGACGTAACAAAGGGTATAGTGAGCCTTAACAACTCACAGGTGTTTGACGACTTTGCGTTAAATTTGGACGTGAAAATGGAAAATTTAGATTTTTAACACTAAAATGATAGTGTTAACCCAAATTTTTATTTTTCACAAGGGATAATAGGAGAAAATGGACCCCAAAATTTGAAGACCAATTTCTCCCGATTAAGAAAATGCCCCATATGTGGACGTTAAGTGTTCTGCTGGCGCACTACAGGTCTCAGAACAGAAGAAGTGCCATTGGACTTTTAGAGAGAGAATTTTGCTGAAATTGAAGTCGAGGGCCATGTGCATTTACAAACCTCCCATGATGTCAGAACAGCAGAAACCCCCCACATGTGACCCCATTTTGGAAACTACACCCCTAACAGAATTTAATAAGGGGTGCAGTGAGCATTTACACCCCACTGGCGTTTGACAGATCTTTGGAACCGTAAGCTGTGCAAATGAAAAATAACCTTTTTCATTTTTACAGACCACTGTTCAAAAAATCTGTCAGACACCTGTGGGGTGTAAATGCTCACTGCACCCCTTATTACATTCCTTGAGGGGTGTAGTTTCCAAAATGGGGTCACATGTGTGGGGGGAGGGCACTGTTTTGGCACCACGGGGGGCTTTGTAAACACACATGGCCTTCAATTCCAGACATATTGTCTCTCCAAAAGCCCAATGGCGCTCCTCTTCTGAGCATTGTAGTTCACCCGCAGAGCACTTTACATCCACATATGGGGCATTTCCATACTCAGAAGAAATGGGGTTACAAATTTTGGGAGGCTTTTTTCCTATTACCCCTTGTGAAAATGAAAAATTTGGGATGACACCAGCATTTTAGTGAAAAATTTCATTTTCACGTCCAACTTTACAAAAATTCTTCAAACACCTGTGGGGTGTTAAGGCTCACTATACCCCTTGTTACGTTCCGTGAGGGGTGTAGTTTCCAAAATGGGGTCACATGTGGGTGTTTTTTTTTGCGTTTATGTCAGCAGCCCTGTGCAAAACACCTCAAATGGGCATGGTGCTTTCACTCCTGAGCCTTGTTGTGCACCCGCAGAGCATTTTACGTCCACATAATGGGTATTTCCGTACTCAGAAGTTATTGCGTTACCAATTTTGGGGGTCTTTTTATACGTTTACTTCATGTGAAAATGAAAGGTATGGGGCAACACCAGCATGTTAGTGTAAAAAAATGAAATTTTTATGAATAACATGCTGGAGTAGACACCAACTTTACCTTTTCATAAAGGGTAAAAGGAGAAAAAGACCCCCAAAATTTTTAACTCAATTTCTCCCAAGTATGGAAATACAACAAGTGAGAGGGCACCATGCGCATTTGAGACCTAAATTAGGGATGTGCATAGGGACGGACCCGGATGCAAGAATTACACTTGCCTCTGATACCAAAATTACCCTACGGCAGTATTTCCCAAACATGGAGCCTCAAGCTGTTGCAAAACTCCCAGCATGCCTGGACAGTCAATATCTGTCCAGCAACACTGGGAGTTGGTGTTTTGCAACAGCTGGAGGCTCCTTTTTAGAAACTGCCGTACCAGACGTTTCTCATTTTTATTGGAGGGGAGAGGGGGGTAAATGTGTAGGGGTATGTGTATATGTAGTGTTTTACTTTTTATTTTGTGTAGGTGTAGTGTAGTGTAGTGTTTTTAGGGTACATTCACATGGGCGGGGGTTCACAGAGAGTTTCATGCTGGGAGTTTGAACTGCAGCGGAAAATTAGCTGCATCTCAAACTTGCAGCGAGAAACTCCCTGTAAACCCCTGCCCGTGTGTATATACCCTGTATATTGGGGTTGTAGTTATGCAACAGCTGAGGGCACACTGGTTGCAAAACACTGAGAGTTTGTTACTTAGCTCAAAGTCTTGCAACCAGTGTGCCTCAAGCTGTTGCAAAAGTACAACTCCCAACATGTACGGACAGCCAGAGGGCATGCTGGGAGTTGTAGTTTGCAACAGCTGGAGGCGCACTGGTTGCGAAATACTGAGTTAGGTAACAAATTCTGTCCAGACTGTCCAGGCATGCTGGGAGTTGTAGTTTGGCAACATCTGAAGGGCCAGATGTTACAGAACTACAACTCCTAGCATGCCTGGGCATGCTTGGAGTTGTAGTTTTGCAACATCTGGAGCACTACAGCTTGGGCACCACTATATAGTGGTCTCCAAACTGTGGCCCTCCAGATGTTGCGACTACAACTCCCAGCATGCACAGACAGCCTTTGGCTGTCTGGGCCTGCTGGGAGTTGTAGTTTGGCAACTCCTATAAGGCAGCAGTGAAGATCACTTACCACTGATCTTCACTGCGGCCTACATCATTGCCTCCGCCGCCGCCTTTTTACTGCCACCAATCCCGCCGCGATCACCGGTACCATTGCCTCCTCGTGGACTCCGGTACCCGCCGCCACTCGCTCGTATCCTTCAGGATGATTGGGGATGTCTCTGACATCTCCAATCATCCCTATTTTCCGGGCTATCGGGTCTCTGTCTGGAATCGTCGCAAAACGCTGATCTGTATTGATCGGCCATTTGCGGCGATCGTCGACATGGGGTGGGGGGGGCTTTCAGGAACCCCCCCCCCCCATGGGTTGTCACGGAATGCCTGCTGAATGATTTCAGCAGGCATCCTGGCCCGGTCCCCGACCTGCAAGCGGCAGGGACTGTAATTCCGACGGGCGTACCCATACAACCTCAGTCCTTAAGGACTCTAAAACGGGGGCATATGGGTAAACCCTCAGTCCTTAAGGGGTTAAACAAAAGTGTAGGATTTATCTTTCATATTCGATGCATTTGAACCTCCAATCTGCAGAGTTCTACATTTTTTGTAATGAGTAAGGAATACATATGAGTGAAGAAGGTGAAGGCCTGGAGACATTCATACCCAACTCCAGTGACCAGGAGGAAAAGGAAACCTGGTAGTTTATTGATAGGTAGTAGATTCTATGAAACAAAAGTCTTATCTTGAGAGAACCCATATGTAAGAGATGGAGATACAACAGAGATATATATATATATATATATATATATATATATATATATATATACACACACACACACACAGTATATAGTATATTCATATGCAAATGTTATTTATGCAGATTTTCAAGTGTCCCACTTATAGAGACTCAGGCCCTACTTTTTATTTACAGGGGTTGGACAAAATATGTAGAATACTCCTATATTTACATAGTCATATTGAACTCTTCCTCATACGTCGGCTATCGCTGATAATTCCCCCTTGTTTTCTCAGTCACGTAGTTTATATTAATTATTCCAGTAGAATGTAGATTCCGGCACTGCCCGGGTAATAACACTATATACCTAAACACAGCTATATCTGGTACTCAGGTGCTGCACGTGAATAATACAGACGAAAGATGCAAACACAAAATCAGATGAATGGAGCACTCACCCGGTCTGGTAGAGCAGTATGTCTTCTTTATTCACACTTCATTCTTGCTTCATGAGAATGTAAAGAAAGAGCAGGGAGGCGGTAGATGGAACCGATTTGCGCTTCGTCAGGCCCCTCGTGGTGCGATACGGTCCGTGGCCCGGCATCCCCCCCGGTTCCATTTACCGCCTCCCTACTCGTTCTTCACATTCTCATGAAGCAATAATGAACTGTGAATAAAGAAGATATACTGCTCTACCAGACCGGGTGAGTGCTCCATTCATCTGATTTTGTGATTGCATAGTTTATATCACTGTTTATAAACTTTTACTTGTCCTAATAATCTGTTTTTTTAGAGGCGTGAAAGGTCAGACCTGACAGGGTTTCACTGATGAGCAGTCATTATGCACAAAGCCTCCAAAAAGTGCAAAACCACCTTGATTTTGAATTCAGCACAGTCTCCACCATTCTCACCTTTTTCGGCTCTATAGCAGCCATCTCCGTGATACGGCGTGATGTGATTCTATGATGCTGGGTCTGACGCTGGAGGTGGGCTGTAAAAACACAGGCAGGGAGGACAGGCCCTCGGAAAGCTTTTCCGAAGCCAAATTCAAAATGAAAATGATTTACATAAATGACTATGGTGCACAGTGCTGCACTATACTAATATTTCATAACATTGTAAGAAGCATTGGAGGTACCCTTTAAGTGTTGCTTCCACCTGTCCATGTGTGAACAATGAATGCTTATATCCACAGCTTGTATATCTGGCAAGTACTAGAGACAGCTGCACAGTCCATGAAATTTAACACAGACTCGGCACTGTGTGGCAGAACATTTATTTTATGTTGGATTTTTCACTTCCACGTTTGTAATAAGGAATAATACCAGAGGATCAGACAGGCTTGATGGCTACTTACTAAGAGTTCACGCACAAGGGAGAGCTCAGATGGGAATCACATGCGGCTGTATGCGGTGGAAACTAAAACATCACGCATCCGAGACTGCGCAGATGAAGTCCGCAATATCTAACCAATAGTGTGAGCCAAACATAATGTATATCTGAATGGCCCAAACCATTTTAAGAACTGTCCAGAGTAAAAGGAAATCCCCATAGCAAACATATGCTGTTCTTGACAGTTCCTAAAATGGACAGAGATGTCAGCAGAGAGCACTGTGCTCATGATGTCAGCAGAGAGCTCTGTGTTTCAAAAAGAAAAGAATTTCCACTGTAGTATTCAGCAGCTAATAAGTACAGGAAGGATTAAGATTTTTTAATAGAAGTAATTTACAAATCTGTTTAACTTTCTGGCACCAGTTGATTTAAAAAAAAAAAAAAAAGTTTTTCACCGGAGTACCCCTTTAACCCCTTAAGGACTCAGCCCATTTTGGCCTTAAGGACTCAGACAATTTAATTTTTACGTTTTCATTTTTTCCTCCTCGCCTTCTAAAAATCATAACTCTTTTATATTTTCATCCACAGACTAGTATGAGGGCTTGTTTTTTGCGCGACCAGTTGTCCTTTGTAATGACATAACTCATTATATCATAAAATGTATGGCGCAACCAAAAAACACTATTTTTGTGGGGAAATTAAAACGAAAAACGCAATTTTGCTAATTTTGGAAGGTTTCGTTTTCACGCCGTACAATTTATGGTAAAAATGACGTGTGTTCTTTATTCTGAGGGTCAATACGATTAAAATGATACCCATTATTATATACTTTTATATTATTGTTGCGCTTAAAAAAAATCACAAACTTTTTAACCAAATTAGTACGTTTATAATCCCTTTATTTTGATGACCTATAACTTTTTTATTTTTCCGTATAAGCGGCGGTATGGGGGCTCATTTTTTGCGCCATGATCTGTACTTTTTTTTGATACCACATTTGCATATAAAAAACTTTTAATACATTTTTTATAATTTTTTTTTTAATAAAATGTATTAAAAAAGTAGGAATTTTGGACTTTTAAAAATGTTTTTCGTTCACGCCGTTCACCGTACGGGATCATTAACATTTTATTTTAATAGTTCGGACATTTACGCACGCGGCGATACCAAATATGTCTATAAAAAATGTTTTTACGCTTTTTGGGGGTAAAATAGGAAAAAACGGACGTTTTACTTTTTTATTGGGGGAGGGGATTTTTCACTTTTTTTTTTACTTTTACTTTTACATTTTTTTACATTTTTTTTTACACTTGAATAGTCCCCATAGGGGACTATTCATAGCAATACCATGATTGCTAATACTGATCTGTTCTATGTATAGGACATAGAACAGATCAGTATTATCGGTCATCTCCTGCTCTGGTCTGCTCGATTACAGACCAGAGCAGGAGACGCCGGGAGCCGCACGGAGGAAGGTGAGGGGACCTCCGTGCGGCGTTATGAATGATCGGATCCCCGCAGCAGCGCTGCGGGCGATCCGATCGTTCATTTTAATCGCGAACTGCCGCAGATGCCGGGATCTGTATTGATCCCGGCACCTGAGGGGTTAATGGCGGACGCCCGCGAGATCGCGGGCGTCGGCCATTGCCGGCGGGTCCCTGGCTGCGATCAGCAGCCGGGATCAGCCGCGCATGACACGGGCATCGCTCCGATGCCCGCGGTTATGCTTAGGACGTAAATGTACGTCCTGGTGCGTTAAGTACCACCTCATCAGGACGTACATTTACGTCCTGCATCCTTAAGGGGTTAAGGGACAGTGTTAGGAGGAATGAGAGTCACTATAGGCTAAACAATGAAAACAAACAGCGGTGACGTCATTACAGGAGTCTATAATTACCCCAGAAATGGCATCCACGCTCTGATGCCCGTTACCTCTTGATAAAGCTACATCGTAGCGAAACATGTCGAGAGGGGCAGAGTAGGAAGTTTTTAACCCTGAGCACAGCCTTAATCCTTTAACCCCTTAACGACGCAGGATGTATATTTACGTCCTGCGCCGGCTCCCGCAATATGAAGCGGGATCGCGCCGCGATCCTGCATCATATCGCGGCGGTCCCGGCGCTCATCAACGGCCGGGACCCGCGGCTAATACCACACATCGCCGATCGCGGCGATGTGCGGTATTAACCCTTTAGAAGCGGTGGTCAAAGCTGACCACCGCTTCTAAAGTGAAACTGAAAGTGACCCGGCTGCTCAGTCGGGCTGTTCGGGACCGCCGCGATGAAATCGCGGCATCCCGAACAGCTGATCGTACACCGGGAGGGCCCTTACCTGCCTCATCGGTGTCCGATCGACGAATGACTGCTCCGTGCCTGAGATCCAGGCAGGAGCAGTCAAGCGCCGATAATGCTGATCACAGGCGTGTTAATACACGCCAGTAATCAGCATAGGAGATCAGTGTGTGCAGTGTTATAGGTCCCTATGGGACCTATAACACTGCAAAAAAAAAAAAAAAGTGTTAATAAAGGTCATTTAACCCCTTCCCTAATAAAAGTTTGAATCACCCTCCTTTTCCCATAAAAAAATAAAACTGTGTAAAAAAAAAAAAAAAAAAAAAAAAACATATGTGGTATCGCCGCGTGCGTAAATGTCCGAACTATAAAAATATATCATTAATTAAACCGCACGGTCAATGGCGTACGCGCAAAAAAATTCCAAAGTCCAAAAAAGCGTATTTTGGTCACTTTTTATACCATTAAAAAAATTAATAAAAAGTGATCAAAAAGTCCGATCAAAACAAAAATCATACCGATAAAAACTTCAGATCACGGCGCAAAAAATGAGTCCTCATACCGCCCTGTACATGGAAAAATAAAAAAGTTATAGGGGTCAGAAGATGACATTTTTAAAGGTATAAATTTTCCTGCATGTAGTTATGATTTTTTCCAGAAGTGCGACAAAATCAAACCTATATAAGTAGGGTATTTTAACCGTATGGACCTACAGAATAATGATAAGGTGTAGTTTTTACCGAAATATGCACTGCGTAGAAACGGAAGCCCCCAAAAATTACAAAATGGCGGGGTTTTTTTTAGATTTTGTCGCACAATGATTTTTTTTTCCGTTTCGCCGTGCATTTTTGGGTAAAATGACTAAAGTCACTGCAAAGTAGAATTGGCGACGCAAAAAATAAGCCATAATATGGATTTTTAGGTGGGAAATTGAAAGGGTTATGATTTTTAAAAGGTAAGGAGGAAAAAACGAAAGTGCAAAAACGGAAAAACCCTGAGTCCTTAAGGGGTTAAGGACTGAGCCCTTTTTCACCTTGAGGACTGAGCCCTTTTTTGCAATTCTGACCACTGTCACTTTATGCATTAATAACAATGGAATGCTTTTACCGTTTATTCTGATTCTGAGATTGTTTTTTCGTGACATATTCTACTTTAACATAGTGGTAAATTTTCCTCGCTATTTGCATCCTTCCTTGGTGAAAAATCCACAAATTTCATGAAAATTTTGAAAATTTTTCATTTTTCTAACTTTGAAACTCTCTTCTTGTAAGAAAAATGGATATTCAAAATAAATTATATATTGATTCACATATGCAATATGTCTACTTTATGTTTGCATCATAAAGTTGACATGTTTTTACTCTTGGAAGACGTCAGAGGGCTTCAAAGTATGGCAGCAATTTTCTAATTTTTCACTAAAATTCCAAAATCGAAATTTTTCAGGGACCAGTTCAGTTTGAAGTGGATATGAGGGGCTTTCATGTTAGAAATACCCCATATATGACCCCATTATAAAAACTTCACCCCTCAAAGTATTCAAAATGACATTCAGAAAGTGTGTTAACCCTTTAGGTGTTTCATAGAAATAGCAGCAATGTGAAGGAGAAAATTCTAAATCTACATTTTTTACACTCGAATGTTCTTGTAGAGCCATTTTTTGTTAATTTTTACAAAGGGTAAAAGGAGAGAAATCCCCTCAAATTTTGTAGCCCCATTTCTCTTGAGTAAGGAAATACCTCATATGTGTATGTAAAGTGCTCTGTTGGTGCACTAGAGGGCTCAGAAGGGAAGGAGCGACAATGGGATTTCGGAGAGTCAGTTTTGCAGAAATGGTTTTTGGGGGGCATGTCCCATTTAGGAAGCCCCTACGGTGCCAGAATAGCAAAAAAAAAAAAAAACACAAGGTGTTTGACGACTTTTCGTTAAAGAGTAGCTCCCACCATCCTTTTTTAATTTTTTTTCTGTCCCTGCCTATTGCCCATCTATCCCTAAACCCCTCCCTGCCTTTATTTATTTTTTTACTATCCTAGAAATGCCTTTTTGTCTGCCTGGTAATGTGCTCACTTACCAGGCAGACTTCCCCAGCAACATCACTGATGCCTGCTGGGGGGGGACTTCCGCCCTTAGTTCACCTATACAGGGAGCCTCCAGCTGTTTCACCACTACAACTCCCAGCTTGCCCTGACATCTATTGGCTGTCCGGGCCTGCTGGGAGCTGTAGTGGTGAAACAACTGGAAGCACCCTGTGGTGAAAACAATAACTTTGTTATGGCCGCGGCGCTCCTCCCGCAACGCCCCCCCCCCCCTGAAAGCAATAAATTTCATGGCCGCGGCGCTAAAATACCCCCACCCGAAACAGACATACCAAAGTGAGTCCTGGTAAGTCCTGAGTCCTTCCTGAGACAACAGCGGGAGGCGGGCCGGCGTGTGAGGCCTGGGAGCCAATGTTCTCTTAGCGCTCGCTCCCGCCTGTCTGAGCGAGCGCAGGCTGAATTAATTCGGAACGATTGCCCTAGGGAGAACCTAGTGGCCGGATTTCAAAATAAAAATAAAGTGTTTTAATAAAAAATTTAATTTAATAAAAAATAAAAAAAAATTATAATTAAAGTATATTAAAAATATGTTGTAGTACATCAGTACTAAAAAAAAGTTCATGACAGTGCCCATTTAAAGTCGGATATGTAAATGAAAAAAAAAATTTTTCACTAAAATGCTGTTTTTTCCCCCCCAAAATTTCACATTTTTAAAGGGGTAATAGGAGAAAATGCCCCCCAAAATGTGTAACCCCATTTCTTCTAAGTATGGAAATACCCCATGTGTGGACGTCAAGTGCTCTGCTGGCGCACTACAATGCTCAGAAGAGAGGGAGCCACATTTGGCTTTTGGAAAGCAAATTTTGCTGAAATTGTTTTTGGGGGGCATGTCGCATTTAGGAACCCCTATGGTGCCAGAACAGCCCAAAAAAAACAACATGGCATACTATTTTGGAAACTACACCCCTCACGGAATGTAAAAAGGGGTACAGTGAGCCCTTACACCCCACAGGTGTTAGACGACTTTTCGTTAAAGTCGGATGTGTAAATAAAAAAAAATATTTTTTCACTAAAATGCATTTTTTCCCCAAAATTTCACATTTTTACAAGGGGTAATAGGAGAAAATGCCCCACAAAATTTGTAATTCCATTTCTTCTGAGTATGGAAATACCCCATGTGTGGACGTCAAGTGCTCTGCTGCCACACTACAATGCTCAGAAGAGAAGGAGCACCATTGAGCTTTTGGAGACAGAATTTGTTTGGAATAGAAGTCAGGGGAAATGAGATTTTGGAAAGCCCCCCGTAGTGCCAGAACAGTGGGCGCCCCCACATGTGACCCCATTTTGGAAACTACACCTCTAACAGAGTTTGATAAGGGGTGCAGTGAGAATTTACACCCCACTGGCGTTTAACAGATCTTTGGAACAGTGGGCTGTGCAAATGAAAAATTACGTTTTTCATTTTCACGGACCACTGTTCCAAAAATCTGTCAGACACCTGTGGGGCATAAATGCTCACTGCACCCCTTATTACATTCCGTGAGGGGTGTAGTTTACAAAATGGGTTCACATGTGGGGGGGTCCACTGTTCTGGCCCTATGGGGGCTTTGTAAACACACACGGCCTTCAATTCCGGACAAATTTTCTCTCCAAAAGCCCAATGGCGCTCCCTCTCTTCTGAGCATTGTAGTTTGCCTGACATCCACATATGGGGTATTTAGGGTAACACCAGCATTTTAGTTAAAAAAAAATTTCTTTTTCATTTTCCCACCCAGGTCAAACACCTGTGGGGTGTTAAGGCTCACTATACCCCTTGTTACGTTCCGTGAGGGGTTTAGTTTCCAAAATGGGGTCACATGTGGGTATTTCTTTTTTTGCGTTTATGTCAGAACCGCTGTAAAATCAGCCACCCCTGTGCAAATCACCAATTTAGGCCTCAAATGTACATAGTGTGCTTTCACTCCTGAGCCTTGTTGTGCACCCGCAGAGGATTTTACGCCCACATATGGGGTATTTCCGTGCTCAGGAGAAATTGCGTTACAAATTTTGGGGGTCTTTTTTTCCTTTTACCTCTTGTGAAAATAAAATGTATGGGGCAATACCAGCCTGTTAGTGTAAAAAAAAGAAAACAAAAATTACACTAACAGGCTGGTGTAGCCCTGAACTTTTCCTTTTCTTAAGGGGTAAAAGGAGAAAAGCCCCCCAAAATTTGCAACTCAATTGATCCCGAGTACGAAAATACCCCATATGTGGCCCTAAACTGTTTCCTTGAAATACGACAGGGCTCCGAAGTGAGAGAGCGCCATGCGCATTTGAGGACTAAATTAGGGATTGCATAGGGGTGGACATAGGGGTATTCTACGCCAATGATTCCCAAACAGGGTGCCTCCAGCTGTTTCTAAACTTCCAGCATGCCTGGACAGTCAGTGGCTGTCCGAAAATGCTGGGAGTTTTTGTTTTGCAACAGCTGGAGGCTCCATTTTGGAAACACTGCCATATGATACGTTTTTCATTTTTATTGGGGGGACAGTGTAAGGGGGTGTATATGTAGTGTTTTACCCTTTATTATGTGTAGTGTAGTGTTTTTAGGGTACATTCACACGGGGGGTCTACGGTGAGTTTCCCGCAGCACAAACTTGAAGCAGGAAGCTCACTGTAAACCCGCCTGTGTGAATGTACTCTGTACATTCACATGGGGGGGGACAAACCTCCAGCTGTTGCAAAACTACAACTCCCAGCATGTACTGACAGGCCGTGCAAGCTGGGAGATGTACTTTTGCAACAGCTGGAGGCACACTGGTTGGAAAACCTTCAGTTAGGTTCTGTTACTTTACTCAGTATTTTCCAACCAGTGCGCCTCCAGCTGTTGAAACAAACTACAACTCCCAGCATGTATTGATCACCGAAGGACATCCTGGGAGATGTAGTTATACAACAGCTGGAGGTATACAACTACAACTCCCAGCATCTGTTCGTGCATGCTGGGAGTTGTAGTTTTGCAAGATTTAGAGGGCCACGGTTTAGAAACCACCGCACAGTGATCTCAAAACTGTGGCCCTCCAAATGTTGCAAAACTACAAATCCCAGCATGCCCAGGCAGCAAACTGCTGTGTGGGCATGCTGGGAGTTGTAATTTTGCAACATCTGGAGGGCTACAGTTTAGAGACAACTGTATAGCAGGAATAGGAGGGGTGGCACCCCTGCCACCTCACTCCTATCCCTTCAGGTGGATCGTGGGTGTCTTGGACAGCCCCGATCCCCCTTATTTTCCAGGTCACCGGAGACCCGTATGACCCAGAAATGCCCCAGATCGCGGGTCTGAATTGACCTCAGGACCCCCCTCAGCAATTCGCCGGGATGCCTGCTGAATGATTTCAGCAGGCATCCCGGTTCAGTCTCCGACCGGCTAGCAGCGGGGACCGAAATTCCCATGGGCGTACCTGTATGCCCTCAGTCCTTAAGGACTCTGAAACGGGGGCGTACGGGTACGCCCTCAGTCCTTAAGGGGTTAAAGGGGTCCTCCGGTGGAAAACATTTTTTTTTTTTTTTTTTATCAACTGGTGTTAAAAAGTTAAACAGATTTGTTAATTACTTCTATTAAAAAATCTTTATCCTTCCAGTACTTATAAGCAGCTGTATATTACAGAGAAAGTTCCTTTCTTTTTGGATTTCTTTTTTTCTTTTCTGTCCACAATGCTCTCTGCTGACACCTCTGTCCGTATCAGAAACTGTCCAGAGCAGCATAGGTTTGCTATGAAGATTTGTTCCTGCTCTGGACAGTTCCTGATACAGACAGAGGTGTCAGCAGAGAGCACTGTGGACAGAAAAAAAAGAAATCCAAAAATAAAGGAACTTTCTCTGTAATATACAGCCGTTAAGTGATGGAAGGATAAAGATTTTATAATAGAAGTAATTTACAAATCTGCTTAACTTTCTGGCACCAGTTGATTAAAAAACATTTTTTTCACCGGAGTAGCCCTTTAAGCACTGAGTGTGTACTGCAGACACACTCGTTATACACTATATGTAAAAAAGTCAGCAATAAAGAATGATATCCTCTTGATTCAGTTACATTAGTGACTTGAATATATACGGCTGGTGCTCAGAATCTTTGAAGTGTGTGGATTTTTGTTTACTATTAAAGCTTATGGGAAGATTTTAAAGGGTATATGGTAAAACAAGTTTTTTTTGGGATTCCCTAAAGGGGGTCTATAGGTCTTGATTGTTCAATTAAAATAATACCAGAGGATCTGACACACCTAATACTGAACCTACCAGTCACCTCCATTGTGTATGTACAGCATAGAAGAATCTAAGACATAACCAATGATTCTGAATGTCATTCTATTTCACGCAGCATGTTTGTTCCTTTTGCTTAAACTTTTTCGCTGGAGTTTTTAGTCAATTTTAAATATCTGATGACATTTTTTTAGTATGATCCTTTTAGGAGGATACCATCTGCCTCCCATAGGTTCCTATAGGGGAATCTGCCGCCTTGATCATAGTCCTGTGGTCACTAGTGGTCCCCTTGGGTCACAGTTACTGGTGCCTTGCCTTAAAAAGAGTGTCTCATTTGGTTTATATTAGTATTTGTGAGATTTGTTATATATATTTATGCAATTGAAAATCAGTTCCCTCCATCTTAGGTCCCATTACCCCAGTCTTCTGTCAGGGGTATATGTCAGGAGAACTCCATCCTAATGTATACCCTTAAAAAAGGGAACAACATATCCTAATATATAGGTGTACAGTGGCATATGCCACCTGCTCCCAGAAGGAAACTCCAGTTATGTGACCATTAGAATGGGTTGGACAAGATAACTAGAACTCCTCTAAAACGGTGGTATACTACAATTACAAAACCAGATACGGTTCATTCAGATGAATGAGAAGCTGTGCGGCTCTGACAGGGATATGGAAGCACCTGGTTTTGAAATATCCCCGCCGTAGGATCAAAACGTGGTGTGAATGCACTGTTACTTGTACTGTTCGGTTTATTTTTTGTAGGGGCGTGATATGTCAGACCTGACAGAGTTTTAAAGGGGAATAATTCTTAGGGGTCTATTACAAAAGGGCGATTATCAGGCCAATATCACTCTCGCCCTGTATTATAAAGCCAGCGATCATCTAATGAACGAGTAAACGCTCCTTCATCCACTGATGGGGTAGTTTTGACCAGCTTAAAAAATGATCAGTCATCTGCCACACATTTCCCCTTGTAATAGGGAATGCATGGGCAACAGCTAATTACCCAAAAAGGCTGTAATATCAGAACTAGTCTACAGAGCGTCTCAAGCCCTTAATGTGCGCTTTGTAGGGGCGTCTGTGACCCGAGTTAATAGTTGTGTTGAAGTCTACTGTTTCCTTAAATCACACCTCAGTATGCAAGAGCAGTAAAACATCTGCAGACAGAAGTAGCTGTGCAAGAAGAAGGAATGTCCAGCGCGGCCCTCTCGGATCAACTGATCTTTATTAAATGGCGCAAGACATACAGGGTATTAAAAGTGACGTGTTTCGGCTATGTGTCCACAGCCTTAGCTGAAGCGCGTCACTTTTAATACCCTGTATGTCTTGCAACGTTCAATTAAGATTAGTTGATTCGGGAGGACCATGCTGAACATTCCCTCCTCTTGCATAGTGCCTGGGGATTTGGGTCCATCCACGTCCGTGCAGCGGCGATGCGCAGCGGGTGAGCTGATTGGTGTGGAGAAGTAGCTGTGGTCGAAAGTCAAAGCTTGAAACAAGGGATAGAAGAGCACTTTCCTCTTTAAATAAAATTATCCTCCACTGTGTTGATTACCATGGTGCTATGGGAGCAGAAATAAAGGAAATGGCAGGGGCAAAGCAAGGAAGGGGATACACTGAGATGCTACTGAAGATAAGCCTGCCGTGTAATGTCCGTTTGTCTGTGTTTTGCATTTTTCTGCTTTTGGGTCCTGTTGAGACATTAAGTTGGTATCTGAACAATTCCTGTGTTTATTCTCCCTGGTTTGGGAAGAGTTAACCCTCCAGCCCTGGGAGTGTATAAAAGGTCTCTTCAGGTGCTGCTCTGGGCTGGTAATTACATCTGTTTCTCTGACCATGTTTCCATTATGTTCACGATGTCTGTCTGAGCACATGTCCTGAGTTTTAACCATGGTTATCTGTTCTGTTTGATATACACTGCTCAAAAAAATAAAGGGAACACTTACACAGCACAATGTAACTACAAGTCAATCACACTTCTGTGAAATCACACTGTCCAGTCAGGAAGCAACACTGATTGACAATCAATCAGGTGGTGACCACAGACCACTTCTCAGTTCCTACAGTGGGGATCAAAAGTCTGGGCACCTCAGGTAAAAATTTGTATTAATGTGCATAAAAAAGCCAAGGAAAGATGGAAAAATCTCCAAAAGGCATCAAATTACAGATTAGACATTCTTATAATATGTCAACAAAAGTCAGATTTTATTTCCATCATTTACACTTTCAAAATAACAGAAAACAAAAAAATGGCGTCTGCAAAAGTTTGGGCACCCTGCAGAATTTATAGCATGCACTGCCCCCTTTGCAAAGCTGAGACCTGCCAGTGTCATGGATTGTTCTCAATCATCATCTGGGAAGACCAGGTGATGTCAATCTCAAAGGTTTTAAATGCCCAGACTCATCTGACCTTGCCCCAACAATCAGCACCATGGGTTCTTCTAAACAGTGGTCTAGAAATCTGAAACTGAAAATAGTGACTCTCACAAAGCTGGAGAAGGCTATAAGAAGATAGCAAAACGTTTTCAGATGTCAATATCCTCTGTCCGGAATGTAATTAAGAAATGGCAGTCATCAGGAACAGTGGAAGTTAAAACAAGATCTGGAAGACCAAGAAAAATATCAGACAGAACAGCTCGCAGGATTGTGAGAAAAACTATTCAGAACCCACGTTTGACTGCACCATCCCTCCAGAAAGATCTGGCAGACACTGGAGTTGTGGCACACTATTCCACTGTAAAGAGATACTTGTACAAATATGGTCTTCATGGAAGAGTTATGAGAAGAAAACCTCTTCTACGTCCTCACCACAAAAATCAGCATTTGAACTTTGCAAATGAACATATAGACAAGCCTGATGCATTTTGGAAACAAGTTCTGTGGACCAATGAGGTTAAAATTAAACTTTTTGGCCAGAATGAGCAAAGGTACGTTTGGAGAAGAAGGGAAACAGAATTTAATGAAAAGAACCTCTGTCCAACTGTTAAGCATGGGGGTGGATCAATCATGCTTTGTGGTTGTATTGCAGTCAGTGGCACAGAGAACATGTCACGAGTAGAAGGAAAAATGGATTCAATAAAATTTCAGCAAATTTTGGATGCTAACTTGATGCCAACTGTGAAAAAGCTGAAGTCAAAGAGAGGATCCTTCTACAAATGGATAATGATCCTTAACACGCCTCAAAATCCATGGGAGATTACATCAAGAGGCGTAAACTGAACGTTTTGCCATGGCCTTCACAATCTCCTGACCTCAACATAATTGAAAATCTATGGATAGACCTTAAAAGAGCAGTGGGTGACAGACAGCCCAGAAATCTCAAAGAACTGGAAGACTTTTGTAAGGAAGAATGGGCAAAGATACCTCAAACAAGAATTAAAAGACTCTTGGCTGGCAACAAAAAGTGTTTACAAGTTGTGATATTTGCCAAAGGGTGCAGTATAAGATACTAACTCTGCAGGGTGCCCAAACTTTTGCAGATGCCATTTTTTGTTTTCTGTTATTATGAAAGTGTAAATGATGGAAATAAAATATTACTTTTGTTGACATATAGGAATGTCTAATCTGTAATTTGATGCCTTTTGGAGATTTTCCCATCTTTCCTTGGCTTCTTTATGCACATTAATACATATTTTTACCTGGGGTGCCCAAACTTTTGATCCCCACTGTATGCTTCCTGGCTGATGTTTCTGGTCACTTTTGAATGCTGGTGGTGCTTTCACTCTAGTGGTAGCATGAGATGGAGTCTACAACCCACACAAGTGGCTCAGGTAGTGCAGCTCATCCAGGATGGCACATCAATGCGAGCCGTGGCAAGAAGGTTTGCTGTTTCTGTCAGTGTAGTGTCCAGAGCATGGAGGCGCTACCAGGAGACAGGCCAGTACATCAGGAGACATGAAGGAGGCCGTAGGAGGGCAAAAACCCAGCAGCAGGACCACTACCTCTGCCTTTGTGCAAGAAGGAGCAGGAGGAGCGCTGCCAGAGCCCTTCAAAATGACCTCCATTCAAACGGTCAGAAACAGACTCCATGAGGGTGGTATGAGGGCCCAACATCCACAGGTGGGGGTTGTACTTACAGCCCAACACCATGTAGGACGTTTGGGATTTGCCAGAGAACACCAAGATTGGCAAATTTGCCACTGCCGCCCTGTGCTCTTCACAGATGAAACCAGAAGTATTAAGAAAAAACCCCTATGTAGGCGCAGATTACTCCGGAAATAGCAGACACAATAATAAAATAATTTTTTTAAGAAAGTATCTTTTATTCAGGAACCAATGACGCGTTTCGGGTACACCCCTTCCTCAGATTGGTATACCATACCAATCTGAGGAAGGGGTGTACCCGAAACGCATCATTGGTTCCTGAATAAAAGATACTTTCTTTTAAAAATTATTTTATTATCATGTCTGCTATTTCAGGAGTAATCTGTGCCTACAGAGGGTTTTTTTCTGCATACTTCTGGTTTCACTTGTGGACGGACTCCAGCTCCTATCCACTACCCCCTGGCTTTGCACCTTCTCTGTGAACTAGCACTTGTATCCAGCAATCGGGTTATATGCGCATATATTGTGCGCTACAGGTGAGCACAATAATATCTACCCTAATACATTTCTGTGTCCAAAAGATAATGCACTTTGCGCCTTGTGTGGTTGCTTTTTTTCTTTTTCCCTCTTCACAGATGAAAGCAGGTTCACACTGAGCACATGTGACAGATGTGACAGTCTGGAGACGCTGTGGAGAACGTTCTGCTGCCTGCAACATCCTCCAGCATGACCGGTTTGGCGGTGGGTCAGTAATGGTGTGGGTGGCATTTATTTGTGGGGCCACACAGCCACACATATCTCCCTTCTAAAACCCCACCATCTGTGTAACAGCATATCTGGGCAGTCACTTACCTCTGTTACTAGGACATTATAGTATCCAGAGCTGTGCAGTTATTACTCAGGGAGTTAACTGTGTAGATGTTAGACTGTTAGCTAGCCATGCAATCCTATGTATAGGCAGACATTTTGCCATGTGCTTCACTGTTATGTAATGTATAATACATGCAGTTGTTATACTTATACATGTACTTATTACAACCTGTTAACCAATAAACCTGTTGAACTACAACAGTCCTCTTATTTGGAAGATGGATGGTTTATGCTGAATGTCAGACTACACACTGTGTAAACCTGTAGGAAGACGGAACAGTAAAATAGATGCTAGTCACCAGCGATAGATGACTATACGGAGCCGCCATCTGACACGCGATCCTACACACATGATTGCAGCGGCTGCCACACAGTCACAAGAAGTGAGAGCGTAGCCCCCAGCAAGTGCAGCACGATCTAATCCAAGCTGAAGTCTGTTCTCACCTAGACTGAGCCTGCAGAGTTATTAAGCAGCCAGCAACAGGAACACCATGTCCACTAGTCAGGCATCAACATGCAGGACAAGGTCACAAGTGAGCCACTCTAGTAAGTCCTCCATAAAAGAAATGGCTGCTCTCGCCCATGCAGAAGCTGAGGCTGCAAAAGTAAGGGCTTCCTTTGCTGCACAAGAGATGCAACTAAAGACGTCACTGGGAAAAAACTTGCAGCAGAGAAAGAAGCAGCAGCCGCAATAGCCAAAGCAGAGTTCCAAGAAGCCATAGACTTATCTGAATCTGAGAAACACAGCCAAGTACTTGGACCAGACTTAGATCAACAAGATCCAGCACAGCGCACCTCCGAATATGTTCACCAGCATCCCAAGACAGATGAAAGCTATGATCCAGTATATCAGCCAGCGTATACAAAGTGTCAAAGACCCTACCTTGAATCACAGTACCTTGAGCAGGTTGGTATGCGAGGAAGTGATACTGACCACAACTACCGCTCTACAACCTTCGCTTCGACTGAAAGGCACACCCTTTGCATCAGAACTCCTAAAAAGTATGGTGATACACCACACACGCAGCATAACAACAGCACACCGGGTAGTATTGGCGCCAACAGAGCAGCCATGGACTTCGCTAAGTTCTTTGCTAAACAGGAACTGGTTACCAAAGGATTTTAAAAGTTCAACGATTGCCCTGAGAACTACAGGTCATGGTGAGCCTCCTTCCAGAATGCCATATGGACTTAGACCTTTCCTGTAGTGAGAAGTTTGATCTCTCTGTAAAATGGCTTGGAGGCGAGTCTGCTGAACACACCAAAAAGGATCAGAGACATTAACATAAACTAATGAAATAAGTCAATAGAAGCTATAGAAAATGCTTTATATAAAAGAATTGATAATTTTCCCAAAATAGTGGGTATGAGTTACCAAAAGCTCAGGAAACTCAGTGACTTGTTAATAGAGGTACAGGTTGCTCAGGCAGAAGGAGATCTCCCAGGGCTAGCATTCCTGGACACCGCCAGAGGTGTTAAACAGATTGTCCAAAAACTCCTTTTTAACCTACAGGAGAAGTGGATCACGCTTGGTTCTCATTATAAACAGGTTCATAATGTACCATTTCCCCCCTTCAGGGTGTTTGTAGACTTTGTTGCTCAATAGGCAAAGATCAGAAATAATCCCAGTTTTGACTTTACATTGTCATGTCCCACTACCCCTGGTGTCAAACCTCATAAAATACCAGTGGCAGTCCACAAAACTAATGTTGCTTCCACAGGTTCTCCTTACAGATTGTTCAAGTCTTCTCAAAAAGGGAACAATCCCGAAGATCTTACCATACCATGCCCCCTGCACAAGAAACCACATCCTCTACTTAAATGCAGAGCCTTCAGGGGAAAGTCTTTAGAGGACCGCAAATATTCCTAAAAGAGAACAAAATCTGCTTCAGGTGCGGCACTACAACATCGCACTTCACCAGGAACTGTAAGGTCAGTTTGACATGAACAGAATGTGGTAGCACAAAACACAACATGGCTTTACACACTGGACCACCCTCTCAGGTATCATCCAAAGCAGAAGAGCATGACAGAAAGCAGATAGACACTGACATAGACACCACAGTAGTCACTTCTCAGTGTACAGATATCTGTAAAGGACTTGCAGGAGAGAAGTCCTACTCAAAAAGCTGCCTTGTCAAAGTTTACCCGACCGGTTACCGAGATAAGGCGATCAAGGTATATGCAATCTCAGATGACCAAAGCAACAGTTCTTTAGCTAAATCCACCTTCTTCGACACCTTTAACATCGAATCCTTAAGAACATGTGCAGGTACCATTGAGACGGCGGGGAGGAAGGCAAATGGGTACAAGGAAGAGTCCATAGATGGTCAGACCTGCTTGTCTCTGCCAACCATACTGGAGTGCAATCACATTCCTGACATCCAGTCTAAGATACCTACACCTGAGGTAGCAGCACACAACCCCCACCTGACGCATATAGCTCACATGATACCGGAGCTGGACCTAGAAGCTCCAATAGTCCTACTCCTTGGAAGAGAAATACTACGAGTTCACAAGGCTTGAGAACAGATTAATGGACCCCAAAATGCTCCATACGCCCAGAGACTTGACCTAGGATGGGTCATCATAGAAGACGTCTGTCTAGGAGGAGCACACAAACCGACCTCAGTCAACTGTATGCTCACCAACACTCTTGAAAATGGACATTCTTCCCTATTCCAGCCATGTCAGAATAGTTTCCTGATAAAAGAATGTCCACACAGTACTCCAGTGCCCTGTCCTGTGAAGATCACGCCTGCGATGGTGAGCAAGATCACTTAGGGTGCACAGTCTTCCACAGGACAAGAGAAGACAACAGGGTCGCAATGTCCATAGAAGACAGGCTGTTCTTGGATATCATGGATCAAGGAATAGTAAAAGACAAGTCAAAAAGCTGGGTTTCACTTTTACCGTTTAGACCCCAGAGACGACACTTACCTAACAACAAGGAACTTTTTATCTCCCTCAGATTTATCTCCCTCAGACACAAACTTCAGAAGAACCCAGAGACGAAAGAACATTTCTTTACCTTCATGGAAAGAATATTCCAGAACAACCACGCAGAGATGGCACCCACGCTCCAAGATTTAGAAGAGTGTTGGTACTTTAGGTATGCAATGGCAATTGCAGCCGTAGTATACCTAAAGACCATAGACATCAAAGAACAATGCCATGTTTTTTTTTTTTTTTTTTTTTTTTATGAGCTAGACCAAACTGGCACCACTCCGTGAGCACACGATACCCAGACTGGAACTCGGTGCTGCTGTGCATGGAGGAACCCAGAGACAAAAGAACATTTCTTTACCTTCATGGAAAGAATATTCCAGAACAACCATGCAGAAATAGCACCCACGCTCCAAGATTTAGAAGAGTGTTGGTACTTACCCCTGCAGTTGCTATCTACGGTCTCAGACATTCAGCCCGAGAGGTTGAAGCAAAGTATGGGTCAGATGTGGATGACTACTTGAAATCTACACCCACGAACGAGAGCGCAATCAGTTTGCTGAAAAGAGCTCAAGAAATGCTCACTATCTAATTTGAGGTTGCACAAAATCGCTTCCAACAGTAGTGAGTTAATGGAGGCCTTCTCACACCAAGACCACTCAAGTAGTCTAAAGGACTTGGATCTTAGCACAGACTCCCTTCCCATGCAGCGAAGCCTTGGTTTTCTCTGGGATTAAAAGGCAGACACATTCCAAATCAGCATGGAAGAAAAACCCTTCACACGCAGAGGAGTCTTGTCTACCGTAAACAGCTTATATGACCCTCTGGGATTCGTAGCGCCTGTTACCATCCAAGGTAAAATGATGTTAAGAGACTTCATGGCAGAAACGGCTGATTGAGATGATCTGCTTCCCATGGGGAAAAAAAGCCTGTGGACAGGTTGGTGGAAGTCTCTCGAAGCTTTGTCCAGCCTTCAGGTGGCAAGACCGCATGCTTCCATGTTATCGATTGAAGTCAAGATGCAAAGACTGTATATCTTCTGCGATGCTTCAGTCAAGGATATTGCAAGGCAATGCTGTAGCATAAATAAAGACCATAGACGTCAAAAAACAATGCCATGTGGGGTTTGTTATGAGCCGGACCAAATTGCCACTACTCCATGAGAACACGATACCCAGACTGGAACTCTGTGCTGCCGTGCTTGCGGTGGAGTTGGCTGAACTTATAGCAACAGGACTAAATCTAGAAATCCAGGAAGTCGAGTTTTACATGGACAGTAAGGTAGTTCTAGGATACATGTGCAATGAAATGAGAAGCTTCTATGTCAGCAATAGGATGCTAAGGATCAGGAGATCCACTTGTCCTAAACAGTGGCACTATGTGTCCACACACCATAATCCTGCAGACCTTGTAACTAGATCTGTCGCTGCAAGCCACCTTAAGGACATAACATGGTTTACGGGTCCTGCATTCCTGTACCGTTCTATGTTTTGCAAAATCAAAAAGAAGAAATCTGACCTGGAGTATCTGTTCTACGTATGGTGACCTCAGGCCACCAACACAAATCTCATCAGTTCTCCACCTGGATGTCACTTGTTTGTGCTATAGCTTGTCTTGTTCATATAGCTCAGTCATACAAATCGACATTACCTGTGAGACAGAAGCCATGCAAAGGTTGGCATCACTGTAAGCACACATTTACCATTCCAAATATGGAAAGGTCCAAAGACATAATAATTCTCACTATACAAGGTGATATTATGAAAAAGAAATAGACTACCTCAGCAAAGGCCAAACAGTCTCAAGGGATAGCACTTAGAAGAAGCTTGATTCGATCATTGACCAAAACGGGATGCTAAGAATAGAAGGCCATCTTCAAGAAGCCAAAGCAGAATTTGGGGAAAAACATCCTGTAATAATTCCTGGACATCATCACGTCATGGCTTTGCTTATATGGCACCACCACGTTCAAGTGAAACATCAAGGCTGATTGTTTACAGAAGGGAATCTGCGAGCTGCCGGACTATGGATAGTTGGAGCTAAGAGGTGCGTGAGCAAGCTCATCTTCAATTGCGTTACCTGTCGCAAACTTTGTGGCATGTTTCAGTATCCAAAGATGGCCAGTCTTCCAACTGAGAGGCTCAGTACAGATCCTCCTTTTACCAATGTTGGTTTAGATGTATTTGGTCCTTGGTCAGTGGCTACACAGCACACTAGAGGTATTCACGCCAGTGCAAAATCCTGGGCAGTCATGTTTACTTGTATGACCAGCAAAGCTGTCCATATAGAAGTGGTTGAATCCATGGTCACTTCAAGTTTCATAAATGCACTTCGACGTTTTTATTACCATCAGAGGGCCCGTGAGGCATATTAGTTGAGACAGAGGCACAGATTTTGTTGGGGCAGTGAAAGAACTTCAAATTCCTTCCAACTTGGACACCACCAATGTGGAAAGATACATAAATAAACAAGGATGCACTTGGACCTTTAATCCACCACATTATTCTCACATGGGCAGCGTCTGGGAAAGGATGATAGGGATAGCAAGGAAAATCTTGCAGGTGGGGAGTACAACAAAGAAGCTTGACCACCTTCTTGGCAGAAGTTTCAGCTATCATGAATGCAAGACCGTTGACTACCCTTTCCAGTGACCCTAAAGATGTGACCATCCTTACTACTGCCATGTTACTTATGCAGAAGACCAACACTCTGAGTGCTCCTCTTTGAGATTTCAATGACAAAGACTTCTACAGATGACAATGGAGGCAGGTGCAAAGTCTTTCTAATTGTTTCTAGGACAGGTGGCGGAAACAGGATATCTACCCTACAATCAAGAAGGAAGTGGCAAACTAACAAGCCGAACATCAGATCTGGAGATGTCGTGCTCACCAGTTGCATCGGAATGAGTGGCCATTGTGCCTCATCACCATCACAAACACATTCCCAAGCAAAGCTGATATCAAAGTGTGGAAGCTTGGCGAGTGCAAGTTATTCCTCAGGCCAGTGGCGGAACTTGTTTTTTTGTTTTCACCTGATCTACCTAGTAGTGGTGTCAGTTGACGCCAGGCAGGGAGTGTTCTGCCCAGAAGGTTTGAGAAGCATTTACAATTTGCTTTCTGCCTCACTATATCTGAGAGTTCATTAGTGTGGTTATAGTACCATCTAGTAGTGTTAAGTTGTATTACACCTTGTTTTTCTTGATATAAGAATTCTGCCTTGTGGGTGGTGCTATGCATTGTGGGCTGTTGCAAGGCATTTTGGGAAGGGGGCAGTCCTAAGTGTCCTGGACACAAGACCAGAGCTGCTCTACAGCTCTACCTTCTAAAACTCCACCATCTGTGTAACAGCATATCTGGTGAGTCACTTACCTCTGTTACTAGGGCATTATAGTATCCAGAGCTGTGCAACTATTTGTATTACTACTCAGGGAGTTAACTGTGTAGATGTTAGACTGTTAGCTAGCCATGCAATCCTATGTATAGGCAGCAATTTTGCCATGTGCTTCACTGTTATGTAATGTATGATACATGCAGTTGTTATACTTATACATATTGTTTGTATTCTTATAGTTTTACCACTTATTACAACCTGTTGACCAAGAAACCTGTTGAACTACAGAACAGTCCTCTTATTTGGACAGGGATGGTTTAGGGTGCATGCACACCACGTTTTTGCTATACAGTTCCGGTATACGGTTTCAAGTTAAAAACCGTATGGAACTGTATAGAAACCGTATGCATTGACTTAACATTGTAACCCGTATGTCAAACGCATCATCCAGTTTAGTCCATTTTGCGTCTTATATGGTTTTGTCAGGTTTTTTTACCCGTACCCAAAACCGTAGTCTACCACGTTTTTTGGTCTGGGTGGAAAACTGTATTAAACCATATACTTTTTTTTTTTTTAACAGGCAACCTGATGAAACTCCATGGTGGAGTGAAACGTCTGTAGTTGTGAAGCCCGGTCTCCGGGGTCTGCTTCTGACCATGCTGCTGTATTTGCACGTATGAAAAATTCAGTTCATCTTTTACCGAAGCCTGGTGAGTGCCTCCCGTTACTTTCTCTTTCACGTAAAAATCATGAAACAACCATAATGAACAAAAATCACATACAAGGCAAATGTATAAGAAAATGGTTTAATAACACAGAACGAGAAAACGGAAACATCCCATGTGTGTTAATCGTTGTTAAGTTGCATAAAAGAATAATAGATAAATACAAGTGAAAATAATCATATTAAGACAATAGTTTAAATTAAGAAGGAGGGAGGAGTCATTGTTGCCACCAAAACAAAACAAAAAATGTACTGAAAAGTTCAACACATATCCAAAATTACAATCACGCTTACCCCTTCACTGAAAAGGAGCCCACTAATGCCAGGCCCCTCTCAGCAAAAACTCACCAGATTAAAATATGGCATTGCCAATATATATAAAAAAAAAAGGATTCCAAAATTGATATTTGCCAAGACGGTTCACTATCTGCTGATTAGGAAATGGGGCTGTCAGACAAACATACATAATAATCCATTTGTTCATCCTCTGTTTTCAGTGCAGTAACATCGTCCACCAGCTATGTCCAAAGAACTACAGGAATAAAAACACAATACTATCTTGTTACGCAGTATTTAAAGCGCTTTTTAATGATACTACCAGGCGATGGGTGCCAATACCATGGCACTGTAGGGCAGCCCTCTTGATGGGAGTCAGAATGAAAAAGGTTCCACAATATTATTAGCACAGTGCCCATATATAGGGGGTATGCTACAGCTTTGAAAACAAATAAAAGTGCTGAGTATCTCAAAGTGTGGGTGCATCTGTGGTGGTATTTGGCACACAAACTTTGTATTGGGCATATCGACCACACTAAAGAATGCTCGGAAGATGCATTGCCATGCAATAAATGGGAATCACATGAGGCAGTGATTAAGTCAGCAAAGCTCGGATTTTGCAAGAAAAAAAAGCTCCATATTCATCCCTTAATCAAAGCGGAATTGGTGCAATGTTAAGTGTGACTCAAGGCGCAGAAGACATTGGGTTCATTCACAAGTACAGTTTATTTCCATGAGTGCTTGCAGCTCCATCCTGTGCAGGGCAGTAGAATGTTACCACAGTGCAAAGTGCAGAAAAGTCTTATTACTCCTCTAGGAATTGTGTTTTTGTTTTTTTATTTTTTTCATTTCACTCCAACAAAACTCCTTGATTCAAGGAAAGGATGTGTCGGTCATTTCCAGCTCTACTGCTGAACGCTTGCTACTACATGTTCTGATTAGAGAATTTCCACGATGAATGGTCTTGTGACTTCAAAAATGAAAACTTCGCAAAGATAAACTGAAGGACACTTTTCGCTCTGTTTATAGTTCAAAGCACAGAAGAGAAGAGAGAAAAAATAAGAAGAGCAAAGGATTGATACAGATAGGATACATCTTAGAAAGTGGAAGACAGGAAAGGGATAGGACACAGGCTAAACTACTAAAACATGGTTGTAGAAGAGCTTCATAACATATATGGGGATTAAAGTGAATATTCTAGAAAAATGGGGGAGATTTATCAAAACCTGTGTAGAGGAAGAGAGGTGCACTTGCCCATCAGATTGCTTCTTTCATTTTTAAAAAGACCTGTGAAAAATGAAAGAAGTGATCTGATTGGTTGCTATGGGCAACTGCACCACTCTTCCTCTACACTGGTTTTGATAAATCTCCCCCAAGATATACAAAATTACTAATACTGAAATAGTGGTGTGCTTCTCTTTTAGGTATTTCCTAAGAAGAGAATTAAAAACAAATTAAAACCTGGTTAGGCTCTAGCCAAGTATACGTGACCTGTGCTTTACTGGTATCAAGGGTTTACATGCTTATCTACATAGAAACATAGGATGTGTCGGCATATAATAACCTTTCAGCCCATCTAATCTGCCTAATAAATTTACTTAAAGGACCAAACGTACAGTATCCTGCGCAGATTTGATGCGCAGAATTTGATGCAGTGTTCAGTCATGTAGTTTACATTAAAAATCTGCAGCAGAAAATCCTGCACATCAAATCCTAAGCAGGATACTGTACATGTGAATAGACCATAAAGGGGTACTCTGGAGGAAAAAATGTTTTCAAGTCAACTGGTGCCAGAGAGTTGTACAGATTTGTAAGTTACTTCTATTTAAAAATAATCCTTCCAGTATTTATCAGCTGCTGTATACTCCACAAGAAGTTGTGTAGTTCTTTCCAGTCTGACCACAGTGCTCTCTGCTGCCACCTCTGTCCATGTCAGGAACTGCCCAGAGCAGGAGCAAATCCCCATGACGAACCTCTTATGTTCTGGACACTTGGTGTCATGGACAGAGGTGGCAGCAGAGAGCACTGTGGTCAGACTGGAATAAAATACACAACTTCCTCTGGAGCATACAGCAGCTGATAAGTACTGGATGTACTGTATAACTTTCTGGCACCAGTTGATTTTAAAACATTTATTTTCTTCCAGAGTACCCCTTTAAATTAAAGAATGAGAGACTAGCTCAAGCCAAAGAAAATAAGCCCTGTACTGAGAACTATGTCCTTCATTCAGGCACATCTTTTGATACTTGACCTACCACAAAATATTAAAACATAACAACTCCTTCATAACTTATGCTGTCATAGATCTTTATTGCCAAAAACTGAAAAAATCAAGCAGAGGGGAACATAAAAAAATCCTTAATTTTCAAATGAGATTCACTTATTTTTGGCGAAAAATATGAGATTACAGATTCTATAGTTATAAGTGATCTCTAGGAAACCCTATACAGTGATGACAACTTTTCTAGAATCCAAAACTACTTATAAGTTTATAAGTTTTTGTATTTCTAAAAAGTCATGGGGGAGATTTATCAAAACCTGTGCAGAGGAAAAGTTGATGAGTTGCCCAGAGCAACCAATCAGATCACTTCTTTCATTTTTAACAAGACCTCTGCAAAATGAAAGAAGCGATCTGATTAGTTGCTATGGACAACTCAGCAACTTTTCCTCTGGACAGGTTTTGACAAACCTCCCCCATAATCCGTATGGTCATAGAAGAAGGAATTTATAATTTCTTCAGTGAAATTTCAGATATAAATATTAGATGTGCAATAAGGGAGGTATCAAAAAATCATGCAAGCAAGCAGATGATGAAAGGTAAAGCAGAAAGCCACGGCTCATGGTAGTTGGAAACCATTTGTAAATGAGGGTCAAAGGGCCTCATTTACAACATGGGGGAATGAACTCACCACTTGGGATATCACTTGGACTGGGTCACTAACTTAAGGGATTGGTGGCTCCCTAGACCTGCTTTTTGAAAGTCTGATTTCTGGTGCTGCCTCCACATCTGTAGGAGAAAGGTAAGTTTAGTATATGGATGTCTATAAAAAGCACAGACGTTTGCAGTAAGAATAACCTTCAGTCTGCCATATGTCATTGGTCTAGCTGTAATTATTTGCTTTTCAGTGGCTGTAAGGGCTTGCTGTGACTTGTAGTTCAATTTTAGCTACACCCGAGTTTCCTGATGATGATCTGGCAGAGTCACACTATGTGAGGCCACCGCTCAAACATGTTGGAGATCTGTTTCCAACAATTGGATCAATTTTGTTCAGCACCAGTCAGACAACATCAAGCCTTCTATAGATTTAGCCATCTATTTTTGTTTTGGGTCCTTCTAAGAAAGAAGTTCCATATAGCCACTCTCCCCCTTGCCATTTGTTGAAGGTTCTGAACAAGAGACTTTCATCTATCTAGTTTGAGCCATACATAATACAGGATAAGTAATAAGTGGAGGTCTGACTGCTGGAATTCCCAACAACCATGAGAATAAGGGACCCAAATTCCTTGTCTGAATGATGGTTATGGGTGTGAACTGACACCCCATTCACTGTCTATGGGCCTGAAGAAGATTGCATAATACAAGCACTCTATTAGTCGGCACAAATTTGGAACCAAAAAGGACATGTTGGAAAGGAGGAGAGTCACTGTAAAAGGTAACCCTGTCACCATATAATTGCTGTCCATTCCACCAGCATTATGTTGAGATAGTTAATATATAGTTTTGTGGGAAAAGATTACTTGTAACTTGATTGAAATAGCAGCTTATTCTGGGCTTAGGAGTGTGGTGGGCTGTCAGTAATTGATTAGGACCACCCACTGGACTCCTTAGCCCAGAATGAACAGAGATTTTAATCAAATAGTTTTTACTGAAGTTCTAATGAAACTTTTCCCAGAAAACTATATGGCTATGTTCACAGGGGCGAATGTCCGCACGGACATTCCCCCGACAGTGGAGCGCCGGTAGAAGATGCTGGCGCTAGGACCACTCAGAAATGCGTTGACTCATAGACGGCAATGCATTTCCGTGTGGACTCCACAAAAAGAATAGACAAGTCTATTCTTTCTGTGGACATTGAAATTTGAACAGTGTGGCAGAATCCCATTGATATCAATAGGACTCTGCTGCTGCAGAATGACTGTGTGGAATTCTAATGCCGAATTCCTTGCGGAAATTCCATTGTGTGAACATAGCCTATATCAGACTGCTTAGGTTCTGCTACTTTATGACATGACGATGATGGCAGATCAGCTTGTGCCACATGACAGTTTCCCTGTGAGCTAAAAGACAGTTTATTAATGTGTTGTCATATACGATAATTGGGTCGAATTTTTCTATGTATTTTAGTTTTAGCATTAATATATAAAAAATATGATGTTTTGGGCAAAACATCATTTGGGCAGGTCTTTAGGATTTTACTTCTACTGATTTTTTTATGGTTTTCTGCCTTTTTCTATATAGAAAAGCAACAGAGAACAAGAAGAGGTCCAACCTGAGTTTGTTTTAAAGAGTACCTTTCATCCAAAAAACTTTTTATATGTTAAAGATGAATGCCTAATTAATCACTTTCAAATAGGTTGTATTTTCAATTTTAAAAACTCGTTCACTAGGGGTCTCCCTAGCAGTCCTGGCCGCAAGTTTTTGTATTGATTTCAGACTCCTGGCATGAGTCCAAAATCACAGACTGCAGCCAGGACACAGGCGTGCTCAGCGCAGCTCCCCGCCTGTCAATCAGACAGGAGGTAGTGAGCGCTGTGCTTGTACCTCAGCAGGGTGCACTCCTGACTTGGCCCCGAGTCAGTGGTGCGCTGCTCTTCTAATAGGAAACTTCGGTTCTGCCTTTGCAAATCTGCATAAGTCTGATCTAGGTCTTCAATTCCCATCAGATGGCGCCTGCCAGGCCACGCCCCCTCCCTCCCCTCGCACACGGCAGGAGAATGAGCAGCAGGACAGGGAGAAAAAAAAGGTATTTTTAGGGGGTTTTAATACTAGATAAAGACAGGGATCGAGTCAGTGGGAGTCAGGGACAGATGGGGGGGGGGATTAGGGAGAGTTTAGATGATGATAGGTACTCTTTAAGCTCAGTATTCCATAGAGTTTGCCTCTTATTTAAGAATATTGGGGGAGATGTAGCAAAACCTGTTGACCAGTTGGCCATAGCAACCAGATTGCTTCTTATATTTTTTGAAACGGCCTCAACAAAATAAAAGAAGCAATCTGATTGGTTGCTATCGGCAACTGGTCAACTTTGCCTCTGCACAGGTTTTAATAAATCTCCCCCATAGTGCACATTGCCTTATTGGAGAGAATGGCCCATTGTTTGAATGGTGCACCAATAATAATAAATAAGTCCCAATTGTCTCTATTATCCAGTTAAAACTTCCACTCTCAGTATTGGAACGTTTTGTTAAATAAATATAAGATATACTACACACGGTAAATCTGAGCCATTTGTTTTGCCGGTTGCTGGATGGATTTTGCTGAATGGTATATTTATATGATGAATTAGCAGAAGACTACATGCAGCAAAGCCTTTGCAATGATCTGATATATCTGGGTGATGGCTAAAATCAAATGGATTCAGGCACGTTTTATGAGTCGGCGGCAATGACTACTTGCATTAAGCCATGATTCTTTGCCCCTTGAACTGCAAGTCCCAGTATTTCCTCACAGCCTCAAATTAAGCAATGTTAAATATGCTGTTGCAATATAAAACCCACATGTACATACATTATAAGGTATTCATGTAAATGCTTGTATTAAATCATGGTATGGATAATGTTAATAAATGAAACCAATGGCAAACAATCATATGCATTGGTTGTAATGTAATATTTCTTCTGTTATCAAGACCATGGGGGAGATTTATCGAAACCTGTGCAGAGGAAGAGCGGTGCAGTTGCCCATAGCAACCAATCAGCTCACTTCTTTCATTTTTAAAGAGGCCTGTGAAAAATTAAAGAAGCAATCTGATTAGTTGCTATGGGCAACTGCACCAGTCTGTCTCTACACAGGTTTTGATAAATCTTCCCCCATATGTCTATGTAAGAAAACAATAAGCAGTATACATGTATTGTGTACAGCAGCCACATGCATTTCTCTTAGACATTCTTTTACAATATCATGCATTTGTCATTTATCAGCTAGATGTGTGTTAGAATGAATTCTCCTTTCAAGCTGAAGCAAAGAGACAGGTCATACATGTTACACGTCAGACAATTTACACAGAACAACTCAAAACTTATAATACTCAGTTGTTGTCTTCAGAAAGAAGTGTAAGGCTAGGATTACATATGTCGAGTGTCCGGCATACGTGAACCCACCCTAGATCTCAACGCAACAGATGCCACAACTGATGCATGTTGTCTAGGGTGGGTTCACATATGCCGGACACTGGACATATGTAATCCTAGCCTTACACCTCATAGCATCCGGCGTCCATTGTTTCTGAACACTGGACGGGGGAACATAGCAAGATGCAGTCTCCTCTCCGGAGCCGGTCTGGTGAGTCCAATCATCTGACATCCAAACTAAGATGCAAGATGAATGTAAATTGTCCCATTCAAACGAAAAGGGTCAGTTTTAGCATCAGTTTCCCTCTGGCACATTTTCTACAGCACCGGAGGGAAAAGATGCTGGATGCTGGACATATGTAAAGATGGCCTTATAGACCACTCTATAGTTGGGAGAAAATTACTCCTGAAAAGGATTGCTATAGAGTTTACACTTTCTTGAATATCTAAATATGTAGTGTGCTACAGAGGAAACATAGGAATAATACAGTGCAACTGAAAAGTCTTCAGAGCCTTTAACTTTTTTTCATGTTGAGGCCGTGTGCTAAAAAAAATTAAGAAAATCTATTTTGACCCCATGATTTGGAAAGAAAGCCCTGTCTATATAAGGTCTCACAACTGACAATGTATATCAGAGCAATAACAAAACCAGGAGGAGAAATAACTGCCTGTAGAGCTCAGAGACCGAATTGTGTGGAGGTACAGATCTGGAGAAGGGTACAAAAAATATTTTGGTATCACTGAAAGTTCCCAAGACGACAAAGGCCTCCATAATTTTTCACTGGAAAAGTTTGGAACAACCAGGACTCTATCTAGATCTGACTGCCCCACCAAGCTAAGTAATCAGGGGAGAAGGGCCTTGAATTGAAATATGATCAAGAAACTGTCTGAAACTGAATTTTTGCCTTAATTCTTAACATTATGTCCTTTTAGCTGGGAAAAGAAGACTGGTCAGAGTTGAGGGAAGCTGAATAGAATAAAGTACAGAGATATATTCTTAATGAAAATCTGACCCAGAGCGCCCATAGCAACCAATCAGATTGCTTCTTTCAATTAAAATAAAGACCTCTGAAAAATCAAAGAAGAAATCTGATTGGTTGCTGTGGGCAACTGTTCCACTCTTCCTCTACACAGATTTTGAGAAATCTCCCCAATTGACCCTAAGCACACAGCCAAAACAATACAGGAGGAACTTAGAAACAACTCTGTAAATGTCCTTAAGTAGCCCAGCCACAGTCCTAAACTGAACCCAATGAAACATCTCTGAAGAGAGATGGTGCATCGGTCCATCCAACCTGACAGAACTTAAAAGTATCCTCCAAGAAGAATGGCAGAAAATCCCCAAATCCAGGTGTAAACCTTGTGGCCTCATCCCCAAACTCCCCTTTGAATAGGGGATACATTTTTCAACGTGATACTTCTCCTTTAAGGTGGTATAAAATAGACTGAAATGACAAGAAATTTTGTCTAAAATGGTAAAGAGCCAAAAGCCTTTGCTTGTTACCTGTGGCCCCACCTTCTATAAAACCGGCTCTGATGTTATATCTACAAGAGGTTGTAGCATGCACCAGTCCTAACATGCATTTACTTACACACAATACAAGGGTACTGACAGACCAGTGGTACTCAACATGTCATTGTAGTCACACTTTCCGCATTGTAATACCAGTATATTGTTTATTGCTTTTACATAGATTCTAGTAAGCTCTAATGAAATTGAAGAACTTCTAAGTACAGTTACTTCCTAAAATAAACGTCCCCACTTGATTATACTTTTGTTGCATATTAGCTATGTAGTAAATAAAGTTATATCATATCTTACAAAAATACCATTTGTTCAAAAAAAATCTCAAAATAAATTTATTTAGCATAAAAATCAACCTGGTAAAATGACAAAATTGAGGTAGATACCATATACCTAGTGTTCTCGCTATTATAATATCTGAATACAAATAAGTTGAGTATCACTATCTGTCACACACACACCAATGACATTTAATAGCCATGTTGTTCCATGCAGTAAAGGTCTTTGTGTTCCACATATATATATACTGATGAATAGGTCTTCTTCACACGCAGCCATACTCATACCAAATACTTTGATTATCTTCAGAAACAAGTGAAGACGTCTCAGCGTCATTTCTCTCTAAACATTGGGAAGAATGATCACATCTACTCAATGCACCATTTACATTGTGTATTTTTGTCTCGCTGCAATCTAGTCTTTCAGTAGAAAATGCAATTGTTCTGTCTCCTGGTGGACCACTAATGCTACTTACCAAATCTGGGTTCAGGGAAAGGTATGGGAAAGGCATGCACGGTGATGTATAACACAAACTAACTGTATTATCTGTATTTTTACTATAGTGAACTAAATCACACCCAGAGCAACAGTGAAGACCATCATCAACTAGACGAGGAGGGGGTCTGTGGGTGGGCGTAGTAGGACACTGCTTGACTGCACGGTACTCACTCAATAACGATGGGGCATCTTCCTTTGTAGGTGATGGATCAACTGATACAGGTGACCTATTGTCTTTGGATAAAAAATCATGTATACTTGTCCTTCGAGTGGTACCCTCAGCAGTGGAAATGACGCTGCTAGCACGAGGTAAGGTGGCATATTGCTTGGCATCTTTTGTTTGCTGTTGTTGACACACAGTCCCTTGACCTGTGGCAGAATCTCCACCTGATGACTGAACATTGATCACTGTAGGGAATGGAAATCTTGTATTTTCCTCAGCTTTCGCAGAGCTGGGCTGTACAATCAGTTCCGGTTTTGCAGTCTTTCTGTCGGTCAATGATAGTGCAGGAGACAGCTGAGATGGGGATTGTAATCCTGCTAATTCACTAGAGCTAGATAAGCTTCTGATGACTTCATCTAATAGGTCTTCCTGGCTTCCAGACCGAATCTAAAAGAAAAAAAAAACAGATTATATTTTAATTGGAAAAGTTCAAGTCATGGAAAACTACACAGTATAAAAAAAACAATAAATACACTAAAGGCTGGTGGGAGTTATGTGTAATGACCCTGGATTTTTACTGGTTAATTGTAATGTCATTTTACTGCATCAGAATAAACCTGTACTCAATAGGGAAAGCCGTTCTTATTACCCTAGGAATAATGTAGACCAAATAGTGGAAAGAGTTGTCAACATTTTTGCTTAGAATTTGTCTGAAAAAAAAAGCTGAAAGAAGCTTTACCTTGGCCTTGGATAACCATTCCTGGTACAAGAGATAGTCATAGATCAAAGCTAAAGAGAAATTACTGATCAATTGATTTAACCCCTTAAGGGCCAAGCCCATTTTTATTTTTGCATTTTTATTTTTTTCCTTCTCGCCTTCTAAAAATCATAACTCTTTTATATTTCCATCCACAGACCATATGAAGGCTTATTTTTTTACTTTTTATGGTGAAATGAGTGATGTCATTACAATGTATGGTGGACCAAAAAAAATATATTATTTATGTGGGGAAATTGAAAATAAAACCGCAATTTAGCAAATTTTGGAAGGTTTTGTTTTTATTCTGTACACTTTAGGGTATAAATGACATGTTTCCTTTATTCTGTGGGTCAATACGATTAAAATGATACCCATGTTATATGCTTTTCTATAATTGTACTGCTTTAAATAAAATCTCAAACTTTTTAAATAAGATTAGTATGTTTAAAATTGCCCTACTTTAACCACCTATAACTTTCTCATTTTTCCGTATACGGGAATTTATGAGGGCTAATTTTTTGTGCCGTGATCTGTAGTTTTTATTGACACAACATTTGTATATATTTAACTTTTTAATCACTTTTTATTTATTTTGTGACAAAAAAAGCAGCAATTTTGGATTTTTTTTTACATTCACCATACGGGATAATTAATATTATATTTTGATAGTGCGGACATATACGCATGTGGGCAACCAATCGTCCATTTAAAGCACCATCACTGATGTCCACAATTACTGGCAGGTCCTTGGCTGCTTATAGCAGCTAGGACCTGCCATGCATGATGCGAGCACCGGTTCAGTGCTCGAGTCATGTACAGGACGTAAATGTACGTCCTGGTGCATTAAGTACCACCGCATCAGGACGTATATTGAAGTCTGTGGTCGTTAAGGGGGTTAAATAGGTCCCCATTCTATGGACTCAATCACAATATGGCTCTCTACAACCTCTGAGTTTTATGAATCTGTAAAGGTTACATAGTCAAAGATCTAACACAATTTCCTCCAATATAGGCAGAATCAGAGAGGCGCTTGAAACCAAGGTGAGGGTAAAACTTCTACTTTGTTCCCATAATGCAACGCGTTTCGCGGTGGTTCCGCTTCATCAGGCATGATGCCTGATGAAGCGGAACCGCCGCGAAACGCGTTGCATTATGGGAACAAAGTAGAAGTTTTACCCTCACCTTGGTTTCAAGAGCCTCTCTGACTCTGCCTATATTGGAGGAAATTGTGTTGGATCTTTGTCTGTGAAAGGTGGAGTGGCTGGTGGAACTTCATACTATATGCATTCTGATCCATGGTTATACTTGGACGCAGTACAACCCTTCTTGGTAAGTGCAAATTCACATTCTGCGTTACCCATATACCTTGCGATATCACACTACGGAGCGCATCCTGCTGTGTTTTTTTATTCAAGGTTACATAGTGACACAGTTCATAAGACTGAAAAAAGAAAAGTTCAACCTGTATCCCTATTGTGTCCCTACTTTGTTGATCTAGAGGAATGTAAAAAAAAAAACAACAACATTACAAGGCGTATACCAATTGCCCCATACAAGGGGGAAAAATACCATGAGCACTTCCTCTGGCAGAAATTTCCATGGTCTCACTGCTGTTATAGTAAAGAATCCCTATCTGTGCTGGTGTCAAAACCTTCTTTTCTCTAGGCATAGAGGATGCCCCTTGTTATTGATACATTCTTAGGTATAGATAGGTCATGGGAGAGATCTCTGTGTGGTCTGACTAGTGATTTGTACAGCGGTAGAATTATTTCCTTGTTGTGTCCATCTATAACCCCTTTTGTTGCACCACATGATTTTATTTGCCTTGGCAGCAGCTGTCTGACACTGGTTGACAACCTGATGACTATGAGGTGTATTAGACTCTATGTATTTCTGTATGCCTTCAATTTCATACAAAGCCATGCAATTGGATGCAATATTGGGAGGTATTTTGACCTAGAAGTATTGCACCATACTTGAATACAAGGAGTGCCTAAATCATTGTAGTAAAAAGCATTTATACAGCCTCAATGTACTTGTCTCTTGTCGGCCTTGTTGTATTTTGTAGAAACAGCTCACAAATAAAATAAGGCATAGATTTAGGAAAGGATGAACAAGAGGAGGCACATTTGCTTAAAAAAAAAAAAAAGCTTTATATGCCCATCCGGAGATGGAAGTGAAATCTGCCATGGACCTAGACACATGCCTGACGTAATGTTTGTGAATCCTAAAGTCTGTTTTGGACATGTGGCATTGTGTCCATACTCATTGTTAGAGACACTGCTTCTATAAACATGTCTCCTACGGAGAGTTCTATTTTTTAAATTAATTTACCAACTCACCTGACTCACTGTCAACTTGTTACTTTCTTGTAAAAACTGTTTAAGGGATACCATTTCACTACCCGGTGATCCAAGTCTCTTCTTAGACTGGGCCAAGCTTTCCATTCCATCACAGGATTTCAGTCTAAGCATGGGGCTGGATGCAGCACTTTTTTTCAAGCGATAACCATAATACTGAACTGGACTACTACTGTTGGACCATACTTCATTATCATGTTGCTGGTTGAAGTCCCCACTGCTGTGGCTTTGAGATCTACTCTGACTAGTCACTGGACCTAAGATGAAAAAATTAGTGGACATTACCATAAGGCTTTAAGATTGTAGGTGCATAGTATCATGTTTGGTACAATCAAAACTTTTCAACCAATTTTTTCTCAAATTATTTTGTGCCCCCATTTTAAATTTAGACCTGGTTACAGACAACAAACAAAGTTGTTGTTGATTCTGCAGTCATATTTGCAATCATCTCTTCCCTACCTAATCAATATATATCAAATACTTGAGGGACAGATTGAAATTAGACACATAGGTCTGCCTAGGAGTTGTACCCACAAATTAATTAGCCAAAAGGGGTAATTTTTAATGCTTTGGAGCAAAAAATATGGTTACAAAGGTGGACACAGCCCTTAATAAATAAAATAGTAAAAAACAAATTAAAATCAACATAGCATACCTGTCACTTCATGAAGTGAAGCATTATTATTACTATTACTATAGGATGTCCTGCCACTATCAAGACTGGCTGGCCTGGGAGCTAGATGAAAGATTGAGACAATGGTAACAGACATTTAGCAGACGACATACAATCTCAGCATTCTAATTAGAGAATGCAATGGAGTCATGCACTACTTCACAGGCTCAGCATGCCCGCTGCCAGCAGAACAAGGACAGAAAGCCAGAATTCATTACAGAAAGCCCTGGAGAGCACTTTTAAAAGGGGAGATGGAAGGAGAGGTGGATGGGTTTAATGTACAGTAAGTACTACAGAATGAAAACAGGAGAAACAACACGGAAAAAACAATTAGATACAACACACAGTTTCATTCAAACTATTCAGAATGATCTTTTTGTAATATTACTTATTGTTTAGATGATATGGAAATACTTGGATTACCCATAAAAAAAATATTCTTATGCATCTTTTCTTAGAATTCCATATTGTGCTTTCCCTTTGTTATTCCTACTAGAAATTTAAAATGTTGGGTGTTATCATTTCCCTTGTCAATAAAGATCCTTTTAAATGGGCTGACCCCAATATCGAGCCTGACGAAGGCTTGGTAAACTAGCACCAATCAATGAGATTGGCACTCATTTGCAAAGTCTTTACCAGGCTCGATCAATCGTGTGGCCCTTAAAGGGGTATTCTGGGCAAAAACACCTTATCCCCTATCCAAAGGATAGGGGATATGATGTCTGATCATGGGGGGCCCGCTGCTGGGAACCCACCCCCACGTGATCTCCCTGCAGCACCCGTATTCTATGCAGGGCTGCGTCTCTGGGGACGTGACGTCACGCCATGCCCCCTCCATTCATGTCTATGGGAGAGGGAGCCCCCTCCCATAGACATGAATGGAGGGGGCGTGGCGTGGCGTCACATCACCAGTCCAGGAAACCCGGAGGTTTCCGAAACTGGAGACGCAACCCCGCATAGAATGCGGGTGCTGCATGGAGATCACGGGGGGTCCCCCACGATCAGACATCTTATCCCCTATCCATCGGATAGGGGATAAAATGTTTTTGCCTGAAATACCCCTTTAAAATGTATCACCTATTTACACAGGGTGATTCATTGGTTGATCACTGGCCCTATCACGCGGGCTGATTATTAGGAAATCAGGAAATTAGGAATGCTCATTCAGCTGATAACCGGCCTGTGTAAAATAGCCTTTAGGAGAGTCTCTACATAATGCCCTGTCAGGTCAGTGCTGACATTTGTCATGCTATTTAGGGGCACATTCTAGTGAAAATGGGAATAGAAAATTCCAGTTCTCAATGTTTCCATACATTTTTCAGAAGGGAGAAAAAATGAATGCAATAATGCAGAGTTGTAAGAAAAAGATGCACCAAAATTGTTATTTCATGGCAAATATAAGTATTTACTTTTGCATTGTGAAGTTGCTAACAGAACTGTCATAAGGACCATCTTAGCACTTGTGCGCGTGTGGGTACATGTGCATACACACTTTAAAACCGGTAAATAGATTTAATAAAAAGGCAATCTGACATGCTTTTATGCTGAAAAAACGTAAGATTTTAGCTGATTAACCAATAGAATAAGTGTATAAGTAACATTATGCCCCATTAGTAGATCATGCATAAAAGTTTGCAAAACAAAATAGTTACCTAGACCTGCAGTTGTCATATATGAATCATCATGGACACCTTGACCACTGATATCCTCATAGGATGCACCATCTAGAAGACAAAAAGTGCAAAGAACCATGTTAGGCAAGATGGAAACTGTTGGAAATGGTTAACGGAAAGGGTTAGGAAATATTGCCTGAAGATTCTTACAAAACCTACAACCATATAAAACACAGACTCTGGGGGAGACTTACCAAAACCTGTCCAGAGGAAAAGTTACTGAGTTGCCCATAGCAACCAATTGGATCGCTTCTTTAATTTTTCACATGCCTTTTAAAAAAAATGAAAGAAACAAATCTGATTGGTTGGTATGGGCAACTAAGCAACTTAACTTTGGACAAGTTTTGATAAATCTCCCCCAGAGTCTCCTATCCTTCAAACTGTATCAAAGCCTGTGGAGTGCATCTTGCTTTAAGGTTGAAATTCCTCCTTTACAGGAATGAAAAATCTATTTAGGAAAACAAGCAGAAAGTTACTGAAACAAAATATGTTTATGAGGCTGTCTTACATGAAATTAGTTGTATAAGAGTAAAACCATGAGATTACAAAAACTCTAACCTGGTGATGGTTGTATTGTCCACATTGTCATGGACCCAAGCAGACTAGACAGTTGTCGGTAGACAGATGCCTAATGTAAAGCATATGGGCAAGAAAGTAACAAAGCCCCTCATCCACCATGCGCTAAATGTTGGTGTCCTATTAGGCTATTCAATTATTTTGTTTTTTTGTTATTTTTTGTTATTTTGGTGCTTATTTTGGTTGGTACTTTTACCAAAACCAGAAGTGGAAGTGACAGAGAGAAAAAAAACTATAATGAAAAGATTTACACCTTTTTCTGCGTTTTGGGCCCAATCCTGGTTTTGTTTAAAATACTTACCAAGCTAAGGTTTAAAGGAAATCTGGCATCAGTGTCACCTACACTAACCGGTACCGACAGGTAGTGCAGGTGACACTGATGACAACGGTACTTACCTTGTCCCCTTCCGTGCTTCATTCTCCAGCAATCCTCTTCGGTATCTTCTGCTCTGGGCCCAACTTGGAGCTTAGTGACGTCACTGCTGCTGTTTGCTAGCAGCGCGACCCAGCAGAAAACAGCTAAAGTGACGTCACTAAGCTCTGCCCATGCTCCAAGTCAGGCCCTGAGCTGAAGATACAGAAGAGGATTGCCGGAGAACCACAGCACGGAACGGGACAAGGTAAGTACCGTTGTCATCAGTGTCACCTGCACTACCAGTCTGTATGGACAGGTTAGTGCAGGTGACATTGATGACAGATTTCCTTTAAATTAAACAGGATGCGTTTTGGTGGTAGCCGGAACGCGTCCTGTTAAATTTGAAGGAAATACAATAAAGCTCCTTATTCCGTAATATACTTAGTGAGTCATGGGACTTTATCTACACTATAATACTATACAACTACCACAGTGGGTTAATTTGGCAAGGGCATACGATAAGTCTGTTGACCTCAATAGTTCCTTAACCCATTTTTTTACTGATTATGGACAGACATAACCAAAAAGACATTTTTTTATACCTTTACTCTTAATAATCTGCTTGGTTCTGAAGCTCCCGGACTGGCTGGCTGTTGAAAAGTTGATCGCTGTGGTGGAGAAGGCCATAGTTCCCAAATCTTTCCTCCTTTTGCCGGTAGGAATTTCATCAGGACCTTCCAGATTCTCAGCACTACCTGTCCACTGTCCACCTGCCAGGACCATGGACTGGACCAGGTCATTCATGGCTGGGATGCAAATGAAAGCAAATGAATCGGCGTGATACTACTCATGCCATCTTTAGCTAGTTTAGTTATGAAAGCCATTCAAAGCATTAAAAGCATATTGCAGGTCAAAACAGCTACAAGTTCACAAAAAGCCAGTTTGGTTATGACATGCATTTTGTGGAGGATGGTCTATGTAAGAGGATGTCTTCAGTAAATGTGGTCTTTTTCACATTATTTGCCATGCTACTGCAGTAGTGATGAGCAGCATAGCTTTCTGGCAAGTTATGTTGCTTAAGAATGACAAAAATGACATGATGCGGTGATATAAGCAGGACACAAAGTGGCTACGGCTTCCTTGACACAGTGGAGGCATTCATCTTACGGAAAGATTCTTACTTAGCCAATAAGTTACCAAGGAAGTAGCTATATTGCTCCCTGTGAGAGTAGGCCGAAGCTTCTCGTGGGCAAGTGGTTGAACCCACACAAACTAGATACCACCACTGTGTATAGGTGACTTAGCACCTAATGCTATCAAAAGAGACCCCAATGCTAAACAATAAGGCACTGGAGATCTCTTTGGAAGCACAAGGGATGTTTTCAGCAATGAAGAAGTCCATGGCCAGTGCAGGTTTTGTGGTTTACAAATCATAAATATTCTTTAAGATGGCACTTTATAAAGAGCATCTTTTTTGATAACTTAGCTCATTGATATGAACTTAGCCTGGACTTGCCACCTACACCCCTGAGGTGCAAGCTATTTTGTGGGCTGAACCATTGTACAGAAGAAAAATGGCTCCTCTGAGTCATGAGAATTAGGGTCCCCAAAGAATATCTTATATCACTACGACTGGTGGGCCAAACGTTGGTCCAACTTACAAAACGGATGCCTCGGCTGTGTGCAGGAAATGGATTCATCCAATGTAACCTTTCTGAAGCCAAATTGCACTTATTTAAACCATATCTGCATATTTCTCTGTAGATAATTCCGTCACTTCAGAAAAAGTAGGTGCACACCATATCAAATCCCTTCTGCTGATACGGCCAATATTTTGTTGCTGTGTATAATTTCATATAGGGGGAAGGGGAAAGTACAGCTATGGACCTGAACCTGTTGGATTTTACCAATAACCAAGATATAAAGAACAAAACATACTCCTGCCAAGTATATCACAAGAAAGTCAGCTTGTGAATACCACATATATAGGACATATACATACTTTTACTAGTTTTATGTGTATAACTTACTTGTATGCCTACTAGTTTATGTATTAGAATGGTTTACATATCAATTACAAATTGTGTCTTTACTGACTACAGATTTGTGCAGTTATAAAGTTACTGGCCATGCTGTACATTGGAATATGTTCATACAAGGGCATGTGATACAGTCCTTAGTGCGTTCTACCCTTCAGCCAATGCATTGAGCCGGTTTGTATTATGAATAATGATCTACTTGGGCGAGCTGTAAACTCTCAATCCCAGAGCCCCACTTAGTTGTCACTGGACGCAAATTCTGGCATCCCCCCCTTTGTCCAGTGATTGGTGGCAGGACTTGCATTTGGCATGTTAGGAAAAACAGCGCAGTCCGGGATAAGCTTATTGGAGGTATTAGTGATGGAAGCCAAGTACAGCTAGCCGAACCATTTTAATGTCTTACACACAGAGCGACGGTAGAGGGCCTTCATTTTGTCCTTATCCTTCGGTCTGTTCCTCATAAAGGGCAGTCTTTTCAGAGCTTATGTCATAGCATGGGAAGAAAGAAAAAAATCAAAAACAAGGAAATGGGGAAAAAAAGAGAAATGAAAGGGGGGAAAAAGGAGAAGAACACATGGAAGAAGTTAAATGCTGAAACGAAAGACAGAAATGAGCATGTCTGATTCTCAGCTACACATGCACGACTAGACACGAGACTTACACAGTGTATGATGGGTATGACGTGTGACACGGACACCTAAGACCGTACAAATAGTTTGCTGAAAAAATGTTTCCTAGAAGAAAACATTTTTTCCCCCATATCTTACAGTAGGCGAAGCTTTCATATTGCATAAAGAAGATTGAGTACAGAAGATAGAACACAGACATTGGAATTGAAGTAATGTATCGGTATATACAGAGTCAAGTGACCTTGACCTACTTTGCTTTTTGGCTGAAATGATCATACAACTGAGCAACCATCTCAGCACATAGCATATAATGGAGATTATATGTCTCCCACATATAATCCCGATTAAATGCTATGTGCTGAGATGGTTGCTTGAAACTGTGAGCTCTCCTAAAAGTTGTGGTCAACTGCAACTTGAATATTTGGTGTGCCATAAATATACTACAGCACAGAAGATCCTCTTGTAGGCCATGAAACATTGTCCAGCATGCTGGAAGTTGTAGTTTTGCCACATCTGGAGGGTCATCTTTGGAGGCCACTGGTTTAGCTCGATCTCTTTATAAAGCATTATATGTGTACTTTATACTGTAGGTATTGCTTATATTGATCTGGTTTACCGGAGGAAAACAAATGTTTTCAACTCAACTGGTGCCAGAAAGTTAAACAGATTTGTAAATGACATCTATTTAAAAATCTTATTCCTTCCAGTACTTATCAGCTGCTGTATGCTCCAGAGGAAGTTGTGTAGTTCTTTCCAGTCTGGCCACAGTGCTCTCTGCCAACACCTCTGTCCATGCCAGGAACTGTCCAGAGCAGAAGAGGTTCACTATGGGGATTTGCTCCTGCTCTGGACAGTTCCTGACATGGCAAAGGCATGTAGCAAGTAGGAAAATATCTTCTTGCCTTTGTTCCTAATGTCTCTACAAACATTGGCCCTCATTTACTAAAGTCCAACCGACTCTTTTTCTCGGTTATTGCGCCTAAATTTTAGTCGCAACGTCTGTGCGACTAATTACGTGACCAAATTTTAGTCGCACAACCGACATTTTAGAAAACACTCGGAGTGTTTTTTTTTTTCACTCTGAAATGGACATGTTTTATGCAAAAATGGGCGTTTTACCGACAAAAACCAAAAAATACTCGGAGTACTTCCAAAATCACTCGAGAAAAAGTGTGAGTTTGCCTCACGCAATAACCGACAGCCAAGAGGCCAAGTGGAATTCCAAAAATGGAGTGATTTCTAACAAGGGACCGTTTACCATTGTGTTTAAACTTGGTTTATAACCGGAAAACATTTTGTACAGTTAAACACTTTTATGAATAAAGTATTTAATGTTTTGATGATTATTTATTTAATTTTTTTACATTTATAACACCTGAATAATTTTAATTAATGAAACTGTTTATAAACAAACTAGTCCAAAAGCTTTTGACTCACACAAATACATTTTTATTTATAAATGGTCTTTAAGGTCCAAAAAATAGTTTGTTTTACGTGTTTGGAGTTTGTGCGACACAATTAACTAGTGCGACACAAAAATAACCGACATGTGCGACAGATTAGTAAATAAGCCTGGAAAAAAAAATGGAGTGATATAGAATACACTCCACAATAAACACTCCACTTTTAGTAAATGAGGGCCATTGTGTATTCCAAAAAGGTTTCATAAACTAACTATGAAATGTGTCAGGATCAGATATGTTATCTGAGTAATCAAGCTCAATAGACATGTAGATATGGTCTGGAACATTTTAAAAGGGTTTTCAGTAGTTGAAAAAAAAAATCCCCTATAGGCCGGGACAAGCATTATAAAAAAAAAAAAAAATAAATAAAAAAAAACTTTACTTCCGGGCATGCTGGGAGTTGTAGTTTTGCAACATCTGGAGGTCCGCAGGTTGAAGACCACTGTTCTATACAGTATATGTCACTAAAATGGAGCCCTTCCAAACTCCAGGAGCGACAGTGAGTGTAGGTGTAAGTTAAAGGGGTTATCCATGAAAAAACTTTTTTATATACATCAACTGGCTCCAGAAAGTTAAACAGATTTATAAATTACTTCTATTAAAAAATCTTAATCCTTTTAGTACTTATGAACTTCTGAAGTTGAGTTGTTCTTTTCTGTCTAAGTGCTCTCTGATGACACGTGTCTCGGGAACCGCCCAGTTTAGAAGAGGTTTACTATGGGGATTTGCTTCTAAACTGGGCAGTTCCCGAGACACGTGTCATCAGAGAGGACTTAGACAGAAAAGGACAACCTTAAATTCAGAAGCTCATAAGTACTGAAAAAATTAAGATTTTTTAATAGAATAATTTACAAATCTGTTTAACTTTTTGGAGCCAGTTGATATATAAAAAAAAAGTTTTTTCCTGGATAAACCCTTTAAGTTTTTTTTTGTTTGTTTTTTTGTATGTTGGTCCAAACCTGTAAAGAATTTTTCTTTTAAAGGGGTACTCCGGTGAAAACCTTTTTTCTTATAAATCAACTGGTGGCAGAAAGTTAAACATATTTGTAAATTACTTCTATTAAAAAATCTTAATCCTTCCTGTACTTATTAGCTGCTGAATACTACAGAGGAAATTCTCTTCTTTTTGGAATGCTCGCTGATGACATCACGAGCACAGTTCTCTCTGCTGTCGTTATTATAATAATAATAATGCTTTATTTATTGTTGTCCTTAGTGGGATTTGAACCCAAGTCCCCAGCACTGCAAGGCAGCAGTGCTAACCACGGAGCCACCATGCTGCCCTTAGCATGCATCTGCTATGTACGGCTGCTAAAATGGACAGAGATATCAGCAGAGAGCATTGTGCTCGTGATGTCATCAGTGTTACAAAAAGAAAGGAATTTCCTCTGTAGCATTCAGCAGCTAATAAGTACTGGAAGGATTAAGATTTTTTAATAGAAGTAATTTACAAATATGTTTAACTTTCTGCCACCAGTTGATTTAAAAGAAAAAAGGTTTTCACCGGAGTACCCCTTTAACTACCAGAAAACGCCTTTAATTATAATTACACCAATACCGTGTGCAATTATTGGATGTGCACAAATAAACATAACAGTAAAGACACAATAAACATTAAACATATAACTTATTATCACAGACAATGGAAATAATCCGTGCAGGAGAGGACAGATAGAAATTCTATGCATCTGGTTGTCTCTGGATTTAAATAGGGCTGAGATACACAGTATTCACCCCCTATCAAATATTGGCCCAGATTTATCAAACTGTGTGAGAGAAAAAGTGGAGGGATTTTCCCACAGCGACCAATCACAGCTCAGCAAACGAGCTCTGGTAAAGTGAAACCTGAGCTGTGATTGGCTGCTGTGGGAAAATCCCTCCACTTTTTCTCTCACAGAGTTTGATAAATCTGGGCCTATATTATTCCGGTTTAATCTTCATAAGGTCCCCATAGTACCATATTACTGATTTGTTACTGTCTGTCCTTTATTTCTGATGGTTTTTCAGACTTTCTATCATAACCTCCTTCTCTATTTTTTACTAGAAGGTGGTTGAGGCAGTCATGTAAAGCTGGGATTGTATCCATCGCCTCCTCTGGTATGACAGACTTACCGTATTTACCACATAAAGAAAGCCTTTGTAGAAACACGTATCCGGAAAATAGTCACATAGCCTATTCACATATTTAGCTTCAGCAATGTCACTAGATTCAAAGAAGAAAGCCACCCCAAAACCTAATATTGGTATATCCGTAAATCAGACATTCCAGTATTATGATAAAAGAGGTTTTACAGGATTTTTTCTTCAGCATTTGAGCCCAAAATGCCAAGTTAAAATACAGTATAATATGAGTCTATTATCTCTGTGCGCCACTTTGTTCCGTTTTCATGGAAGGGACCCACACCCGGAAGTGCTGTGTGTAGTGTTTTTATTTTACTGTTGTCTCTTACCAGAAACAACATGCCATAAGTCTCATGGTGGATAGCAGGGTAAGGGTAGGGTCACACGCAATGGATCCGCAGCGTATTTTACGCTGCGGATGTGTTGGTGACCTGACCCATAGTGTGCCTCCAGCTGTTGCCCAGTCTCGTTCTGCCCCCTGGCCTGCTTGCAGCGGCAATCCGCCGCTCCGAGCAGCCACACAGGGGCCTGCGAGGTGCTGCATATGCGCAGTGTACTCAGACATTGCAGCTGCTCCATGATGTCTGAGTACACTGCAGTGCACTCGGCGACTCGCAGGCCTCTTTGTGGCTGCTTGGAGCGACGGATTGCCACTGCAAGCAGGCCAGGGGGCAGGGCGAGCCGGGGCAACAGCTAGAGGCACACTATGGGTCGGGTCACTGGCGGACCCACAGCGTAAAATGCGCTGCAGATCCATTACGCGTTACCCTATCCTAAAAGGGATTATTGAAGTAATGCTATCCACCCAACCACTGCAGCATAGCCATGCCCCCCTGGAGACCATGTGGCTTGACATAATGGAGGAAATTTATCAAAACCTGTCCAGAGGAAAAGTTGCTGAGTTGCCCATAACAACCAATCAGATCACTTCTTTCATTTTGCAGAGCCCTTTTCAAAAATGAAAGAAGCAATCAGATTGGTTGCTATGGGCAACTCAGCAACTTTTCCTCTGGACAGGTTTTGAGAAATCTCTCCCATTTTCTCTTGCTGGATGGAATGCTAAGAAAGGTCAGAGACATAGGTAAAATAAAAACACTTGCACTACAATTCTTCCGGCTGTGGGTCATCTACATGAAAACATGACAAAGCAGCGTATGGAGGTCATAGAAGCATATTACACAGTATTGTAGCTTAGCATAATGGGCTCAAGGCTGAACGAAAAAAAAAATCCTGGAATAACCCTTTAAAGAGAAATTTGTGTTTTTCTTTTTAATCATGGCAGCCATTTTTGCCAGCAACAACAGAAAGAACAGCCATATTAATTGTTACCTTTGTATTGAAGGGGTGCTCCACTGCCCCAGTGTTCAGAACATTTTGTTCCGAACGCTGGGTGGGGGCTGCAGGGGTCGTGATATAACGCCCAAGCCCCTTGTGATGTCACGCCACGCTCCCTCAATGCAAGTCTATTGGAGGGGTCGTGGCTGATCCCACACCCCATGCCATAGACTCACATTGAGGGGGCATGGCAAGATGTCATGAGGGGCATGGCCATGACGTCTTGACCCCCACACCCAGTGTTTGGAACATAATGTTCTGAATGCTGGGGCAATGGAGTACCCCTCTATATTATGCTGCAGAGTTAAAGTTGTGTTCAGTCACAAAGATGTGCAGGATACTGTACGTGTGAATACACCATAAGGTTGGGTCATCCCGCTGTAGAAATCTACCGCTACAAGTGGACACACAGAGCTACCCGGCTGCAGCCGGGAGTTCACTCTGCAGTCCCTACTGTGACTGCCATCAGTACATCCATAGCGTGAAATATGCTGCGGATGTGCCCCATGTAATCCTGCGCTAAAGAAGTATTCCCATCCTAAGAAGCTATCCCATATGCTGGGACTCCAAAAAATCCTGATAACTGTCCCCAGAATAAATAGTGCATACAATTTGTGCTTAGCCACAGCTACACTAATTCTCTATAAAGGCATAGAAAAGTTTTTGAGACGCTTATTTGAAAGTAAAACTTAAAGGATAAGTCTCACGGACAAAAACTTATCCCCTATCCGAAGGATAGGGGATACGTTTTAGATCGCGGGGGGTCAGAGCGCTGGGGCCCCCCGCGATCTCCTGAACGGAGCCCCGATCCGCTAGCACAGGAGCGCGTCATGACCACTCCTGAAGCGGAGGCTGCCATGCCCCCGTTCCATATAGTTCTATAGGAGAGCCGTTAGGCAATCTTCAGTTCTCCCATAGAACTGTAAAGAGGGGGCATGGCGGCCTCCATTTCAGGCAAGGGCCGTGACGCACTCCTGTGCTAGCGGACCGGGGCTCCATTCAGGAGATCATGGGGGGGCCCCAGCGCTAGGACCCCCGCAATATAAAACTTATCCCTATCCTTCGGATAGGGGATACGTTTTTGATCATGAGACTTGTCCTTTAACACATCTACTCTTCTTGTTATAACAAAAATGGCGGACATAAGGGGAAAAAAAGCAATATCACTGTAAGTAAATAAAACATTATTACTAAAATGTGGCTACTTTTACTTCTGAATTCTAACAGATACAGAAAAATGTGTTGGCACTCACCGGTTAAGTGAAAGGTAACTTTATTGTGGCACGTTAAGTGGTGGACTTAGATTTTCTCAATGCTGGCAAGTATACCAATCAGCTAGTTGGCAGCTGTTTCGCACATCAAATGCACTTCTTCTGACAAGAACTGAAGAAGCGAACGTATGAGGAAACAGACGTGATGTGCGAAGCAGCTGCCACGTAGCTGATTGCTGTACAACCTGAGTCCAAAAGATCTAAGCCCACCATGGAAACACCACTTGTACTTGTACAATAAAGGTGCCTGTCACACTTTGATTCAGTAAGTGTCATCTCTTTCTTTTGTATATTATAGTTAGAGCACCACAGGAACTAGTGAAAGTAGTGGAGTTTTCAAATGGGGATCTTTACCATAAAAATATATAACCAACTGTTCCCCAGGGAGAGAGGAGCTATCATATGAGAGGCAGTGCCCATCTACTGTATTTACTTCTGCATTACTGTGATGTTCCAGTACGGGATATGCATCTCACAGTCCTATCAGCTTAAGTCCCTCTACGTCCTCAGGGCTCACCTGCATTGTTCCCCCATAATGTAATTGAATGTAAAGGACCTTTGATATGGTCACATGGTTATTAGTAACATGATAATGGTTGTCACATGTTTAAAGTCACTTGTTTTGTTACCCAGAGAGCACCAGGTGACCAGAAGACCTGCAGTTAGCTTATGGGCTCCTTGCTTAGCCCCCTTTATAAGAGGGGGAGGTACTACATTCTCTCTCTCTCTTCCACCACACTTTCTGCTGAGGTCAAATCCAGTCCAGACGTCTCAGAGCCAGTGTCCACACATCTGAAGGCCTCAAGCCTAAATTACAGCCACATGTCAGTAAGTCAAGTCATCTCTGTCTGCTGTCACTATCTTCAGTCAAGTCAAGTCTATTATAGTCAGCCTGGCTGTGCTAAAGTCTGTCAAAGTCACTGCAAGTCCCAGCAAGCTGTGAGGTCCCCTGTGTTACTGGTCACCTCTCTGGGATCCAGGCCTAGCTGGAAAGACTGTACCATCTGTCTACCTCAGTAAAGCTACCATTAACCCTAATCTGACCATGGACTATTATCTGCCCTGCCTAAACTAGGACTAGCGGTGCTACCGTTCGTGTGGTTCTCTGTTAAAACCACGCCCTGGCATCATGAACATTTAGGGGTTAACACCATCTGCCCCTGGGCTACAACTTCTGTCCCTATACCTCTCCTCACACCCCCCAACTCCACCACATTACTAACATATGAGTTTTGGTGGAAATCATCCCTAAGCGATTGGTTTTACTGCATTACTAGATTCAGTGGCCAATCTTAGGAGGTGATAAATGGCGTAGTTGTGTGACAACACTGGTACTATCTAGGACTATTCTCCTCGATATTCAATGATATTACTACACGATCCTTTTGCCAGTAAAAAAAAAAAAAAAAAAAAAACTGGACTACAAATAAACTTCACAAAACAAATGACTTCATATTTTTATAATGCGTTGTTTCCAAATTTAAAAATAATTTCTTCTGACATTTTTACATAAATAAAGGTCTTGACAGTATAACAGAGTATGGGTCATGTAGGTGATGATGCCACTGAAAACAAATTAATGTTAAGTCACAAATAAATCAGCATAAAAATATGAAACAAATCACTGAAAATATGTCTGCATATACAGGACTCTCAAAAGACAATTCAGTGGAAACGGTGGAAAGGTTTCCAGCACAGAACTAAGGTGTTACTGATCTTCATACTGTCGTTTATTAAGCAATAAAAAAAAACAGGGAGAATAATATAACACAGTACTCACTGCTGCTCTTTTTGGCTCCAAGGGGATGCCCGTCCTCTAGAGAATTGGAGCCCACAGAGGAGCTGTCCGGGCTGTCCTGAGGAGGTAGCTGTAAGAATCCTTCACCGGACTCCGATCGAGAAGGTGGAAGAGTGAGAGATCTCACATGTTCGCGGCTTACATCCTTCTTAGACTTGATAAGCTTCCTCATCTTTAAGGTTATCCAATTACCTCTCCTTGGGGATAGAGAACTGAGCTATTTACAAGATACTAATTTCCTGAATGTGAAATACACTAAGGTCTCTGCATGCGTTACATCACTTATGTCCTACATATAATTCAAAAAAATTCAATCTGCAAATTAACTTTCTGATACAATATTATATAACTTACCGTCTTGGGGGAGAAGGTTCATAGAATTTGTACTGATCCATGATCTTCTCTTCTAGTTTTTCTTTCTGCCGTCTTAGTTCATTTATTTTATCCCTAAAAAATATAGGGGTATATTAGCAATAATACAAAAAATAATTGCATAATAAAGGTTTATTATTATGATGATTATTATGTTATTTTAATTTTCTTGACCACCTATGACTGTGAAAAAGTCACTAAGTTAACACATCACCGAAGAACTAATGATTATTGTGCTAATATATCAGTCATGCAGTTATAAGAGTTTGGCTACATTCACATGAAATTAATATGGGCCTCTTTTTGGGATCCATATTATGGCTGCAATGCACAAACTTGCCAGAGTTGTAGTGAACCAGTCTTAGATCACTATAGGAGCCTATCTATATGTAGTTCAGTAGAACCACAGGAAGACTTGTTATGGACAAATTGGGGGTTATGGACACTGTCAGGGTATGTGCCCTGGATACTGGATATCAGGAGGGGCACCAATGCATGTGTTACCAATGGTAAAAGGCACCAAATATCCAAACATATGAAAGCAGTCATAGTATAGGGCTACCTGTGAAAGTATTGTGTAATAAAAATAAGAGACAGGGAAAAACGTCATAGTCAATGCAACAATTGTTAAAAGTTGTATTACACTGCTAGCCTTATAAATAAGAATAAATCTTCTCCACAGAATGATCAAGTTGAGAGTACGAGAAGACAAGAACATATAGTGGGAGATTTATCAAAACCTGTGCAGAGGAAAAGTTGCCCAGTTGCCCATTGTTAAAAATAAAAGAAGCGCGCTGATTGGTTGCTATGGGCAACTTTTCCTCTGAACAGGTTTTGATAAATCTCCCCCATATTTCATTGCCTTTCTTTTTATTGTGCTACATTGTTGTATAACTTTGAAACATCTATTATTAATTAAGTAAAAAAAATAAAAAATGAAGCATTGTGTGTCTTAATACATTAACTTACATATATTGTCTTTGTTCAACTTGATAGAAATCTTTGCTTTCCATATTCTGGTCCAGCAATGTCTTGTTTTGTAATGCTAAGATTTGGTTCTGGCCCATCAAATGTCTGTTCTCCTCTTCAAGGTTTCCTTTCACTTGACGTAGAAGCTGCAGAGTAAAAAAAAGGTTACATACAAATGTTACAAATACAAAGGTTATAGGGGTCTGCATTCTTCAAAAATATAAAACAAGGGAAAAAATATTTATTATAAAAATCGTTTATGCCTTCCACTTGATGTAGATAATATTTTTTAAACGTTTTCTAAACCTCCATGTCATGGCGGTACATATTCAAAATTAGTTCAGGGAATACTGTAGTGGAAAAGAACGTATCCCCTATCCAAAGGATAGGGAATATGTTATAGATCACGGGGGGTCTGACCGCTGGGACCCCCACAATCTCCTGTACGAGGTCCTGGCAGTCCGCAGAAAGGGGGCATGTCTGTCCCCAGCATGACATGGCGACATGCCCCCCATTTATCCCATAGAGATACACTGAGGGGGCGTGTCAACCACCGCGTCATGTGGGGACATAACGCTCCCTTCATGCAGACTGCCGGGCCCCGTACAGGGGATCACAGAGGGTCCCAGCGATTTGAACCCCCGCGATCTATAACTTATCCTCTATCTCTGGGATAGGGGATAAGTTATTTTCCACTAAAGTATTCCTACATCAGTCCTGCCATGGATATAAAAAATATATATGAACCTATGAGGTTCAGCCATAAAGGATATCGCAAAAGTTTGTCATCCAAACATGTCCTGAAACTTTTTTTGTCATGCCTTTCCATTGTTGTTGGCACCACAGAGGGAATGGAAAGGCAGGGACTGGCCTATTAGTGATACTATTACTTAGTACATCATATTGCATTTTATTTGGTGCCCCTTCTGTGTCATCCACACAAACCTATAGGGTACATGGATGGGGGATGTCTAATTAGAACCATTACTTTAAAGAAAAGATGTAGTTAACCCATTGCTCACCTCACACTGGTTGGTCAGACTTGTGACTGTGATATCTGACTTCTGATATTTCTCTTTCAGTCTGGAGAATTCAGCTTCTAGTCGAGTCTGCTCCAGTTTTCCACTGTTTATTGAGGTCTTTAGGTTTTTATGGTCACTTTGAAGACTTTCATTTTCACGTAGTAGCTGTCTATAGGTATGATTAAGCCTAAAGAATTGAAAAAGAAATAAAAAGTTAGCATATTTATTACACATTTTAGGATAAAAAATTACAATACTGGTACTTCTTTAATTAAAGGCAACCTATCATCACCAGATTCAACAATATGAAACGCAAGTAGTCCCGCAAGTAGTCTCGTAAGTAGTCCCTTGGGCAGGGAGCTATACTCACCTAGTCCTGCTGCTCCGGCTGTATTCACACCCCCTCAGGGTGATTGACAGCCCTCATCACTGCTCTGTTCCCTAAGCAGACGGAGCAGATTGACAATGCAGGCCGTGCAATAGCAAAAATTTGTTTTAATGAGAGTGCCCATTTAAGGTAATAAACTCTGTATATCACTAATAAATGTTATATGTGAGATAAAAAATGTATAATATTTTAGTATTTTATAGTTTTTTACTAATGGTTTTATTTTTGATATAATGGTTTTATTATTTTGATATAATAAAAATGCTATAGTTTGAGAAAAAAAAAAAAAAACTTAATTACTTCACATGCATGAAATCTTTGAAGCATGAAGCATGAATTTTTTTCGTGTGATATATAATAATGACTTTATCCCATTCTCCGTAGTGTCCACTTAAGAAGCGTTCCGTAGTCTGCTCATATAGTAGATAATCCTGCTGATCGAGCACTTTGCTGCCTGCTGACTAGATATGATTTGATATCTGTTTATTACATTCAGCAAGAAACCGGCCAGGAAAATAAGCTTTAGCAGCACTTTATCAGGGACAAATATTCTTGGATTGAATTCCTATTTAATCTCTGTCAAAATATTTTCTTTTTATTGACAAGATTTTTTCCTTTTACTCACTTTTTTTTTAAATAGGTTGTGCAATAGTAGATAGTATGGTTGGTCCGCAGAAACATGTGGTGGACAATTATTCCTTGAACTATTGAATACCTATGGATGCCATCTTTCAGGTTCACATCAGTTTTTAACCACTGGTGGTAGATGAATCTGTGCTTCTCGACCGTGGAGGTCTGAACACTCAGAACCCTGCCGAACAAAACTTTTGACATCTCACGACAGAGTGTTTTGTTGTAATTTTTATTGGATGCAAATAAAAGCTACCGTTATACCACACGCAGATCTGGATATCTTTTCCTCTTTGGGCCTAGGCCAGGCCTTATCTGTGCAGAGGTGTTAATAGGTGATTTGGACTTAAAGGGGTACTCTGCCCCTAGACATCTTATCACCTATCCAAAGGACCCCTGCGATCACGGAGCGAACTTTGCTCCGTGCCAGATGACTGGTGATGCGGGGCAGAGGCTCGTGACGTCACGGCCATGCCCCCTGAATGCAAGTCTATGGGAGGGGGCGTGATGGCTGTCGCACCCCCTCCCATAGACTTGCATTGAGGGGGGGGTGGCCATGACGTTACGAGTGGGGCGCGGCCGTGACGTCACAGGCCTCCGGCGCTGAACACGACGCTCTGAACAAATGCCGGGTGCAGCACGGAGATCGCAGGGGTCCTCAGCGGTGGAACCCTCGTGATCAGTAATCTTATCCCCTATGCTTTGGAAAGGGGATAAGATGTCAAGCAGCGGAGTACCCCTTTGGGTGCTTACTATTGATATCTACTGAACTCAATAGTAAAGTGTCTTTTTGTTCACTTGTGTAGTCATCTCTAAAATTAAATTGGCACACCAAGCAAAAAGACGCCCATAACTTATTTACCGCCATATTTTTTAAGCTGCTTAAAGGGGGGAAAAACAGTCAGTGAACATAGCCTAAAAGTAAGTGCATATTTTTAAGCTGTAGTCCAAAAAACTGCAAAAAAATAAAAAATTTAAAGCAGGCCAAAAAGTGTCCTAAAATCAAAAAGGGCTCAAAATAATTCTGTAATTTTTGTTTTTTGTTTAAAAAAAACTGTCATTTTTTTTAAGTGTAAAATACGGCATTAGCAGTTAAAAAACTGTAAAAATATAAAAATGCTAAACTCAGAATCGTATAAACAAATCCAGCTATTACCTTTCATGCTCTTCAGTGAGCCGCTGATAGTCTGAGGACAGCATCTCACGCTCCTTATTCTCTTGCAGCATTTTTGCCTGTTCTTCTTTCAGAGCTTTTTCCAGGTCTTCTAAATGAACTTTTTGCTTTAGCAACTGGTTGTACCTAAAAAAGACAATAGCATATAACCTAACTAATACATCTCATATTAGTGCATGCAGTATTTTTTTATACAGTATATATAGACTTTAGAGGCTTTTCTATAGTAGATAAAAAGGCTCTCTTCCAAGGGTTACTACTGCTTCAGCCCTTTCTAAACAAATATTTGTGGTTTTCTAGCTGAAACCCTCACAATGGACTGTTTGTCTTCATCATTACTTTCATTCCCAACAAACTGTTATCAGATAAAATAATGTATATGGCCAAATTACAGAGTATATACTGTACTAGCGAATTAAATCATGTTCTGAAGGGAAGCTTGTCCCTATTTTTTTTCCTCAGAAATTAAAGATATAATTTTCGTCTATCTATGGACATCAATGAAAGCAAATGTTACTGTGGCTGCATTGTGTGACAGCTGGAATACTATATACTACAGGGACAGATATTCTTACTACCGTGGGCAAAGTTTAAAGTGTACAGTTATATTACAATTTATAGTAACCGTCAGAGCTGGTGCAAGGATTTTTGACACTCTGGGCTAAAGCTAATTTTGCCGTCCCTTGACCCCGTCCATTGGCTCCATCCTTTGATATGCCCACCCTTACTACTGGGGTGAGACACTGTAACAAACCTCCTTGTCATGTAATCACCTTACTACTGGGGTGACACACTGTAACAAACCCACTCCTCATGTAATCTCCTTACTACTGGGGTGACACACTGTAACAAACCCACTCCTCGTGTAATCTCCTTACTACTAGGGTGATACACTGTAACAAACCTCCTCCTCATGTAATCTCATTAATACTGGGGTGACACACTGTAACAAACCCACTCCTCATGTAATCTCCTTACTACTAGGGTGATACACTGTAACAAACAGACTCCCCATGTAATCACCTTACTACTGGGGTGACACACTGTAACAAACCTCCTTTTCATGTAATCTCCTTACTACTGGGGTGACACACTGTAACAAACCTCCTCCTCATGTAATCATTTTACTACAGTGGTGACACACTGTAGCAAACCTTCTCCCTATGTAATCTCCTTACTACTGGGAAGACACACTGTAACAATCATACATTAATGAGACGGTGGTGCTGGCCTGGCGGGTGCTTCGGATAAGCGGTGGGTGCTTCAGATGCTGTCTGGCTACTAACTTTTTTTGCAGCAGGCAGAGTGTCGCCCCATCAATAGGGCACTCTAGGCACCTGCCTATTTTGCCTATAGGCAGAACTGGCCCTTGTAACCGTCCACTTTTGTCATTTTTAGGGGATCTGAGAAGCATCTGATCTGCAGGCAGCATATAATAGAGCAGAAGAAGCTGAGCATGTTGGCCACTGTATTTTTTTTAAAAACTAACAGCTGGTTCACCCACGCTTAATCCAATACACAAGGTTAGAGGCGTACTCCGGTGAAACACAATTTTTTTTAAATCAACTGTGCCAGAAAGGTAAACAGATTTGTAAATTACTTCCATTTAAAAATCTTAATCCTTCCCGTACTTTTTTTTATTTTTTGGGGAATTTATTTTCTGTCTGACCACAGTGCTCTCTGCTGACACATCTGTCCATGTCAGGAACTGTTCAGAGCAGGAGCAAATCCACATAGCAAACCTATTCTGCTCTGGACAGTTCCTAAAATGTCAGCAGAGAGCACTGTGGTCAGACAGAAAAGAAATTCAAAGAGAATAGAACTTCCTGTGGAGAATACAGCAATCGAAAAGTACTGGAAGGATTAAGATTTTTAAATAGAAGTAATTTACAAATCTGTTTAACTTTCTGGTACCACTTGATTAAAAAAAAAAATTCCACTGGAGCACCCCTTTAAAGTGCGGGTGAACTGGATTAAAATAATGTTTTACTTACACAGATCAGTGCTACTGTTCCCTTCATTGCTAATATGTAAATAGCCAGCTTTGCGCAATAGAGGCGGGAGCCAGCATACAGAGCTTCCTTTTTCTCCCATATACCCGCCTACCTCATAAATATTAAGGATACCCCCTGTGAGCACGAGGTGGACAAGAATATGGGAGCAGGGGGGATAAAGGCAGAGAAGCTCTGCATGCCGGCTCCTAATACCAGGTGTATCCCCGAAACAGTGGTATTGATCAGGCGAGTAATACATTTTAATCTGGTTCACCCGCACTATAACCCTGTGTATTGGCTTTAGTGTACGTAAAGCAGCTTAAAAAGTTAGCTTCCTTTTAAAGGATTTGCATTCCAGTCAACTAGCAATAAGCTGCTTTACCATATTTTTTAATGTTCAGTAGCAATGCATATGTTATTTAAAGGGGTACTCCGGCGCTTAGACATCTTATCCCCTATCCAAAGGATAGGGGATAAGATGCCTGATCGCGGGGGTCCCGCCGCTGGGGAGCCTTGACGTCACAATGCTCCGGCCCCGTGATCGGCAGTAATCAGACCCGGAGCGAACACGCTCCGGGGACTGATTTTAACGGGGTGCGGCGTGCAAGATCACGGGGGTCCCCAGCAGCGGGACCCCCGCGATCAGGCATCTTATCCCCTATCCTTTGGATAGGGGATAAGATGTCTAAACGCCGGAGTACCCCTTTAAAGATATAAAGTTGACCCATAGTTATGTATTACGGTAATAGCTTCCTGTCAGGTGACATAAGTTGTTTGACCTTGAACATAGTATAACAAAAAAATACCTGTCCTCAAGATCTTTGTGTTCCACCTCAAGGTTTTTATGAGCGGACTTCAGGTTTCCATGTTTAGAAATAAGCGATTCATATTCTGCCGCTTGTCGCTCGTGGACTTGTGCCAGTTTCTCATGATCTTTTACTAATAACTCATACATGGATTTCAGTTCTTCTCGTTCTTTCACTAGAGATTCATTCTCACTTTCTAAGCTTGACTGCTGGAGCAGGAGCTGGGAATTTTGGTTCATAAGTGACGTGCTCTGTGAGTTCAATGTAGAATTTTCAACCTGTAAATGCATTTGGGAGAAAATAAATGATACAAGTAATATGATCTGATGAGTCTGTGAATCTCTAGGAATATCACAGTAGTTGGCACTTGACATCCCCACTGTATTCAGGAACTGACGGCAGGGTCACATGTCACATGAGAGGTCATGGTGGCTCTTTAGTAAACAAGACTGGGAACATGTGACATAGGCATTTTAAAAGGAGAGTATAGTGATTCTTATTTTAAGCCATTTGGGGGTATTCTTATTTTCAGTGTACCAGTCATTTTAAAAGACAGGTATTTGATTAACCCTTCAAAATGATGACAATGTGGTTTTAGTGCTCCTGCTGCTGAAATTAAGCCCCTGAGAGGTCTTGCCATGTTGCACAGCTATTTTTCATTCTCTCCATTCCAGGGGGTGGGACAAGAGCTTGGCCAATCACAGCACAGAATTTACTCTACTCTGCTATGACAGTGCAGCATTAACCCCTTCTCTTTGCACAACTAGTAGTCTACTGTAAATCATCCATAAGCATAGTGCAGCCTGTTCAGTGCTCTTTAAGCACTGAGTTCACAAGGTGCTATGTGAAGCAGCACAGCAAGGAAGGGGTTACACTAAGCACTGAACTGCTGATTCTGCTTCTGAGATGGGAGGCAAACCTTGATTTACCTTTCATGTACAACTTTGTACCTGCAATGTGTAAATTTGTCTGCTTCCTCAAAGAATCACAGTCTATGCTCTGGCTTTTAAAGAACAATAAGGTTACATTTGTAATAGGATTTAAATCAAGTATGTCTGGATTTTTGTTCTTCAAAAGATGGGTCCCACCACTGCAAACCCCAGTGGCGGGACCCCCGCGATCAGGCATCTTATCCCCTATCCTTTGGATAGGGGATAAGATGTTTTAGGGCTGGAGTACCCCTTTAATCTCTGTGACTTTTTCATACAAGTAAAAAACTGCCAACATGACTGAAGGGGCACAATGTTCAGTAGAGTTTATCTGCATTTATCTTCTAGCAATCACTGAAGGTTTTAGCACTTGGTCTCCACCAAAACAGACTTCTGACAAAGTAGACCACAATATTCTCCATTTTTAATGCCACATAGTGTGTGTACAGGATGCATTGATGTAACACTGATATCACTCACCTGAAGCTTGGCATTTTGAGTCTGCAGTGTTGTGTTTTGCTCTTGCAGCGATATTGTTTGTTTTTGGAGCGCCATGATCTGAGCTTGTAAGTTATCATTCTGTGTTTCCAGTTGTTTCAGTTGAGTTTTTAGTGCTTGCTTCTCAGCCTGCAATGTGGCATTCTGAGAAAGAAAGAAAAAAGACAGAACAGACATGGGCATTATTTAAACTGAAATTTAAATATAAGGTTAGGGTTATATATATGCAGATTCCATCATTGGTGGAGTAAAAGAAATGCTACTTTCCTGTCAAATTGATGGACACTTTAGCATTGAGTATGCCGAGTACTGCTGGCATCTGGTCTGCAATGGATTCGGCATTGCATCATGGTTTCAGTTTATACTAAAAACCATGGCACACATGTCAATGAGTTCCATACTTATAAGTTCACACTAATAAGGTTGTAACCAAACAAATTATAAGATAATGTACACATCTAAAGGCAGTAACTTGGTTTTACTGATGTTTACCATTTAATGGGTTATCTATCCGTGCTCTTCTGCAGGGGAGCTTGGGTAGGAATAGAAAAAACAAAAACTTACCTATGCCCGGTCTCCCTCAGCTCCTATTTGCTTCCACCCCCTCCCCTGATCTTCTCTCTTTTTCCTGCTTCCAAACGGGCACTTTGAGCAGGAACTGTTGGATCAGCCAATTACTGGCCACAGCGGTGTCCCACCTAGGCCATTGATTGGCTAAATGGACAGGCCCTGCCCTATACGCTTGTTTTAGAAGCAGGAAGAAAAGAGAAGATCAGGGGAGGGGAGGGAAGCAGATGGGAGCTGAAGGGGACAAGCTGGGAAATGGGGTTGGTTAAGTATGGCTTTTTTTTCTATTCTGGCTTTAAGGGTATTAAGTATGGTATATGTGGGATAATGTACTGAAATTTTTTTTTTAAATCAATGACTATATATAGCACAACGCTCCTGGCTTGGTGCTTTTCTTCTTGTCACAGAGCTCTAACTTTTTTATTGATAGTAGAGATAATTGTTTCTTAGAGATGGGTGGCATCTCTGTAACACCAGTCATCTCTGTATACTCTATTCCATACCATGGTACATCTGGATGGAGACCTAAATTTTAATTTAATGTTAATCACTCCTGGAAAGTGTACAGTTTATTGAATCCTCTGCCAATCACACAAGATAAAAGTGTTTATTAGAATTTAGTGCACATTCTCTCTTTCGTAGCCACTAAGTGGGTGTAAAGCACCCTGAAACTTAGTTTTATTAGGGCACCTCCATGAACAATATCTAGTAATTATTCTATGCAATTGTATTTCAAAATAATATTTAATACATTAAAACCCAGAATTATAGCTTACATTTCTTTCGATTTCTATTAAGCGATCCTTGAGCTTCAGCAACTCCTTGGTGGTCTCCTGGCTCTCCCTCTCCCACTTACTCACAGGTACAGAGTCATCCCCAGGCCGTGGGGGAGAGCTATGTGCCAGCTTCTCTTCTTCTTGCCTCTGTTTGAGTGCTTCATAATTTTTCTTCACCTACGGGATAATAACATATTCAGCCAAAATCTATAAATGTCTACATTGTCCATGAATAGAAGAAAGGACCTGATGTTTTTATTGAATCAGAACTACTTTTTTCCATGGACTGTGTCTGGTATTGCAGCTTAACTTTAGTTAGATAGGCACTGTCATTTGAACAAAATCTTCATAGATCAATGGTACAAGCAAATATAAGAACTTTGTATTATATCTTATTAGACAAAAATGCTGTTCCTGTTATCATAAAAACAATATTATATAAAAATGATATAATCATGTGTTTTAGTTTTCTTTTCTCATTCTGTTGTATGTTTTTTGTACTACTTGCTAATTAAATGGTTCAATAGGGGTTAACCCTGTACTATGTATGAGCTGCTCCTGTTGTATTTGACAAGTCTAAGGAAGCGGCCACTAGCCGCAAAACACGTTGCATTCTGGGTAATAAAGCCTTTTATTTTGTGATCTCTGCGCCAAATCTGCTTCAAGTATGTCTATGGGAGAGAGATGGTTCCATAGACCTGCATTATAGGACTGTTTTGGTCACACAGAGCCAGAATAGAACGGACTTTTCTCGACTCTAGCAATCAGTCAGGGTCTAAGTCTCTATGACATATGAAAAGTCTTTTAAATGACAGTGCACATTTAAGCTTTCCTAAAATTAGCCTACCTCTCTTCCTATATTCATATTTTAGAGCAGTAGGAGAATTATTTAACTAAACCAGGAGGCTCAGGATGAACAAAGCTTGAGATTAGCACAAGACTGTGGACTATGAGAGGACACAATAAAGTGAATTATGATGTTAAGACCATTATTGTTGTATATATTAAAGGGGACTCAGACTTAAATTTTGATAACCTATACTTGAAGGTGTGAAGGTGTGACCACAAAAAAAACAATAGAGGGGCAACATAAAAAAAACTATGGAAAAAACAAACCTGAAGCAATAATGAATAATTAAAGGAACTTTTCTTCTACTTGGTCTATAATATTAAACTGCATAGGACTCTGACTTTGAATGGTATCTGCAACATAGGCATTCTAACCAAGACTTTATTTCCAAATTTAGGGACATTTTAAGCCCTGCCCAATTCTGCCAAGAAACCCCACCTTTTTTTAAAGGGGTACTCCACCCCTAGACATCTTATCCCCCATCCAAAGGATAGGGGATAAGATGTCTGATGGCGGGGGTCCTGCCGCTGGGGACCCCCGCATTCTGTAACGGTTTCCGAAACCGCTGGAGACCCTCAAGCTAATACCATCCCGACCACAAGACAGCTGTCCCGCCCCCTCCCATAGACTTGCATTGAGGGGGCGGGTGTGACGTCACACAGGGGCGGAGTCGTGACATCACGATCTTCCGTTCTCGTGGTCGGGATGGTATTAGCTTGAGGGCCTCCAGCGGTTCCCTTTGGATAGGGGATAAGATGTCTAGGGGTGGAGTACCCCTTTAATAACAAACTTTGTCTCTACTGCCCTTTGCAGGACAGTCCCAGACAAAATGCCACTGCTAACAAACATACCTAAGTATACTTACAGTTTTCAGTTCCTGACGGAGTTGCTGGTTAAAATTTGCCGACTCTCCTAACCGTGCCTCAAGAGAAGCGATTTTTTCTTCTTTGATTTCAAGTGACTTCTTCAATGTTGATTCTATTTTGGATTCCAGGAGCTTGTACCTGCTGTTTAAAGAAATTATATAATCAGAAAAATGACCCATTGTTTAAATTAAAGTTTTATGTAAAAAAATGTTTTAAAGAGTTTTTGACAATTTTTTTCAAATTTTCCATTTTACTATCTATACTTTAAAATTAGCCTGAAATATTGGGGTTCTTATTCTGACCACTAGGCCTAATAGTATGCTGACAATTCCTAATCTGTAGAGAAAACTTATCAGCAGCGTCCTCCTTATCGTCAAAGGCAGGATTACAGTGAAAGGTGATACCAGTATATAGATAACATGGGCCCGGGCCATTCACAGTATACAATTTGGAGAATTAAACATGAGAATAATTCCTTAATTTTTTATGTGTAGCAATGCAAATTTATATGAAATATGTTTAGAACTTATAATGAAGACTGTACTGCTTGTGGTTTAGGTATTTTTGTTTCTTGGATTTTTTTTTTCCAAAGAAGAAAAAGGTCAATTTCACAGCCGATGAAGCACAGCAGATTCATTTATACCCAGCATCCCCTCCTTAGCTGTAAGAATTCCATGCTAGGTGCCCCTGTAGCGCTGGGCCTGTGTACACTATAACTCTACTTGTTTTGGCTCTGGTAACCAGGAGCACATGAAAGCTCCCATTCTCCTGTGTGTCCACATCTAAGAGAAGGCTAATACCCAGCTGTCATGGAAACATATTAGGTACGGTAGAAAAACTAAGTTTAGCTGGGATATTTAAAAACAATCTAGGACATTGCTGCTATACTGTAATATAAAACTATTGATTTCTAAGATTATTCAAGAAATTTTCTATATCTATACAAAAAATAAATCTGCAGTTTCACCTGTCACCATTGGTATGACTGGAATGAATACATGAAAGCAGCAGGAACTACATGTTATTATGCAGTCTGCTTTTATTTTTTAGGTTAACTTATAGTTATGTAACCTTATGACCCCATCACTATGTCAAAGGCTGAAAGTATGGAGCTTAGATAATGGGAAAATAATTATTGACATAAAACAGATGTTCTTGCTTACGTCTTAAACCTCCAATAGGTCATATAGAACTTTTTTTTCGACTATACTTAAAGTAACAATACCCTTTCATATACTCCTAAATTTGGCTAGATAATGTAGTCAGTAGACATAGAACCTAATACTGACCCTATGATCCCCTACACACCTACTCCCAAGCCTATGAAGAGTTGTTGTCCTAAAAAAAATGACACAGCTGTGAAACCTAACCCCTGTTGTTTGCCTGGGCGCTAGTCTATGTGGTGAGTACGGACTCAGTGGGCCAACTAAGGGCCCTCCATTTCTGCCTATACACCTAACTCACAACCTATTCTAAGAAAACAAAACAACAATATAATAGTTCAAACCCAGCAGTTAGTAATTTTCCAATGCTGTCTCATATTATACACTTACAGAAGCAACATCACCAAGGTCCCAACATGTTTTCCCTCAAACATAGTCGATTCATCAGGGGACCAAGAAAAGTCAGTGTGCACAATCTGGTTCTCTACAGACATATATGGCACTGATTGCTGAGTGACAACAGTGATAGCAACACTTATCTTAATAATAAACAAGATCTCCCAAGCCTTAATGATGTCAGCCTCTCCGACACTTGACAATGAATGAAGTGAATGCCGACCCACTGCTCTATTTAGTGTGGACAGTCGGACGTATCGTTTATTTTGTGGATAGGGGATTCATTTTTGGTGCTGGAATGCACCTTTAACATAGAGTATCAATACTTATTACTTGCACTCTTTATGCATATGTTAATAAAGAATATTTTGGAGGTAGTAAAGATGTTAGAGCTCATGTTCATGGCAGTGCCTGGACCATGTATGGTAGACCACAGAGTACCTATAGGTCAGTATTACACATCCTTAGGCACTCTGTGTGCTATCATAAGGTTTCTCTGTTAGGCACCATGGGGAAGATTTATCAAAACCTTTATAGGGGAAAAGTTGCTGGGTTGACCATAGCAACCAATCAGATTGCTTCTTTTCTTTCTGAAAATGCCTCTGAAAAATGAAAGAAGCAATCTGATTGGTTGCTACGGGCAACTGAGCAACTTTGCCTCTGGACAGGTTTTGATAAATCTCCCTCATGTTCTTACATAGAAGCAGTGAATACCTCCATAATACAGCATCCAATTAAGCCTGCCACAATTATTAAGAATAAAAATCTTGCATGCTGCCATGTATAATCTATAATCGAAGATACATGGCAATACACCACAAGCTCAAGCAGGATTCGGGCAGATAACTTTCAGCTTGAAATCAACACAGATGTCAAACTACGTAAATTGTTATAAATTTTGGCAACATTTTTTATAATGTTTTTGTGCTTACCTATCATCATCACTTGTCTGCTCATCGTGTAGGAGACGATCCTTATTCAGTCCAATCTTTTCCAGTTCATGGGTTAGTTTTTCCAGTTCATTATTAGTTTGTTGTGTTTTCACCTTCTCATTCACCAAATCCTAAACATTTTAACCAAACCGTTATTACTTAAAGTAAACAATCTGTACAGGTCTAATGTCTACAGGTACAGTATATGTCAACTGACCAACATGGTTATGCAAATACAGTGAAGGAGTTTAAGCATACATGGGATACGCATAAGGCTATCCTTTATATAAGATAGGGCTAGGGACTTTTCATAGATATTGGACATTTAAGATATTGGGCAAACTAGATGGGCCAAATGGTTCTTATCTGCCGACACATTCTGTGTTTCTATGGTTATTATTTAAACTTGTTTTATCATCCTAACAGAGATCTAAATAAACTATTTTTAGCCTCAACATAATAAATAAATATGCATTGGATTAGGATTACTGCCAAGTTTTAGTTTTGTCTGGTTCAAAATGCCTATTTTCACAAACCCAGGTAGACTACAAAAAAAGCATCTCCTGTTCTGGACAGCAGAGGACAGTGCAAATGCATTAAGGTTTTCCAACAGATTACAGCTGATTGATAGGGAACCTGCAGGACAACCTGTGATCAGCTTCCAACAAAAGGGATTGTCCAAAGCGGACAACCAACTTAATATAAAATTGTGACATATCTTGAAGGGTTTGTGAGTCAGGGTTTTTTTTTTTTGTTTTTTTTTGCCAAGTGGTTCGGGCTGCAGTGAAAGCAATATAGAGTTTACTAACTAACTAGTTTACTTTACTTACTAAGTATACTAACCCAACCCAATACCCTCCACTGCCGGTTTCCTGTGTGCCCAGTCCCCACTGCTGTCCTTTTCTTCCATTACTTTTATTGTGGGCAGGCAGTTACTGTTCACACATAATGTTGAGAAAATGGCAACAGTGGGAAATGAGGCTAGGTAATTATACTGTTCAATATTTTCACTGCTTGGAAAAAAAAAAGCCCTCTCTGCCCAGAAAATCCCTTTAAAAAACTAAACAGAAGAACAGTTTGCCCCCCCCCCCCCCCCCCACTGTAAGAGTTTCTCAGTCTTATTGAAATCTTGCAGGAAACACAGGGGTTAACTTCCTGCTAATATTACTGATAGCCGGCAGATGGCTATTAAAGCCTTTAATACAATTTCCTCTCCAAATCTCCAACAATTTTATTGGATGACACAAGGGAAAGAACTTTGTATTGAGGTGCAAAACATTGTAGAACTGCTAATAGCAGAGGTATAAGCAGCAATCCTACAAATTCCCATTGTAGAAAATCACACATATAGAATAAAAAAAAAAGTAATTCCACTTATATTTAATTTTATTAACTATCTTATTTTCCCCCCAATAACGTTATGACTTGTATTGTTTTTTATATCTTTTATCTTGAAGAATGAAGACAAAATAAGAGCAGACAGCTGTGTCTTAAACATATGAAAGACGGATAACAAAAACTGACAACAGTTGTCTTTCTTCCTTCCGTGAATAAAATTCTCTGGTTAACCATGAAATCTGATCCTCCGGAACGTTCTTCAACTAAATTAAGAAAATACTGTAAATGTATGCATTGATTTAAAAAAATATTTTTTATTGGAAACCTCCAGAAAGCACATCCTATAATAAAAGATTTATGCTTGGCCTCAAAATTGCATTTAGTTTTTTATCAGTTTGACAGAAAGTTCCAATTTTCCTTGGAGAAATCTAATAGAAGATTAGGGACTCTTAAGAGCAATGTTCCCTGGTAAAAATATGCAAAATAGCTTTCCTCCAGTGGAAAGTACACTGCCACGTTACTGCCACCTATAGGTGGCTGCCCTATAAGCTATATCAGAGACACCAATCTATAGAGGGCACTTTTTCAGAGTAATTGCTTTCTTATTGTGTAAGGTTGAGGCTGTGCTGTATAAGTGCCCAGGGGTACTCCACTGGCCAGCGTTCAGAACTAAATGTTTTGAACGCTGTTTTCACGCTGCAGGGGTTAGCCATGTCCCTCGTGATGTCATGACCATGCCCCTTCAACGCAAGTCTATGGGAGGGGGTGCGGCAGTAGTAACAATATAAATGGGATAATGTCCTCAAAAACGAAAATACTGACACTAAATGGGAGACTTTTAAGAATAGTTAAAATTCTCACTGTAAGAGGAATATATACCTTATGGGAATAAAGGGGTCAGGAATAAAAGAAAACCAATACGGATGAATAAAAATGTTAAGGGGGCAATAAATGACAAAAATAAAGCATTTAAACTACTGAAACAGGACGGCAGTGAAGAAACATTAAAAAGATATAGAGAAAAAAACAGATAAATGCCGCAAAAATAGAAACCGAAATATTCATTGCCAAAGAGACTATACCTAACCCCAAAATGTTCTTTAACTATATTTAGCAAAAGGGTCAAAAATTTAAGTGTTGGCCCTTTAATGATGAGGAAGAAATTATAGACTGGGATCAAGAAAAAGCAAATATATCAAACAAATTCTTCTCCACTGTATTCACTGAGGAAAATGAAATGCCAGGTGAAATACAGTGTGATAAGGTAAACTCTCCAGTACAGGTCACCTGTCTAACCCAGGAAGACGTACAGTGCCACATACAAAAAATCAAAATAGACAAATCACCAGTGCAAACAGCATTCCCCCCGTGTTCTAAAGGAATTAAGTAATGTAATAGACAGACCCCTATTTTTAATATGCAAGGACTCTATAGTGACCAGGACTGTTCCCCAGAACTGGCAAACAGCAAATGTGGTGCCAATATTTAAAAAAGGGTCAAAAAGTGACCCCAGGATTTATAGACCTGTTAGTTTAACCTCGGTTGTATGTAAATAGTTTGAGGGTTTTCTAAGAGATGCTATTTTGGAGTAACTTGATTAAAATAAATGTATGACTCCATATTAGCTTGGCTTTATGAGGGATCGGTCCTGTCTAACTAACCTGATCAGCTTTTATGAGGAGATGAGCTCCAGACTGGACCAGGGGCAATCGTTGGATGTTGTTTATCTGGATTTTTCCAAAGCATTTGATACGGTGCCACATAATAAATTGGTACATAAAATGAGAAGGGTTGGGCTGGGGGAAAATGTGTGTAAGTGGGTAAGTCACTGGCTCGGAAATAGGAAACAGAGGGTGGTTATTAATGGTACTTATTCTGATTGAGTGACTGTTACTAGTGGGGTACCACAGGGGTCAGTCTTGGGTCCTGTCTTATTTAATATATTTAATGACCTTGTAGCAAACTTTGCAGATGATACTAAACTCTGTAAAGGGGTAAACACTATAGAGGACAGTGCACTGTTAAAAATGGATCTGGATAGGTTGGAGGTTTGGTTTGAGAAGTGGCAGATGAGGTTCAACACTGATAAATGTAAGGTAATGCACATGGGGAAGAAAAATCCGGTCTGGGATTATGTATTACATGGGAGCACACTTGGGACGACTGACATGGAAAAGGATTTGGGAGTCTTAGTTAACAGTAAATTTAGCTGTAGTGACCAGTATCGTGCAGCTGCTGCCAAGGCAAATAAAATCATGGGGTGCATCAACTATGTTACTATGAGGGGTGTGGTCGACCGCCGCAGTGCAAAAACAGCGTTCGGAACATTTAGTTCCCAATGCTGGCCAGTGGAGTACCCCTTTAAATAGGCCAATACTGCCCTGTGTAATACTGCCCTGCACTGTTAGCAGCATAACACCTATTATACAATGAGATGTGTGACCAACAACCAATTTTTTTTGAGGGGTCAAACCAGCCAAAAAATTAGCTTGTTTTCTTTTTCCTTGGCTGAGTGGTAAATAGGCTCTGTACACTAGCGCTGACCTAGAGATGAATGCTCATATACATAGACCATCTAATAGATCCCTAAGATGCCTTGTGTACTGCCTCAAAGAAGGTACCAATTTTTCTTGAATATAACAATAGAATATGTACAGTACAGCAACAAAACACAATTTTAACCAGATTACCTCTCTTAATGTTATTAGCATTTTCTTGTCAATGGTCGCTCTTTTCACAAGCTCCTTATTGTCAATTTCCAGTTCTTTAAGCCTAGTACATGATTCTTTGAATGCACTTGTTTCCTTGGACAGTAACTTATTTTCCCTCTCCAGATTGGAGATCCTCGCAGTGTTCTCCTCCAGTGTGATGTCTTTAATCTCCGCTTGTTGACGTAACCTTTTATTCTCTTTCTCTAGTTGTTTTTTGTCCTTTTCTAGCTGACACGTTTCTTGCTCCAGCAGCTTATGCTCCTTTTCTAGTTGTTCCAACCTCTTACTTGATATCTTCAGCTCTTCCAAGTTCTTCTGCAGAGTATGGTTTTCTGTCTCTAGGTCTTGTAGTTCATTTTCGAGTTGTTGGATTTTTTTATTGCTGTTTTCCAGAGCCTTCTGTAACCTTTGGTTTTCGGTGTCTAGTCCCTGGTAGCTGACTTCTAAATGCTCGATTTTCTTGCAAGATGCTTTCATGAGGTCCATACCTTTCCTCAATTGTTCCTTCTCACTCTCCAGTTCCTTGTTTTCCAGCTCCAGCTGAGCCACCTTAATATTTGTGCTTTTGAGTGACTCCACAATTCTCCGCAGGTCTAAGTTCTCTTCCTCAAGTTGACTGTTCTCCTTCTCCAATGACTCCATCTGATATTTGAGGTTTTTGAGGCTATCCAATGTTTTCTTCAGCTTTCTGTTTTCAATTTCTAAACCTACATTTTCTTGTTCTAAGGATTCTGTTTTTTCACAGACAATGTTCAAACTGGTTATTTTCTTTTGTAGATGTTCATTTTCTTTCTCCACTCTGTTCAGCTCCTTTTCGAGTTCCTCTGCCCTCTCCCCCTTTTCTTTGTAGTGTTCAAGCTCCTTTTTCAAATGCTTCTTTTCAAATTCCAACTTGTTTAATTTACCACTTGTTTCCTTGATGGACTCGTGAAGAATCTTGTTTTCTTTTTCAATGTCCTTCATTCTCGCCTCAGCCCCGATCTGTGAGCGTTGGCGCAATGAGGCAATGGTTTGGTTTAAATGCTCATTTTCTTGTTCAAGCCCTTTGATCTGGGAGAGAAAAACAGAATGCTGATCAGTGTAGAAATAATACGCAGATAATTGTTACATAGAGCCAGTATTGTGGAGTTCAGAGTCCCTTTACAGTGGTCCCTCAAGTTACAATATGAATTGCAGGACAACCATTGAATGTTGAAACCATTGTATGTTGAGACCATAAGTCTATGGAAACCTGATAATTGGTTCTGAAGCCCAAAATGTCATCTAAAAATAGGAAAAAGTGAGGATTAAAGAAAAATAAGTGTATAACCGACTGTCGCTTCAGGTGTCCTATTGTCCTGATACCCGTTAGTAATAATTTAGGAGTTGCTGTACGATGTTAGCCGTCTTTTGGCCTGGGCAATTGTAGATTTATGCAGACTGTTTGTACTTGCTGTTATTTAAATGCATGTAACGCCCATACACTGTGATTATATTGTAATAATGACACCTGAGTGACACCTTATGTATTTTTTTTACCCCTCCCCCCCCATCCCCCGGGTGGAATCCCTCTGTTTTATATTGTAACTTCTAATAAAATGTGTGTATTTTGGATCAATATATATTTTGAAGTGACTCCATTTTTTCCAATTAAATGAGTGTATGTACAATTGTAAGGGGTTTGTTACTGTACTAAGTGGTTTCTTTGTACTAATATTACTATTCACCCCGATATCTGGAATATATACTTTGTGTCTAATACAGATAAAGTAAAAAAAGAGCTGTTGGAAGCTGTAAATCACTGTCTATGTAGAGGACAGGAGCTTCTTCAGGGTCCTGTACAGTACACACAGAGTCCTAAAAAAGTAAAATGGAGTGAGACCTGTTGTGATCAACAACTTTTGACATGTCTGAACAACATGTAAAAAGTTGTTTTTAATGACACTAACCTTTTAAGATTTGAAGAAAACCAAGTGATCTCAGTGGTCTCTTTATCTAAACCTTTAAAGGAAGTTGTAGTAATGGTCATTATTAGTAAAGTCATTCATTTTTCCCCCCCACTAATTGAATCTCTAAGACATCTGCTAGTCTGGGTATTGAGGGCCTTGTGTGTCTCCATACCTGTCTCTCCGAGTTCTCACGCAGTGTCTCAATGATCTTCTCCAGCTGTGACTTCTCTTTCATAAGGTCACTGCTCAGATGTTGGCTGCTCTCGATGGTTTGTCTCTCGTGATTTAATTCAGCTTCTATTTTCTCAAGCTATAATAAAGCGAAAGGTCACTGCAGGTTTGTTACATTCTAACTACTGATATAGGTTTTACCATTGTGTCAAGCCCAATAACGGGGAATATGTGAATGTCTAGCATAAAACTCATTATCCAAGATTATTCAGGTAGGAGATAAATCAGTGGAACACTCTCTGGGCTTTATGGATCTCATAGATATGATCAAAAGTGAGTTTTCTAATATGATAAGGCTTGATTCACATATACATGTTTAGTGCATATGTGGATGTACCAAATATATCCCAAAAGAGTGTATTTTTGACATACATGTAACCAGTATACCTTTCAACTGTACTTTAAGGGGTACCCCGAAAAGAAAAAAATGGAAAAAAAAGTCAGCAGAAAGCACTGTGGTCAGACTGGAAAGAACTACACAAAATCCCCTGGTGCATACAGCAGCTTATAAGTACTGGAAGGATAAACTGAAGTAATTTACAAATTTGTCTAACTTTCTGGCACCAGTTGATTTGAAAACTTTGTTTTCCTTCAAAGTACTCCTTTAAGTAAAAGTAGTAGTTTTCAGTACTACAATAAAAACAAATTCATGCATCCAGATATACATCAGAAAGTCTGGGGGATACAGTGGCAGGCCAAACAATGCCCAAGAGTGATGTGAACATAAATAGCTTTAGAAAGGTATTGGTCTAATGTTGATATGGTCAACAGTTACCTCACCCGATCGGCCCATGAATATGGAGAGAAGAGCATCAGCCACTGCCAGACTCCTTAAGAGACGACTTTTCTGCCACAGACAAAAAGGATTGGGCAGTGGAGATTCAACTGCTTTGAGGGGAGAGTCGAGGGGCTACCATAACTATTAGATGGTCAGCCAGTGGAATTGGCTGATGTGTATGGCTCAGCTGTACACTTATGAATTCAATCTTCATTAGTCTACCATGGTAATAACATTGGATTGCAAATACAGATTGTAAACCAGCAATGGAATTGACATATGGGTGACCTAAAAATAGAAGACAATCTATTGTTTGTCTCTTCAAGCTCTCCATCAATTCCATTTTAATTTCTAAAATTGTACTGGAATTATTAAATCTTTGGCCTTTTTGGTAACCACAGGTAACAAGGACATATTTGTGCAATCTAAGCCCTATTAGATATACAAGATCCATGATGCCGATTTCCCTTTGATATAACACACCTTTTTGCATAGTCTTTGGTTTTCTTTTTCCATTTTTAGTAATTTGGCACTAGCACCTTCTGTAGAACCCATAGCACTCTTCAGCTCTTCTACTGTAGTCAGCAAGGTTTGGTTTTCCATCTCTAGCTTTAACAGACGACTGGAGGTCAGCTCATTTACTTCATGTCCAAGAGACTTCTGTGGTGCTAGAAAACAACCATATATGACATAGTCAATATAAGATCACAACTTAATATGTAAGGGATATAACAGAATATGACACGGTTTTGAAAAACATTTATAACTTTTTCAACTTAAAAGTATAAAAGAATACTTCAAAAAGTAAATATAATATGATTCCTACTCTTAATACCTTTTAAAATACTTTTAACTTATACTTAGAACATTTTTCATTAAAAATGTATTTTGTGTCTGCTTTCTTAAATGTGGACACAATTTATTATTAATAAATTTATTATAAATAAATCTAACCAGTCATTTACAGATTGAGACTTAAGATATTCCACTGCAGGACTGACAGCTGAACAATGAATCTATAATATTGTATTCACTAGAGAGAGTCTGAGAAAAAACATTTCGGTGTGATTTCTAACCCAGCTGAGGATCTGACATATAAAATGAAAAAAGCATTTCTATACTATTTTAAAACATAGGCAGCATGGATGTATATAGTGTTTATTATTGCAAGTATGAAGGTAACTGACCCCAAGGCATGGTGGGGCAATATAGGCAACTCTCTTGGGCATAAATAGTCTCGAAGTCCAGAGTTGAGCAGAAAAACAAATGACATTTTGACATTTATGACATGGGTACCATAGCAACTTGTCCTAACCCTCTAGAATCAGTGCCTGCAATGATCTCATTATGTAAGGAAACCTGGTGTAAGGGCCCTCTTACATGGTCCGACAGGCTGCAAATAATGCTGATCTTGGTGACTGGAGCTTGTTTGCAGAGTCTTTACAAAGCTTGACCAATTGTGTGGCCAGGCCACATGAGAAATTACTGGATCTTTCTTGTGACCCTTTAATTTCATCATTGTTGGGTGCATAACACCTGCTTACATAGGAAAATGTGCTGCTGAGAGATCATATAAGTAGCCGCGCAAAAATATTGAATCAGCTGATGAATGAGCATTTGCTCAGTTGATCGCTAGCCCTTTTGCGCAGACTAAGAACACTTATTTGCCTGATTATTGTCCCATGTCAAAAAGTCTTAACCCAATACCTTCTACCTGAAATCAACCCTGCCACTAGGCTAAAGTTAAAAGGGTATTCCACTGGAAAAGATTTCATTTAAATCAACTGGGGCCAGAAAGTTAAAAAGATTTGTAAATTACTTGTATTTAAAAATCTTAACCCTTCCAGTGCTTATCAGCTCTTGTATGTTCCAGAGGATGTTCTTTTCTTTTTTAATTATTTTCTGTCTGACCACAGTGCTCTCTGCTGACACCTCTGTACATTTTAGGAACTGTTCAGAGTAGGAGCAAATCCCCATAGCAAACCTCTTCTGCTCTGGACAGTTCCTAAAATGGACAGAGGTGTCTGCAGAGAGCACTGTGGTCAGTTAAGAATTCAAAAAGAATAGACCTTCCTCTGGAGCATATAGCTGCTGATAAGCACTGGAAGGATTAAGATTTTTAAATAGAAGAAATTTACAAATATGTTTAACTTTCTGGCACAAGTTGATTTAAAATAAAAAATGTAACACTCATTAAAACTAATTTTTGCTATTGCACTCCTTATGGTAGATAAAAAATATTTCTAATATATTTTGTTTAAAAAAAAATGTTTTCTAAGTTTTCTATGTTTTATTTGTGCTTGAAAAAGCTCAAGAGAACATTTTCCCCATCTTATACACAGACTTTGGACCAAAGTCCAAACACAGAAAGTGCAGCCTGGAGTGCTGAGGGGGGGGGGGGGGGTGTCCAGCCTCATCCAATCATAGCTCCTCTCACACTTAACTGCCATATGCTGTTGGTTAGACACACCCCCCTCAGCACTCTAGGCTGCACTTCCTGTTTTTGGACTTCGGTCCAAAGTCTGTGGATGAGATGGGGGAAAATGTGTTTGAGCTTTTTTAAGCACAAATGAAACATAGAAAACTTCTTTTTTTTTTTTAAACAAAGTATATTAGAAATATTTTTTATTTACCATAAGTAGTGCAATAGCAAAAATTTGTTTTAATGACAGTGCCTATTTAATTAAACAATTATGCTCTCTCTAGCTTTTCAGTATCTCATATCGATATCAATGGAGAATGGTTGCAAATGCTGACTATCTACTGAGAACTCGAACCCTCTCTTTGTCAGCACTGTTATGGTTCCCAGCAATCAGACCCCTACCATTCTCTCTTTTTATGATATCTTCTTGACATGCCAACCTAATATTTATTTGTGTAGAATATCCAGTTGTTTCATTTGTCACCTGTCAGCTTAGGAGTCAACACCCACACATCCTAACCCAATGGCTGTTTAATGCTACATGACCCACAGAGTCAGCCTGAGCATTTCAGAGAAATCTATGTTTCAAAAGCTACCAAAAATGGAGCAACTAGTCATGGTGGTGTCCCCAGTCGCTGTTCTCTGTGGGCTTTGAGTGACAAATTTTTCTCTATGCAAAAGTAGGGAGAGACGTGTCACCCAAGGTCGGTACAGCGGGGAGCAGCTGGCAGGGCCCGCCTTCCTGTGACTAGTTACCCTCTTCCCAGCAGCTTTGAAAAACTACGATTTCTATTAAATAATCAAGCATTTCAGAGTTTATCATAGCTTATTGCATTATCAAACCCTCCATCCATAATTCATGTAGAATGAAACACCTGCCAGGTTCCCTTTAAATATCTTTAGAAATCTCATGATACTACAGTAAGTCAGCTGCTGAAAAATTCTACCGACACTTTTGCACGTTGCAGAAATGATTAAAAACAAAATAGACAGAACGGTCACCTACTTTCAGGAAGATCACTGGTTTTGGACAGCTGTTCCAGTTCCCATCCAAGATGTAAGGATTCATCCATGCTTTGCTTCTGCGCCATTTCCAAGGTCATGTTTTCCTCCATTAGTTCCTCAATCCTCTTCCTGTCCATGTCACGCTCCTAAGGACATATACAGAAGTTACACACCCAGAAAACAAGAGTGAATACGGTATGTGTATAGGTAAAGATGGAGAAAATTATTATACTATTAGTCCACAATATCCTACTATCAAATAGAAACTATAAAGAAATAAAGGGCTAACTCACTCTATGATTGACCAAATCATACAAAAAGTTTTTTGATATAGCGGTGATACAAAATAACAGAACTAAACACTTGGATTTTATTACATAATTTAATACTTTATCTATCATCCACCATGTATAATACTTTAAAATCTCTGTGTCACAAGTTCTATACATAACAGGACAGTGACATCTACATTACAGTTAGCTAGGGCACACATAATGCATTTTCATTCACATTATGGAAATTAAATGGACACTGTCAGATACAAAAACTTCTTTCTGTTGTACATCTTGGCAAAACATTAAAGGAGAGGTCCGGTTCGGACTATTCCTATTCCATCCTACCCGGGCTGCAAAAAAAGAGAAAACAAACCTTCACTTACCTTCCTACTCTGCAACAGCTGATCGGTCGGGCAGGCTGTCTACTTCCTACTTCCCTTAGCCCAGAACGTCACACGGTGCTTCAGCCTATCACGGGCCGCAGCAATGTCCTGCCTCTGCCGGTGATAGGCTGAAGCGCCGTGTGACGTCCTGTGAAAGTACCCGCTCGTTGTGCACCCCCATGTCGTGAATTTCAATAAAGCACAGATGAAGTAGATGGTGAGTACATCCTCTCTTTTCCTCTTTACTGTGGATCATTACTGGATGTCTGTTTGCTAAGGCTTTATCCACCACCTCACCAGTGATTGTTAAAGTGCATCTACCAACTAAGGGGCCATACATTGAATATGATGAATAGATCATAGGAGTGCCAGTTCATTCTCTCCTTTTGGAATCATTTTCAAAATAAACTACTGATCATGAGAAATTTATCACACCATCAAAAAGCTACAATGGACCCATTATTAAGAACAGAGGTGCAACAGGGCCCCAAATGGCAATAATAATACTGGTCTGTTATGGGGCAGATGTGCTTTGGGGCCCCCTTAGGCATCAGGGCCCTGGTGTGACTGCTACCTCTGCAGCTATGCCCCTGATCAAGAAGATCTCTTACCATCTCTAAATCATGGAATCTAGCCTTCATCTGTATATTCTCTTTCTCCAGCTCGTGTAGTTTATCTGAGCGGGTTCGAGCACCTTCCAGCTGGTCTTCCAACATGTTCTTTGTTTCCAGAAGTACCTGATTGTCTTCTTTAAGTTCCTAAAATGTTCCAAATAGTTAGATTCCTTCCGCAGGACAGAACAACAATATTGCAAAAATCTAGTACAGACTTGTGTGATGAAGCTGATCCAGAGATGAGCTGATCAAAATGGGTCTGGCTTTTTGTAGAAGGGACATTGCGGCCGTCATTCATGTAGGAGTAATGTTTTCCAGGGTAGCCTTTTAAATGGCCACCAATGTATACATAAGTCATGTCTGACAGAGCAGTAGCTTTGATTTAAAGGGGTACTCAGGTGAATTTTTTTTTTTTTTAAATCAACTGGTGCCAGAAAGTTAAAAAGATTTGTAAATTACTTCTATTTAAAATCTTAATACTTCCAGTACTTAGCAGAAGCTGTATGCTCAAGAAGAAGTTGTACAGTTATTTTCTGTCTGATCACAGTGCTCTCTGCTGACACCTCTGTCCATATCAGGAACTGTCCGGAAAAGAAGAGGTTTGCTATAGGGATTTGCCCCTGCTCTGGACAGTTCCTGACATGGACAGAGGTGTCAGCAGAGAGCATTGTGGTCAGACAGAAAGGACATTCAAAAAGAAAAGAACTTCCTCTGGAGCATACAGTAGCTGATAAGTACTGGAAGGATTAAGATTTTTATGTATAAGTAATTTACAAATCTGTTTAACTTTCTGGCACCAGTTGATTTAAAAAAGAAAATGTTTTCCACCAAAGTCCCCGTTAAGTGGCTCTAAGACAATGGCCCTTAACATTCATATGCTATAAAAATCCACATAGAAAGGGCTGCCTTTAGTGAGAAAGCCTCTTTATTCTGACAATATAAAACATTTCCATATCACCTTTTCCAATTCGCATCGAACCTTTATTGATCATGTGAGGCAGCCATTTCACTACCTAAACACATACGTATGAACATATTTAACACTGTCACCTTCCTGATACACAACTGAGCTTTATATAAATAACACAATATTAAAGGGGTCACCAAACCTTTTAAGATTAATGGCCTCAAGCGCATGTGATTGGGACAAAGCTGCAATAGCTGCAGCTGATGCCCATGCGCTGGACATAGAAACCTATCTATTTGGTAGTTCCTTAATACAATTAAATCAATATTTAGATTAGATGCATTTGTCACATTGGAAAAAGATATTATTAGTACAACCATTCTAGTAATTGTTTTGCAGTGAAGCAGGATAAGGTAATATTGACCAGCAATTACTTGTCTCAACATCATTACTCATTGCACTACACTATTCTAATATAGGACGTTCTCCATGTTTGGGACATTAGTTTGCACTTCTAGATTTTAATCTATAACTAGATTTAAATTGTAGAATTTTATTATTTAGTTTTTTTTAGCAATAAATTGGATCTGGGACTTCATTTAACATATTACGCACTTACCTCTACCCTGGCCTTGTAGAACTCAATGTCATGCAACCGCTCTTTGTATCGGCTCACTTCACTTTCAAGCTTGTCAACTCGAATTGCTTTTTCCCTGAGTGCATCCAGCTCATCTCTATACAGTCGAGCAGATCTAGCATCAGCCAGCAGTTTCATGTTCTATGGGAGGAAGAGACAATAATATCAAGCTTAAAAGTCTGTACATTTTCTCAAATGTTATGATGTCGTAACAGTCAATGGAATGTGATATTTACATCATTTTATTAAAGGAAAACGGTCATCCTGTTCCCCCACACCAATACACCAGGTTATAGTGCGGGTGAACAGGAGAACGATGTGGGCTCCTGCTGTCTGGCACCCATTCCCTCTGAATATCCTCTTCTTTCTTCAGTGAATTGCGTGCTGGAGGCGGGCCCACCGGCTGTATTTGAATATTCATGGTCACTGGTCATGTGAGCGCCTGTGCCTACTGAGCGCTCATGTGACCAGCGACCATGAATATTCAAATCCAGCCGGTGGGCCCGCCTCCAGCGTGCAATTCAAAGAAGAAAGAAGAGGATTTTCAGAGAGATGGGTGCCGGACTGCAGGTACATCAGAGAGCCCACCTTGGTCTCCTGTTCACCCGCACTATAACTCTGTGTATTGGGTTTAGTGTGGGTGAACGGGTGACTGCTTTCCTTTAAGGAGTCACATAGACAATCAGTTGAATGCCAAATTAGCAAAAAAAAAAAGCTATTTAACACCATAAAATATGACCCTCTGCTCCACCAGCTTGTAAACTGGAATTCCAATGAATTTACGCAATAAATTAGGGAATAATGGGGAGGGGGGGGGGGTTCACTCCATTTCACTACCATTTTCAAAATCTCTGTTAGCGAACATTGAAATTCACATTCTTTTTACGTTTCCACACAGAGACCAAGCAAAGCTCATAATGGGAGTTTTTACTTTTTTTTTAATCTAGTCTAAGCAATGCAGTCCTCTATGTTTTAAACTTAAAGGGGTACTCCAGTGGAAAACAATTTTCTTCATATCAACTGATTCCAGCAAGTTAAACAGATTTGTAAATCATTCACAAAGGAGGTAGTGCGGCACTGCGTGAGTGTGCTGGATTAGGAATGGCAGGTGGGAGTTGGTGTAGCTTTAATGCCTCTGGTGGTGCTCAGATACTATAATAAGCAAAGTTCATGATATCCGTGAAGAGAAATGAAAATATCGGCACTCACCAGTGTGGCTGCAGGGTCTTCTTTATTGAGACATACTCACATGCGGGGTACAGAAGAGAGGGGAGTGGGGGGACAAGTGGTGGCGACCGAGCTCTAGTTTCTCACACTTGGTGTGCTTCGTCCGGCCATGACCCATACTGCCTATGACTGCCTTATATACAAGTGAACCTAGTGCTTCACCCATCATGCACCTGAACATCTCTCACATGATCAGGTGACATGGTAGAGTGGAGGTGTGTTAAAAGCAAAGATAGAAGCATGCTGAGAGCTCCGTTTTGTCGTTTAACCCTATGTTGCCTGTGGCATTAGTTTTAATGATCCATAGTGTCTCCACTCGTAATAATTTCGATTCTATTCGTTCATACTTATTACATGACACTTTTTCTAATCCTACAAAGCGTAGTACATCAGGGTTATTATTACGGGCTTCTCTTACGTGGGCCTGCAGACAGGACGCTCCTGGCTTTCCAGCGCGTATGGTATAAAAATGTTCCCTAATACGCATCTGGAGCTGGCGTTTCGTCTGGCCTATGTAGAAGAAGCCACAGGGACATATTATAGCATAGACAACATTTTTCGTGCGACAGGTAATTAACTCTTTAATAGTATGAAAGACTGCTCCTAGCCTTACGTGTTTAGTTTCCCAGCAATATCTGCATTGTTTGCAGTTTTTACACTGGTGGGTACCTTTAGGTGTGATGTCACTAAGCCAGGTTTCTTTTTTCGCTGATGTATTGCTACTCTTAGATTTATTTCTCAATTTATCTCCTATGGTGAGGTTCTTTCTGTATGTTATACGCGGTTTGTTTTCTGCTCTTTTTTTCAAATCTTCATCGGCTTCCAATAGAAACCAGTTTCTACGTATAGCTCGCTCTATCACTGGATTCATAGGAGTGTTTTGGAATACAAAGGTGAATCTTTCTTTTAGATTTTCCAACTTATTAAGTGGATTTTTATTTTTAAGTAGATCTTCCCTCTTAGTTATCTCTGCTTTATTTCTACCATAATTTATTACATCATCAGGATAGTTGCGTTTTTTTTTAACCTTGTTACTAACTCATTAGCCTGTATTACATAAGTATCATTTTTACTGTTATTTCTTTTTAGGCGAATAAATTGCCCATATGGAATGTTCTTTTTTGTCATAAATCTGTGGGAGCTATTAAAATGTAGCAGTGTGTTTTTAGCTACTGTTTTTCTGTAATTTTCAGTAATTATACAGTTCCCTTCAATAAGGAGTTTTAGATCCAGAAACTCTAAAGTCTTGCCTCCATAGTTATTGTTGAAATGCATATTCACGCTATTGTTATTCAAGTATGTTGTGAACTCATTAAATAAAGCTTGCGTGCCGGTCCATATTAGGATGATATCGTCAACATAGCGATAATACATTTTTATGAAAGGGAGATATGGATTGGGAGATATATATTACTGTATATAAACCGATTTTCAAAACTACTCAAAAATACATTTGCATAGGCACAGGAGACCGGTGTCCCCATAGGGGTGCCGGTCTTCTGTTTGTACCATTGTTCGCCATGCATGAAGGTGTTATTGTGAAGTACAAAATCAAGGCCCTCTGTCACGAATTCAATCATATTCTCAGAAACATTAGCTTGTGTGAGAGACTCTTTCACTGCCTGTATACCCGCCTCATGGGGGATACGGGTATACAGGCTAGTGACATCTATCGAACATAGACTACTCCCTCCTTCTACATGAACTTCATTTAAAATTTGAAGAAGATGCTTAGTGTCCTTTACATGTGACAATATAGATGTTTGTAATGGGGTAAGAACCCAGTCTAGGTATTGAGACTAAAATTCGCTGAGCCGATCCCGGCTACTATTGGCCTGCCTGGGGGTCGGCTCAGCGATTTATGGACTTTTGGCAAGTGGTACCATCGTGCTGGTTTTGCAATATCAGGTAATAATTTTTCAGCATTTTTTTCTGATATAACCTTTCTAGTAACATATTTATGCAAGAATGACTATAGATTATTAAGAATCTTGGGGGTTGGGTCGGCCGACAAGGGGGTGTATGTCTCAGTGTCAGCCAGCTGTCTGACAGCTTCCTTCATATATTCTGATGTATATTGCACTACGACACTCCCCCCTTGTCGGCAATAATTACAGTAATATCCTCCCTTTTTTCTAACAGTTTTAGTGCCTGTAGTTCTTGACTGGAGAGATTCATGGTAGGATTCGGGTATATCATAGCTTTTACGTCTCTTGTGACGGCTTTGACAAAGAAGTCTATACTACTGCCTTGTGTAACTGGTGGATTAAATTTACCTAAAGGTACCCACCAGTGTAAAAACTGCAATCAATGCAGATATTGCTGGGAAACTAAACACGTAAGGCTAGGAGCAGTCTTTCATACTATTAAAGAGTTAATTACCTGTCGCACGAAAAATGTTGTCTATGCTATAATATGTCCCTGTGGCTTCTTCTACATAGGCCAGACGAAACGCCAGCTCCAGATGCGTATTAGGGAACATTTTTATACCATACGCGCTGGAAAGCCAGGAGCGTCCCGTCTGCAGGCCCACGTAAGAGAAGCCCATAATAATAACCCTGATGTACTACGCTTTGTAGGCTTAGAAAAAGTGTCATGTAATAAGTATGAACGAATAGAATCGAAATTATTACGAGTGGAGACACTATGGATCATTAAAACAAATGCCACAGGCAACATAGGGTTAAACGACAAAACGGAGCTCTCAGCATGCTTCTAACTATCTTTGCTTTTAACACACCTCCCCCCTATCACGTCACCTGATCATGTGAGAGATGTTCAGGTGCGTGATAGGTGAAGCACTAGGTTCACTTGTATATAAGGCAGTCATAGGCAGTATGGGTCATGGCCGGACGAAGCACACCAAGTGTGCAAAATTAGAGCTCGGTCGCCACCACTTGTCCCCCCACTCCCCTCTCTTCTGTACCCCGCATGTGAATATGTCTCAATAAAGAAGACCCTGCAGCCACACTGGTGAGTGCCGATATTTTCATTTCTCTTCACGGATATCATGAACTTTGCTTATTATAGTATCTGAGCACCACCAGAGGCATTACAGCTACACCAACTCCCACCTGCCATTCCTAATCCAGCACACTCACGCAGTGCCGCACTACCTCCTTTGTGAATTGCTACCTATCTAGTTCTCTAATAGTGCAGAGCACGCACAGCAGACTTGCCAGTCAGCAAGAGTGTGACACACCTGAAAATTATGAAAATAGATGAGCAGGCTATGTTGGAGCAACTAGACGCAGCGATACTCACAGGAAGAGAGGATGTGGGGGGATATTTCCTTGACTGTAACCTCAAGGAAGAAGTAGAAGTTATCAGTCTGAAGACCCTTGAACATCGTATTACCACATTATCAGAGAAGGAAATTGCATCCTTCTGGACAATTCATTCACTACAATCGTATGAGCAATGCGACAGAGCCCCTAGAGGCTTACGTATGTATAAGCAACCGGCAATTTTCCAGGATGATGCTATTTTTACTCAAACATGGATCCAAGCTCATCACGAACACGCTATGAAGCTACTGCATATAGTCCTCACACGTAATCGCATAGAGCACGACAAAATCACAGAACGTTTACAGGAAGCAAAATTGGAATACATTAAAAAGATCATCACCCGATCAAACCAACCTATTCTTAGAGAAATTAAAAGATAGATTGCTACCATTACAGGAAGATCTGAAAATTAAGAAGCGCGATAAATTTGTCAGAGATAAAAGGGACTATGATAAGAATCAGGAATTTATCTGGCAGAATAAGAATCCTGCGAACAAACCAGGAAATAAAAAAGCCAGAAACCACAAACCCAGAACAGATAAATATTATAACAATCCAACCATAAGCCACCATAGCACAACGGAGAAAAAAACGCATAAGGAAACGCCACTACAATCTGAACAAACATCTACTAATAAATATGAAGCCATCCCTTTAGAGAAAGAAAAAGAACTAGAAGAGGAAGACAAAAGGCAAAGAAAAACCGACCAAGATCCATCAATGCAAGAACCAAAGAAGAAGAGGACTGCAACATGGAGGAACAAAACCTAAATTCCAATGTCATCAATCTTACCACCGACCCACTGGACTCAGCCACTATATCCCTCCTCACGAAAGGACTTAATTATGGACTTTCAGAATGTTTCAATGAGACTACCTTCGAAATAGACCCAGCAAGGGCCACTCGAGAAATCAGTTTACATAAATTTTTCTCAAATAAACCTACATCTAGTCAGCAGATATGTGAGAGTGACTATTGTATATGTATAGGTCCTCTAGGGTTCTTCCCTCCCGATACTGATGGTACAGACAGAAAATGCATAGCTATGTTAGCTACAGGATTCGAGCAAGATAGGAAGTCTACTGATGACCCTGGGAAGGAGAGTAGTTTTTTCAATAAAGGGAAAAAATCTAAATTTAATCCACCAGTTACACAAGGCAGTAGTATAGACTCCTTTGTCAAAGCCGTCACAAGAGACGTAAAAGCTATGATATACCCGAATCCTACCATGAATCTCTCCAGTCAAGAACTACAGACACTAAAACGGTTAGAAAAAAGGGAGGATATTACTGTAATTCGTGCCGACAAGGGGGGGAGTGTCGTAGTGCAATATACATCAGAATATATGGAGGAAGCTGTCAGACAGCTGGCTGACACTGAGACATACACCCCCTTGACGGCCGACCCAACCCCCAAGATTCTTAATAATCTATAGTCATTCTTGCATAAATATGTTACTAGAAAGGTTATATCAGAAAAAAATGCTGAAAATTTTTTACCTGATATTGCAAAACCAGCACGATGGTACCACTTGCCAAAAGTCCATAAATCGCTGAGCCGACCCCCAGGCAGGCCAATAGTAGCCGGAATCGGCTCAGCGACCGAATTTTTGTCACAATACCTAGACTGGGTTCTTACCCCATTACAAACATCTATATTGTCACATGTAAAGGACACTAAGCATCTTCTTCAAATTTTAAATGAAGTTCATGTAGAAGGAGGGAGTAGTCTATGTTCGATAGATGTCACTAGCCTGTATACCCGTATCCCCCATGAGGCGGGTATACAGGCAGTGAAAGAGTCTCTCACACAAGCTAATGTTTCTGAGAATATGATTGAATTTGTGACAGAGGGCCTTGATTTTGTACTTCACAATAACACCTTCATACATGGCGAACAATGGTACAAACAGAAGACCGGCACCCCTATGGGGACACCGGTCTCCTGTGCCTATGCAAATGTATTTTTGAGTAGTTTTGAAAATCGGTTTATATACAGTACCCCCAATCCATATCTCCCTTTCATAAAAATGTATTATCGCTATGTTGACGATATCATCCTAATATGGACCGGCACGCAAGCTTTATTTAATGAGTTCACAACATACTTGAATAACAATAGCGTGAATGTGCATTTCACCAATAACTATGGAGGCAAGACTTTAGAGTTTCTGGATCTAAAAGTCCTTATTGAAGGGAACTGTATAATTACTGAAAATTACAGGAAAACAGTAGCTAAAAACACACTGCTACATTTTAATAGCTCCCACAGATTTATGACAAAAAAGAACATTCCATATGGGCAATTTATTCGCCTAAAAAGAAATAACAGTAAAAATGATACTTATGTAATACAGGCTAATGAGTTAGTAACAAGGTTAAAAAAAACGCAACTATCCTGATGATGTAATAAATTATAGTAGAAATAAAGCAGAGATAACTAAGAGGGAAGATCTACTTAAAAATAAAAATCCACTTAATAAGTTGGAAAATCTAAAAGAAAGATTCACCTTTGTATTCCAAAACACTCCTATGAATCCAGTGATAGAGCGAGCTATACGTAGAAACTGGTTTCTATTGGAAGCCGATGAGGATTTGAAAAAAAGAGCAGAAAACAAACCGCGTATAACATACAGAAAGAACCTCACCATAGGAGATAAATTGAGAAATAAATCTAAGAGTAGCAATACATCAGCGAAAAAAGAAACCTGGCTTAGTGACATCACACCTAAAGGTACCCACCAGTGTAAAAACTGCAAACAATGCAGATATTGCTGGGAAACTAAACACGTAAGGCTAGGAGCAGTCTTTCATACTATTAAAGAGTTAATTACCTGTCGCACGAAAAATGTTGTCTATGCTATAATATGTCCCTGTGGCTTCTTCTACATAGGCCAGACGAAACGCCAGCTCCAGATGCGTATTAGGGAACATTTTTATACCATACGCGCTGGAAAGCCAGGAGCGTCCCGTCTGCAGGCCCACGTAAGAGAAGCCCATAATAATAACCCTAAAAAGTGTCATGTAATAAGTATGAACGAATAGAATCGAAATTATTACGAGTGGAGACACTATGGATCATTAAAACTAATGCCACAGGCAACATAGGGTTAAACGACAAAACGGAGCTCTCAGCATGCTTCTAACTATCTTTGCTTTTAACACACCTCCCCCCTACCATGTCACCTGATCATGTGAGAGATGTTCAGGTGCATGATGGGTGAAGCACCAGGTTCACTTGTATATAAGGCAGTCATAGGCAGTATGGGTCATGGCCGGACGAAGCACACCAAGTGTGAGAAACTAGAGCTCGGTCGCCACCACTTGTCCCCCCACTCCCCTCTCTTCTGTACCCCGCATGTGAGTATGTCTCAATAAAGAAGACCCTGCAGCCACACTGGTGAGTGCCGATATTTTCATTTCTCTTCACGGATATCAGATTTGTAAATTACTTCATTTAAAAAATCCTAATCCTTCCAGTACTTATCAGCTGCTGTATACTACAGAGGAAGTTGAGTTATTTTTTTGTGTCTGACAACAGTTCTCTCTGCTGACACCTCTGTCTGTGTCAGGAACTGTCTGGAGCAGGAGCAAATTCCCATAGCAAACCTCTCCTGCTCTGGACACTTCCTGACTTGGACAGAGGTGTCAGCAGAGAGCACTGTGGTCAGACTGAAAAGAACAACACAACTGTGGAGCATACAGCAGCAGATAACAACTGGAAGTTTAAAGATTTTTTAATAGATGTGGTTTACAAATCTGTTTAACTTTTTGCCATCAGTTGATTTGAAAAAAACTTTTTTTTCACTGAAGTACTCCTTTAAAGAGAACATGTCATCGGAAAATGACCGATTGTTTAAATCAAGTTTTTATGTTAAGCATACTTTTTATGAATTGTTGGTTGTGTTTTTATTTCTAATTATCTATTTACTTTATATATTATAAAATCATTCTGGAATTCAGTTGTTTGCATTTCGGACAATAGGCCTAAAACTAAGCTGAGACTTCGTGTTTTGTCATTGATGATACGGAGGAGGCTGAAGAAAAGTGATCTGTACAAAAGTACAGAAAAAGGTGACACCAGTATAAAGAGAAGACAACAGGTGCCCAGCATCCCTTGTAGAATGACCTCTGCACAGGTCACAGAGCATGCTTACGAGCTTGTCCCATACACAGAAAAGGTGATGTTTATTGTGTCTATGTCCATGGGGCCTTCTGTAAAGCATATCACTAAATACGGTTAAAAGCTCCTAAGGCAAGATGGCTGCCTACATAATAATGTACTTAAAAAAAAGTAAAAAATTACAAATTAGAAAATAGAAACAGATTAGAAAAATAGAACATGTTTTAGTATCTGGTTCTAAGCAGTAACATCCTTGTTATTTTTTCACTGTTTTAACAGATGATCCAAATGATATCTATTGGATGATGCACAGTCAGCACTCTACCTCATCTCTTCATTATGTGACACTTGACTCTTTGTTCCCAGCAAGGAAAGATTTCTTCTCTGATCAATGGGGGGATTTACCCCCAAAATGTTTTAGTGCTGTGTCTTTACTTGGAATAAAAACATTTATAACTTCCCTGGAAAAGCAGCCATTACTTGAAAATGTCTATTGGCAGCACCAATTGGAGCGATTTGTTCTCTGTATCTGTACTACCCTCACGGGTCCTAGAAGGCATCTCAGTTGAAGCTTCTGGGCCTAGCAACCAAGCTCCTTATTTGTACCCCATCACGTGGTTGAAAGGCTTATATTACATTGATCCAAGATGAGAGTCTAATCTATTGGGATAACAGACCTTGGGGAAATAACAGCCCACTTATACGATACCACAAGAGCATTGCCCTTCCCCTTTTCTATCTTTTTCCCTACAGATGTCACGAACATGCATGCATGCTCCCAGTGTTGTAATATGATAATATGATCAGCATCTGGTCAATTCATAAAGTCTTTCATCCTTATCACTGAAAAAGAGATATGGCACTGCCAAACTTTCCTAAAGGCGTATATCTGACTATTCTTATTCTAATACGCAACAAGAACCAGCAGTGGCCCATGCTGCTTGTACCTGTACACTGTGAGACAGTGTGTCTTACATCTCCAAGGCTCCTGAGGCCAATATAGGAGACACTCTGTAGGACATCATGTCTACAGTGCGGACATCTGTACTGCAATGAGCGCACAAGAAGAGGCAAAGCACGCAACAGAGTGATACCTGGTGAAAAACAGGATACACATAACACAATGTGAGAGTCAGAACACATGAGGGTATGTTCACACAGCGAAATGTCCGTGTGGAATTCCACCGGAATGTTCCGCACGGACATTACATTGCAGAAGAGTTGCGTTTATTTCAATGGGATTCTGCTGCATTGTGCACACAGCAGAATTTCCATGTTTCTGCTATGGAAATCCCAATTCTGGCATCAACAAAAAGAATAGACTCGTCTATTCTTTCTGCAGATTCCGCTCTGAAACACATTTTAAATTGGTCCTAGAGTCTGCCGGATACTGAAAATGTGCAGAATGTCAGCCCGCGTTTACTTTATTGCATAAACCAGAAAACCCCATTTATACAGCAAAAATAAAGGTATGCAGATTTATGTGCGATATTGCAGGCCACATTTTTGTTAACCTCATGGGCAAATGTTTTTTGTTTGTTTTTGTCAATTATATTGTAATTAAAAGCCCAGATGATGTAATGACACATCCTGAATTTCAGCAAGGGCCTCAGGTATCAGCTTCACTTCTTTTATCTTTACTTGTGGTCTTACTTAATGAGAGATTTAGTGACTCAACACTGTAATGAATACCTTGATGTGTTCATTCCTACAGCAGTGGCCTCATTTCCTATTATATAGATGAATTGTTCTACTATGTTTTTTTTTTTTTTTTGCTACATTTTTATTTACTACAGATGCAGTGTGCCACCAGATGGTTTGCGGTGTTGTGTTGAGGGTCAACTGGGACATATAATTCCACACACTACCATGAATGGGTCTCTGAGGCAAAGCAGGCGCAGCTTCCTAGTGACGTGGAGCCTATACCCATGTTAGCACTCATGTGGGCACAGGCTCTCATGTAATTAGGATGCAGAAGATGAATGGCATATGAGCACAGGGAGAAAGGAGGCATCAAAGCTGGTAAAGCCGCCTCCATTGGGGCCCACCAAATTGTAGATGTGGTTAGAACCCAACTGGAAGCCCTCTAAGATATTGGATTGCTGAGAGGTCCTTGACAACTGTTATTCTCTCAGACTAGAAGAAATGTGACACTAGTCTTTCTCTTGAAGTCTGCAAAACAAAGATGTCCCTCAGGCCAGGACAACGCTGGTACACAGGGTATTTGTGAAAGATCTTTGCAGGAACCGGACTAGGTCTCAAGCGTCCCTTGGCAACTAACTCCTCACAGGCTCCTCATGCTTTTTCTGTATCTCTACTTTACTCCTCTCTCTGCTTCAGACTATTCCATACTTAAATAGGCACAGTCAGATACAAAAATTACATGTTGTACATCTTGGCAAAACATTATCCTTTCTAATATACTTTATAAGAAAATGTTATTTCCTTTTTATAGAAATCATGGCTTATAAAATCATGGCCTTGTCCAAGCTGAAGCACAGGCTTGGACAAAGTAAGTGAGGGTGGGCTTGCACTCCTCTGTGCACTCCCCTGTCTGATAGGACTCCTCTGTGCTCTCTCTTGCCCTATCAGACAGGGGAGTACACAGAGGAGTAATATCAGACAGGAGAGAGCACAGAGGAGTGCTATCAGACAGGATAGAGCAAAGAGGAGTCCTATCAGACAGGAGAGAGCACAGAGGAGTCCTATCAGACAGGGGAGTGCACAGAGGAGTAATATTAAACAGGAGAGAGCACCGAGGAGTGCTATCAGAGAGGACAGAGCACAGAGGAGTCCTATCAGACAGGAGAGAGCACAGAGGAGTCCTATCAGACAGGAGAGAGCACAGAGGAGTCCTATCGGACAGGAGAGAGCACAGAGGAGTCCTATCGGACAGGAGAGAGCACAGAGGAGTCCTATCGGACAGGAGAGAGCACAGAGGAGTCCTATCAGACAGGAGAGAGCACAGAGGAGTCCTATCAGACAGGAGAGAGCACAGAGGAGTCCTATCAGACAGGAGAGAGCACAGAGGAGTGCTATCAGACAGGAGAGAGCACAGACAGGAGAGAGCACAGAGGAGTCCTATCAGACAGGAGAGAGCACCAAGGAGTGCTATCAGACAGGAGAGAGCACCAAGGAGTGCTATCAGACAGGAGAGAGCACCGAGGAGTCCTATCAGACAGGAGAGAGCACCGAGGAGTCCTATCAGACAGGAGAGAGCACAGAGGAGTCCTATCAGACAGGAGAGGGCACAGAGAAGTCCTATTGGACAGGAGAGAGCACAGAGGAGTCCTATTGGACAGGAGAGAGCACAGAGGAGTCCTATCAGACAGGAGAGAGCACAGAGGAGTCCTATTGGACAGGAGATAGCACAGAGGAGTCCTATCGGACAGGAGATAGCACAGAGGAGTCCTATCGGACAGGAGAGAGCACAGAGGAGTCCTATTGGACAGGAGAGAGCACAGAGGAGTCCAATCAGACAGGAGAGAGCACAGAGGAGTGCTATCAGACATGAGAGGGCACCAAGGAGTGCTATCAGACAGGACAGAGCACCGAGGAGTCCTATCAGACAGGAGAGAGCACAGAGGAGTCCTATGAGACAGGAGAGAACACAGAGAAGTACTATCAGACAGAAAAGAGCACAGAGGAGTGCTATCAGACTGGCGAGAGCACAGAGGAGTGCTATCAGACAGGATAGAGCACAGAGGAGTACTATCAGACAGGAGATAGCACAGAGGAGTACTATCAGACAGGAGAGAGCACAGAGGAGTGCTATCAGACAGGAGAGAGCACAGAGGAGTGCTACCAGACAGGAGAGAGCACAGAGAAGCGCTAGCTCACCCTCACTTACTGGACTTTGTCCATGCCTGTGCTTCAGCTTTGACAAAGCCATGATTTTATAAGCCATGATTTCTATAAAAAGGAAATAACATGGTCTTATGAGCTTCTTCCTCCTGACAAGGCTTAAATAGTTTAGATTGAAATGCCACTACACTTACCAGAAAGTTCTAAATACAAATTAACTTATGAAGTAGTGCTAGTTAGGAAGCACCCATATATAAACTGAAAAGTTGAGTTAACTTTGTACCAACCAAGTACAAACATACAGTGGGGATCAAAAGTTTGGGCACCCCAGGTAAGAATTTGTATTAATGTGCATAAGTAAGCCAAGGAAAGATGGAAAAATCTCGAAAGGCATCAAATTACAGATGAGACATTCTTTTAATATGTCAACGAAAGTTAGATTATATTTCCATCATTTACACTTTCAAAATAACAGAAAACAAAACAAAACAAAAAAAATGGCATCTGCAAAAGTTTGGGCACCCTGCAGAATTTATAGCATGCACTGCACCCTTTGCAAAGCTGAGACCTGCCAGTGTCATGGATTGTTCTCAATCATCATCTGGAAAGACCAGGTGATGTGAATCTCAAAGGTTTTAAATGCCCAGACTCCTCTGACCTTGCACCAACAATCAGCACCATGGGTTCTTCTAAGCAGTTGTCTAGAAATCTGAAACTGAAAATAGTTGACGCTCACAAAGCTGGAGAAGGCTATAAGAAGATAGCAAAACGTTTTCAGATGTCAATATCCTCTGTTCGGAATGTAATTAAGAAATGGCAGTCATCAGGAACAGTGGAAGTTAAAGCAAGATCTTGAAGACCAAGAAAAATATCAGACAGAACAGCTTGCAGGATTGTGAGAAAAACAATTCAAAACCCACGTTTGACTGCACAATCTCTCCAGAAAGATCTGGCAGACACTGGAGTTGTCGTACACTATTCCACTATAAAGAGATACTTGTACAAATATGGTCTTCATGGAAGAGTCATCAGAAGAAAACCTCTTCTACGTCCTCACCACAAAAATCTGCGTTTGAACTTTGCAAATGAACATATAGACAAGACTGATGCATTTTGGAAACAAGTTCTTCGGACCAATGAGGTTAAAAATTAACTTTTTGGCCGGAATGAGCAAAGGTACGTTTGGAGAAGAAGGGGAACAGAATTTAATGAAAAGAACCTCTGTCCAACTGTTAAGCATGGGGGTGGATCAATCATGCTTTGGGGTTGTATTGCAGCCAGTGGCACAGGGAACATCTCACGAGTAGAAGGAAAAATTGATTCAATAACATTTCAGCAAATTTTGGATGCTAACTTGATGCCATCTGTGAAAAAGCTGAAGTTAAAGAGAGGATGGCTTCTACAAATGGATAATGATCCTAAACACACCTCGAAATCCATGGGTGATTACATCAAGAGGCATAAACTGAAGGTTTTGCCATGGCCCTCACAATCTCCTGACCTCAACATAATTGAAAATTTATGGATAGACCATAAAAGAGCAGTGCGTGACAGATAGCCCAGAAATCTCAAAGAACTGGAAGACTTTTGTAAGGAAGAATGGGCAAAGATACCTCAAACAATAATTGAAAGACTCTTGGCTGGCTACAAAAAGTGTTTACAAGCTGTGATACTTGCCAAAGGGGGCAGTACAAGATACACTTTTGCAGACGCCATTTTTTTGTTTTCTGTTATTTTGAAAGTGTAAATGATGGAAATAAAATCTAACTTTTGTTGACATATTATAAGAATGTCTAATCTGTAATTTGATACCTTTTGGAGATTTTTCCATCTTTACTTGGCTTCTTTATGCACATTAATACAAATTTTTACCTGGGGTGCCCAAACTTTTAATCCCCACTGAAATAGAAAAATGCAGAATAAACTCTCTTACTGTTTAGTATAGATAGAGATAAACACAAATAAATGTCAATTCAAGTAACTATTCACACCGAAAGGGATTATCTAGCAATAGAAAACCAAAATTAATTTCTTCCAAAAACAGCACTACAGATGTCTACAGGTTGTGTGTGGTATTACAATTTGGCTCCATTCATATCAATGGAACTGAGCAGCAAAACCACACACAACTTGCAGACAAATGTGATGCAGATTTTAAAATAATTAGTTCAGTTTTTCTTGTTCTGGATAACTTCTTTAACCTCTTAAGGACCCATGACGTATGCATACGTCATGTCTTTTCCTGGTCTCCGCCGCTCACCCGGCGGAGATCGGAAGCGGATCCCTGCTGAAATCCTTCAGCAGGGATCCAGGGCAAACGCCGAGGGGGGCCATGTATGCCCCCCATGTCGGCGATCGCCGCAAATCGCAAGGGAAATCGCCCTTGCGATCTGCGGCGATACCGGGCTGATCGGGTCTCTGGGACCCGACCGCCCGGTAATTTTGCATGATCCCGGCTGTCACAGACAGCCAGGACCATGCTGAAGACTAGGAGCGAGGTGACAAACCTGCCACCTCCTCCTATTCCCTGCGATCCGTCGGTTAGTTAACCGACCAATCGCAGGAGGGGGGGCGGTTACTTCCTCCCGTCCTGCCCGGCCCCTTGAAGTCCGGAGAGGACGGGAGGAAGACCGGAGGACGCGGCGGGGGACGGGGGAGTGCTGGGGACCGGCCTCGGTACTTACCTCGTCCCTGAAGACCCGGATCCCGGCGAGGAAGATGGTGGCGGCGGCGACAGGTGAGTAGATCTTCAGCCGCGGTCGGGCCCTTTACAGCAATGCACGTCGCCGTAAAGCGACATGCATTGCTGTATTGGGACCCTATATACTACAACTCCCAGCATGCCCAGACAGCCCTTGGCGTCTGGGCATGCTGGGTGTTGCAGTTTTGCAACATCTGGAGGTCCACAGTTTGGAGACCACTGTGCCCTTCCAGATGTTGCAAAACTACACATTCTCAGCATGCCCTTACTGTCCAGGCATGCTGGGAGTTGTAGTTCTGTAACATCTGGCCCTTCAGATGTTGCAGAACTACAACTCCCAGCATGCCTGGACAGTTTTGGCATACTGGGAGTTGTAGTTTTGCAACATCTGGAAGGGCACAGATTGGGAACCACTGTATTAGTGGTCTGCAAACTGTAGTCCTCCAGATGTTGCAAACTACAACTCCAAGCATGCTGGGAGTTGTAGTTCGGCAACATCTGGCTCTAAAGATGTTGCCGAACTACTACTCCCAGCATGCCTGAGAATGTTTGGGAGTTGTGGTTTTGCAACAACAGGAGGCAAACTGGTTGGGAAACATTGTCTGTTTCCTAACTCAGTGTTTCCCAACCCGTGTGCCTCCAGCTGTTGCAAAACTATAACTACCAGCATGCACTGATAGACTGTGCATGCTGGGAGTTGTAGTTTTGCAACAGCTGGAGGTCCCCCCCCTTGTGAATGTACAGGGTACATTCACATGGGCAGGGGGCTTACAGTGAGTATCAGGCTGCAGTTTGCGATGCAGCAAATTTTGCGCGCCAGCTCAAACTCGCAGCGGGAAAATCGCTGTAACCCCCCCTGCCCGTGTGACTGTACCCTAAAAACACTACACTACACTAACACAAAATAAAATAAAAAGTAAAAAACACTACATATACACATACCCCTACACAGCCCCCCTCCCCTCCCCAATAAAAATGAAAAACGTCTGGTACGCCACTGTTTTCAAAATGGAGCCTCCAGCTGTTGCAAAATAACAACTCCCAGTATTTCCGGACAGCTGTTGACTGTCCAAGCATGCTGGTAGTTTTGCAACAGCTGGAGGCACCCTGTTTGGGAATCACTGGCGTAGAATACCCCTATGTCCACCCCAATGCAAATCCCTAATTCAGGCCTCAAATGCGCATGGCGCTCTCACTTCGGAGCCCTGTCGTATTTCAAGGCAACAGTTTAGGGTCACATATGGGGTATCGCCGTACTCGGGAGAAATTGCCTAACAAATCTTGGGGGGCTTTTTCTCCTTTCACCCCTTATGAAAAGGTGAAATTGGGGTCTACACCAGCATGTTAGTGTAAAAAAATACATTTTTTACACTAACATGCTGGTGTTGCCCTATACTTTTCATTTTGACAAGAGGTAAAAGGGAAAAAAGCCCCCCACAATTTGTAATGCAACTTCTCCCGACTACGGAGATACCCCATATGTGGGAGCAAAGTGCTCTGGGGGCGCACAACAAGGATCAGAAGGGAGAGTGCACCATGTACATTTGAGGTGATTTGCACAGGGGTGGCTGATTGTTACAGCGGTTTTGACAAACGCAAAAAAAAACAAAAACCCACATGTGACCCCATTTCGGAAACTACACCCCTCACGGAATGTAATGAGGGGTTCAGTGAGAATTTACACCCCACTGGTGTCTGACAGATCTTTGGAACAGTGGGCTGCGCAAATTAAAAATTTTGTACAGCCCACTGTTCCAAAGATCTGACAGACACCAGTGGGGGGGTAAATGCTCACTGTACCCCTTGTTATGTTCCTCAAGGGGTCTAGTTTCCAAAATGGTATGCCATGTGGGGGTTATTTTGCTGTTCTGGCACCATTGGGGCTTCCTAAATGCGACATGCCCCCCGAGCAAAATTTGCTCTCAAAAAGCCAAATATGACTCCTCTTCTGAGCATTGTAGTTCGCCCGTAGTGCGCTTCAGGTCAACTTATGGGGTACCTCCATACTCGGAAGAGATGAGGTTACAAATTTTGGGGGGTATTTTCTGCTATTAACCCTTGCAAAAATGTGAAATTTGGGGGGGGAAACACACATTTTAGTGAAAATTTTTTATTTTTTTTTTACGTATGCAGAAGTCATGAAACCCCTGTGGGGTATTAAGGCTCACTTTATTCCTTGTTACGTTCCTCAAGGGGTCTAGTTTCCAAAATGGTATGGCATGTGGGTATTTTTTGTTGTCCTGGCACCATAGGGGCTTCCTAAATGCGACATGCCCCCGAGCAAAATTTGCTCTCAAAAAGCCAAATATGACTCCTTCTCTTCTGAGCATTGTAGTTCGCCCATAGTGCACTTCATGTCAACTTATGGGGTACCTCCATACTCAGAAGAGATGGGGTTACAAATTTTGGGGGCTATTTTCTGCTATTAACCCTTGCAAAAATGTGAAATTTGGGGGGGGGAAGCACACATTGTATTGAAATTTAAAAAAAAAATTTTTACATATGCAAAAGTCGTGAAACACCTGTGGGGTATTAAGGCTCACTTTATTCCTTGTTACGTTCCCCAAGGGGTCTAGTTTCCAAAATGGTATGCCATGTGGGGATTTTTTGCTGTTCTGGTACCATAGGGGCTTCCTAAATGCAACATGCCCCCAAAAACCATTTCAGAAAAACGTACGCTCCGAAATCCCCTTGTCGCTCCTTCCCTTCTGAGCCCTCTACTGTGCCCGCCGAACACTTTACATAGACATATGAGGTATGTGCTTAGTCGAGAGAAATTGGGCTACAAATAGAAGTATACATTTTCTCCTTTTACCCCTTGTAAAAATTCAAAAATTGGGTCTACAAGAACATGCGAGTGTAAAAAATGGAAATTGTGAACTTTCTCCTTCACTTTGCTGCTATTCATGTGAAACACCTAAAGGGTTAAAATGCTGACTGAATGTCATTTTGAATATTTTGGGGGGTGCAGTTTTTATAATGGGGTCATTTGTGAGGTATTTTTTAAGATGAAGACCCTTCAAATCCACTTCAAACCTGAACTGGTCCCTGAAAAATTGAGATTTTGGAAATTTTGTGAAAAATTGGAAAATTGCTGCTGAACTTTGAAGCCCTCTGATGTCTTCCAAAAGTAAAAACTCGTCAATTTTATGATGCAAATATAAAGTAGACATATTGTATATGTGAATAAAATAAAATAATATTTGGAATATCCATTTTCTTTACAAGCAGAGAGCTTCAAAGTTAGAAAAATGCAAAATTTTCAAATTTTTCATCAAATTTTGGGATTTTTCACCAAGAAAGGATGCAAGTTACCAAAGAATGTTACCACTAAGTTAAAGTAGAATATGTCACGAAAAAACTATCTCGGAATCAGAATGATAACTAAAAGCATTCCAGAGTTATTAATGTTTAAAGTGACAGTGGTCAGATGTACAAAAAATGGCCGGGTCCTAAGGTGTAAAATGGCTGGGTCCTTAAGGGGTTAACCAACATGCAGTTTTAACAGCCTGGCCTTTCACTCAGCAAACCACAAGTGTACTGGGATACTGCACAATGACATAAACATGATTAAGCAGTTGACTTCTATGGTACAAAAATAGTCAGTGATCTGCTTCTATATTTAAAAGGGTGACACATTGTGAGCAATCACAGGCGGACATTCCACAGATTTGCACGATCTGGTGGACGCTAGGACCGCTTGGAAATGCGCCGTCTCATGGACGGCAATGCATCTACGAGTGTAATCTGCAGAAAAAATAGTTTTGATAAATCTCTACTATTTTGCCACTTCCTCATCATATCTATGAAAATATTTCAATGTGAAGCAGCACTCCGCACAGCAGCAATTCTATGTGATCCACACAACACCATAGGATTAATAGGCATACTGCTCTTTGCAGACTCTGAGATCACATGCACCTGCTGCGAGAAGTAAAGTCCATAAATCCAACCAGATAGAAAATAGGAGTGGCACTCAGCAGATCTTGATGCAGAAGGTTTTCTCTTTATTTATGTGTAGTGTAGAACAATATAAAAAGCAGGGGAGTACTGATGCCAATAGCACAGGCATGGTTACAGCTGTATTGTACACTGGGCATACTTTTTCAATGAAACTAAAGGAAAATCTTTAGCTCACCTCCCAATGGTTTTGCACGGATCCTCAGCCCGGCCCAGCTTGATGCTTAGTATATGAAAGAATTTGAAGTGGATCCAGCAATTCCAATAAAACATTGATTTTATTTGTAATTGAATAGCATAAAAATCTTTTGCAGAAAGCACTCACAGCACACCACCTAGCCAGTGATACACAGCAACATGGACGCGTTTCGAGCGCATGCGCTCGAAACGCGTCCATGTTGCTGTGTATCACTGGCTAGGTGGTGTGCTGTGAGTGCTATCTGCAAAAGATTTTTATGCTGTTCAATTACGCATAAAATCGATATTTTATTGGAATTGCTGCATACTTTTTCAGACTACATTGAAAAAGTAAATCTGAAGAAGTACATGTGAAGAAGTACACCCAGCATACCATATGGCTGTAACCATGCATGTGCTATCGGCATCCTGCTTTTAATGTTATTCTACACGGCACATTATGAAAGAGAAAACCTTCAGCATCAACATCTGGTAAGTGCCACTCTTTCTTACTTTCTATTTGATTCAATGAAAACATTACAAATAGATCCAAATCATGAAAACCTCTGACCTCTTGCTGCAGTCTCTTGAGCTCAGATTCCAGTTGTGCGACCTCTTGTTTTACATCCAGGAATTGTTCCGTCTTTTCTTCCCTTTAAATAAATAAAACACTGAGTTTATAAACAAATCCACGTTATTATTTATCATATCTACTACATATGACAAAAAGCTCTGTTCACACTGTTTTTCTCTGTTCTGTCTGTCAAGACCCATTCACATAAACAAATCCGAGTTGGGTCACTGGCATATGGCAGTGTATACTGTAACTAGAGATGAGCGAACTTACAGTAAATTCGATTCATCACAAACTTCTCGGCTCGGCAGTTGATGACTTTTCCTGCGTAAATTAGTTCAGCCTTCAGGTGCTCCGGTGGGCTGGAAAAGGTGGATACAGTCCTAGGAAAGAGTCTCCTAGGACTGTATCCACCTTTTCCAGCCCACCGGAGCACCTGAAAGCTGAACTAATTTATGCAGGAAAAGTCATCAACTGCCGAGCCGAGAAGTTCGTGACGAATCGAATTTACTGTAAGTTCGCTCATCTCTAACTGTAACTGTAGACTTTAATAGACCAGATATATGTACTAGTGAATGCATTGTTTCTGTTTCCTGAACGTGTACCGACAAAAAGAACATACACATTCGTAAACCAGAACGAATGTAATCACTAGTAGACTACATTTGGTCTATTAAAATCTATGCCATGGGTATGGAGCAATAGAAGTCAGAATATCATTTTTAAGGTATCCAACATCTACCAGTATCAGAGCCCGGAACATGATGTGATCGGTGCCTTACAGCCCCACAACAGTTACATTTATATAAGGAGCCTTACAGAATTATTGTATTATTTGTATTATTTTTGTATAAACAGGAAGTTTTCTCATACAATGTCCTATGCAGCCACTGATTTCCATCACTCATCTCTAACTTCAATGACACTATCGTTTAGAGGCACCCTTGAGACAATCTCAATGAAATGTTCAATGTGAGTCTCCTTTTATTGAGAAACTGATTGTGGTCCCCACAACAACTGATTGTGGTCCCCACAACAAGAATGGCGGCAACCAAGTCAGAAACAGAACCGCCCGTTAAGAAAGGGGACTGGGCGGCCATTAAAGCGTACCTGTCATATCACAGAAAAAAAAATAATGCTTATATATGTTACTCAATAGCTCTTGCAGACTCTTTACATGTCTTTTTTGTTTTTTAGTCTGAATTTGGCTCACAAATCCCTCTGTTCTGCTGCTCACTCATTCTGACATCCACTGCTCAGGAAGGGGCATGTCCGAGGCAAGAACTGAGCCTGCCCTCACTCACCTCCTCCCTAAGTCTGCTGTGCTGAATCTCTTCATCCAGTCACTGCAGACTGGTCTGTAACCCCCTCCTCTCTGTTTCCATTCTGCAGTCTGATAGACAGGAGTGAGCACAGAGGAGTGCTAGTCCTGCCCTCACTTTGTCTCAGTCTGTGCTTCATCTGGGACAAGGATGATGCTGCAGCCAGACAGGATTATGTCCTGGATAGTATGGGGACCCCTAGTAGTCTTTTTTTTAATAAGCCATGATTTCTATAAACAGGAGATACATTTTTTATGAATTATATCAGACAGGTTAATGTTTTACAAAGATGTAAAATATATTTAAAGTTTTTGATTCAGACAGTGCTCATTTAACCCTCACAATACTTACAGAGGGAGGGGAAAAAATTCCAGGAGAGCTTCTTTAGGCGAGAGAATGTGTAGTATATTGGTAAAAGTGAATACTGATCCTGCGGTGTGGTTCCCGTACTTTAACCATTAAACAATTCTCCTAATGATACAACAGGAAACATAAAGCTTCTAGCCAGCCACAGCTTGAGCTGTCTCAGCATTATTTCTGGCAATCAATACCTCCAGAAAGCAGCGGCAGACACTCACAGGCCTCCCGGGACACTAACCATGCAGACTTCATAGAAGTAATAAATGACAATTTGTTGGCAAACAGTAACACAGAAAATAGTTTTCACGTAGGTGTTAACTGAAAGTCAACCAATTAACATAGAGTGAATAATGGTCTGTAATATAATTGTCTGTAATATACAGCTTTCTAATTAAAATCTTTTCACACGTACAGTACAGGATTAAACACAGCATCAGATCTGCAGAAGATCTTGCACGTGACTGTACCAGTAAGGCTATGTTCACATGGGCGCTGGCAGAACATGATGGCGCTAGGGCCGCTCAGAAATGCGCCTTCTCCATAGATGGCAATGCATTTCTGAGCAGATTTAGCAGAAAGAATTGATGTCAATTCTTTCTGCAGAGGCCAGAATTGGAATTTCTGGAGCAGATGTTTCTGCCGTGGAAATTCTGCCATGTGCACAGCGCAGTAGAATCCTATTTACTGAGTGGGAATTACAGCGTGTGAACACAGCCTAATACTGAACTCCACTTTGGGCCTTATTAACACAGATCAGATTACAATATTGGGACTTAAAGGGGTACTCCGGCACTAAGACATCTTATGTCCTATCCAAAGTATAGGGGATAAGATGCCTGATCGCGGGGGTCCCTCCGCTGGGGACCCCCGTGATCTTCCACGCCGCACCCCATTAGAATCAGCCCCCGGAGCGTGCTCACTGTCACACCCCCTCCATAGGCTTGCATTGAGGGGGCAGAGCGTGACGTCACATGGGGGCGGAGCCGTGACATCACTATGCTTCGTCCCCATGATCGCCAGTAATCAGACCCGGAGTGAGCACGCTCTGGTGGCTGATTCTAACGGGGTGCGGCGTGGAAGATCACGGGGGTCCCCAGCGATCAGGCATCGTATCCCCTATCCTTTGGATAGGGGATAAGATGTCTTAGTGCCGGAGTACCCCTTTAATGCTCTTTGGAGCTGTTTATTTATTTATTTATTTTTTTCCATTTAAGTGAAAATTATACAAATATTTGTAATATATAGAGTATGTTCCATCTGCAATCTGACTGCTGTCACGCTTTGGCCCCTTTCACACTGCCGTTCCCCCTTTTCAAGAACGGCCATTTAAGTCTTTTTTTTTTGTGTGTGTGCCTTTATCGGCCGTTCCCATGACGGGGCACAACAGGCAACAAAGAGAAAAAGACGGCACAAGCAGTATTTTTTCTCCCGCTATTCTCCTCGGCTCCCCTGACAGGCGTCACACTGCCGTGTCATAACAGCAGTGTGAAAGGGGCTTTTTACAATGATTTTTGAGTATAGTCTGAATTTGTTTGAAAAAAATTATTGGGGTCAGGACAACCCATTGTCAAGAAAGGGAGCTGCGTAGGTCACTGCAGTATCCTTATTATGTCCTCCTAAAGCAGTGGTCTCCAAACCGAGGCCCTCCAAATGTTGCAAAACTACAAGCCGTTGGCTCTCTGGGCATGCTGGGAGTTGTAGTTTTGCAACATATGGTGGGCCGCACTTTGAAAACCACTCTCCGAAAGTCACTGACAGATGACATGACATGAAGGATGAATCTGTCATACGTTTTGTATAGATCAGTGATTGGGCGCTCTGTACACCACAAGTTTCATACAGCAGCATACAGTTTATTTTCTGTTTCAAAGATGCGATGTGCACAGTAGTATTCTCCTGTACACTAATTTCTTATGGGGGAGAACAGAGTGAGCTCTGTGCTCACTCCTGTCCTATCAGAGTTCAGCATGAAAACAGAGAGGAGGGGGTTACAGAGCAGCCTGAAGTGATTGGATGAAGAGACCCAGCACAGCACAGCAGGCTCAGGGAGGAAGAGGAGTCATACAGAGTGAGGACATTCCACCTCCAAAGGACAGGATGACAAACCAGGTGAGCAACTGACAAAAGGTATTTGTGAGAGAGATATCGATGCTAGACACATGAAAAATATATGTACAAGATCAGGATTAGTAACATTTTTGTTGTTGTGGGATATGACAGGTATTTTTTTAACTTAATTTAAATAATGGTTGCAATACAAAATTGCATAAATCGTAGCAAAATAAGAATAAGATGGGGGTATGTAAGGCAGTGTTTTCCAAACAGTGTGTCTCCAGTTGCTGCAAAACTACAACTCCCAGCATGCTGGGAGTTGTAGTTTTGCAACAGCTGAAGACACATTGGTTGATAAACATTGACGTAAGGGATTGAGTCATAAGGGACCATACTTAAAAACGGAGTGTGTTTCAGGATTGAGTGATGTCATTAGCGGTAAAGTGGGAACGAAGATTGTATAAACTGGCAATAAAGGACAAAAGAAATTAGCCAAAATGTAACAAAAAACAAAATCCAGGGCTCATCAAGGTCAATATGAGCAGGCATGCGGTATAATGAATACATTTTTGACTTCTCCAGAACAAACAAGGCCATTACATTTATTATTCCCTTCTCCGAAGAACAGTGGGGGGCTGATTGCACGAATGTAACTCCTTCAGCGCAGAAGAAGGAAACCACCGCTCTGCAAAACGGAGGGGTAACACCGCATCTCCCGGACCAGAAAGGGTGAGATTTCAAAGCCAAGGGAAAAAAACAGCCTTCGTTTACATGTCTAATTATAGGTTTTTATCTCCAGACTATGAAGGCCTGCACCAAATTACGAGAGCACATTGGCGTTAAATGTTTAGGCTATCTATTAAGTGTCAATCAACATAATAACTGCAATCTTCAGCCTAATTTCCCCAAGTGCAGCTGTGCGCAAAATTTACAGAAAGGGTGGAGAACAGCAGCCTAAGAGAAAGGGCCTCAGCCCTACTTATTCATCTCCTCACAGCCGCCCTGCTTCATGTCTATGTATGAGCCTTGTTTTAAACAGGCGCATTTAAAAGTAATTATTGAATAAAAAGAAGCACTTCATCTAAAGGGGAAGAAGGGACATTTTTTGTTCCATACACCTAAGGCTTCACACATGTCCTATTACAATTCTGTTTGGTATACAAGAGTGTTTAAGCCTTTACTGTACCTATATATGCCTCCGAGGCTTTTTTCTGTGTTAATCAGACATAAAGCGGCATCAGATACTATATATAATATATATATATATATATATATATATATATATATATATATATATATGTAGAGCATTTTCTTCTGTAGAAGCAATAGAACCATAAATATGGCACTCGTCAAAGCACTGTACAGCAGCAAATAGAGTCCCGCCATATGGACATTGCCATGAGTATAAGATACTTACTACTCAAATGCATAAGATGCATTCTTCAATACCTGAATAGCTTTTAAAGGGGTACTTCAGAGAAATGTTATTTTTTTTAAATTAACTGAAGTCAGAAAGTTATACACATTTGTTAAAGGGGATAAGCCGGAAGAAAACATTTTTATTTTTTTTTATTTTATTTTTTTTTCAAATCAACTGGTGCCAAAAAGTTAAGCAGATTTGTAAATTACTTATTCTTTCCAGTACGTATCAGCTGCTGTATGCTCAAGAGGAAGTTGTGTAGTTCTTTCCAGTCTGACCACAGTGCTCTCTGCTGCCACCTCTGTCCCTGTCAGGGACTGTCCAGAGCAGGATAGGTTTGCTATGGGGATTTGCTCCTGCTCTGGACAGTCCCTGACAGGGACAGAGGTGGCAGCAGAGAGCACTGTGGTCAGACTGGAAAGAACTACACAACTTCCTGTGGAGCATACAGCAGCTGATAAGTACTGGAAGGCTTAAGATTTTTAAATAGAAGTTACCAGTTCATTTGAAAAATATATATATATTTTTTTTTAATCCGGAGGACCGTTTTAAATACTTTCATTTATAAAGCCTTTCAGTATTTATCAGATGCTGGATGACCTAGAGGAGTTCATTTAGTTTTTTTTCCAGTCCAAAACAGTGCTCACTGCAGCCATCTCAGTCTGTGTTTGGAACTGTCCAGACGAAGAGCAAACCCATAGAGCTAATCTCCATGTTCTCCTGCTCCAGACAGTTCCTGACATGGACACAGGTGGCAGCAGGGAGCACTGTTTTGGACTAGAAATAACTACACAATTTCCTTCAGAGCATAAATCAAATGGTAAGGCTTGAGTTAAAATAAAACAAAAACATTTACAAATGTACAAAATTGATTCAAAAAATAAGTATCCCTTTAAAATAAGTTTAAAATAAGGATCCACCCTGGAGCCATATTGCCCATTCAGTATTATGGAGAGTAACCAGAGATATTATAGCTCACCTCTCCACTAAAAATCAGGGCCTGGCAATCAGTTTTGGGAACAATGGAGTCTGCCATTAACATTCATGTATATGTATGTAACTAATAAACAGAATTGCTGTATATAAGTATTGATATGGTTGGGACTACCAAGGCTCGGGACTCCTAAAAGTGCTAGATAACATTTTTCCTAAATACCATACAAGTGATAACTGTATATAACATTCTGGATAAAAACAGCAATATGGCTGAAATGCAACCTCAGGGAATACTCACAGCTCCTGCCTCAGCCCCCTAATTTTCGCCTTGGCTTCTGCAAGCTCCACTGACAGGTGCTGTCTGCTCTCAGTCCGCCTCATGCCTGGGGATCCGGAGGGAGACTGTGCCGATGGTGGTAGAGGTGTGAAGTGGAGGGAGTCTCTTTCTTCTGTCAGCTCTGTAATTGTCTAGAAGCAAGTGAGAGAATAAGTCCTGTGGCAAATAATACTGTAAAATTGGTTCAGCTACGAGATACATTGTGATTAGAGATGAGCGAACTTACAGTAAATTCGATTCGTCACGAACTTCTTGGCCCGGCAGTTGATGACTTATCCTGCGTAAATTAGTTCAGCTTTCAGGTGCTCCGGTGGGCTGGAAAAGGTGGATACATTCCTAGGAAAGAGTCTCCTAGGACTGTATTCACCTTTTCCAGCCCACCGGAGCACCTGAAAGCTGAACTAATTTATGCAGGAAAAGTCATCAACTGCCGAGCCGAGAAGTTTGTGACGAATCAAATTTACTGTAAGTTCGCTCATCTCTAATTGTGATTGTCCAACGCAGACAATCTCTCACATATGAATGTTGTTCTTATTTATTCAATCATTTGTTTATTGTGTCAACGTTTTCTGTGGTACGTTACATAAGAAAACATTCACAGATTGCAGCTGAATGCCGCCCTGTTGGATATTACAGAGAAAGCCTTGAGGTGGACTAAAGCCACCTACTATAAGTGGGCTAAAGCCACCTACTATAAGTGGGCTAAAGCCACCTACTATAAGTGGACTAAAGCCACCTACTATAAGTGGACTAACGCCACCTACTATAAGTGGGCTAAAGCCACCTACTATAAGTGGACTAAAGCCACCTACTAAAAGTGGACTAAAGCCACCTACTATAAGTGGACTAAAGCCACCTTCTATAAGTGGACTAAAGCCACCTACTATAAGTGGACTAAAGCCCCCTACTATAAGTGGACTAAAGCCACCTACTATAAGTGGACTAAAGCCACCTACTATAAGTGGGCTAAAGCCACCTACTATAAGTGGACTAAAGCCACCTTCTATAAGTGGACTAAAGCCACCCACTATAAGTGGACTAAAGCCACCCACTATAAGTGGGCTAAAGCCACCCACTATAAGTGGGCTAAAGCCACCCACTATAAGTGGACTAAAGCCACCCACTATAAGTGGACTAAAGCCACCCACTATAAGTGGGCTAAAGCCACCTACTATAAGTGGACTAAAGCCACCTTCTATAAGTGGACTAAAGCCACCTACTATAAGTGGGCTAAAGCCACCTACTATAAGTGGACTAAAGCCACCTACTATAAGTGGGCTAAAGCCACCTACTATAAGTGGACTAAAGCCACCTACTATAAGTGGGCTAAAGCCACCTACTATAAGTGGGCTAAAGCCACCTACTATAAATGGACTAAAGCCACCTACTATAAGTGGACTAAAGCCACCTACTATAAGTGGACTAAAGCCACCTACTATAAGTGGACTAAAGCCACCTACTATAAGTGGACTAAAGCCACCTACTATAAGTGGACTAAAGCCACCTACTATAAGTGGACTAAAGCCACCTACTATAAGTGGACTAAAGCCACCTACTATAAGTGGACTAAAGCCACCTACTATAAGTGGACTAAAGCCACCTTCTATAAGTGGACTAAAGCCACCTACTATAAGTGGACTAAAGCCACCTACTATAAGTGGACTAAAGCCACCTACTAAAAGTGGACTAAAGCCACCTACTAAAAGTGGACTAAAGCCACCTACTAAAAGTGGACTAAAGCCACCTACTATAAGTGGACTAAAGCCACCTACTATAAGTGGACTAAAGCCACCTACTATAAGTGGGCTAAAGCCACCTACTATAAGTGGGCTAAAGCCACCTACTATAAGTGGACTAAAGCCAACTACTATAAGTGGACTAAAGCCACCTACTATAAGTGGACTAAAGCCACCTTCTATAAGTGGACTAAAGCCACCTACTATAAGTGGACTAAAGCCACCTACTAAAAGTGGACTAAAGCCACCTACTAAAAGTGGACTAAAGCCACCTACTAAAAGTGGACTAAAGCCACCTACTAAAAGTGGACTAAAGCCACGTACTATAAGTGGACTAAAGCCACGTACTATAAGTGGGCTAAAGCCACCTACTATAAGTGGACTAAAGCCACCTACTATAAGTGGGCTAAAGCCACCTACTATAAGTGGGCTAAAGCCACCTACTATAAGTGGACTAAAGCCACCTACTATAAGTGGACTAAAGCCACCTACTATAAGTGGACTAAAGCCACCTACTATAAGTGGACTAAAGCCACCTACTATAAGTGGACTAAAGCCACCTACTATAAGTGGACTAAAGCCACCTACTAAAAGTGGACTAAAGCCACCTACTAAAAGTGGACTAAAGCCACCTACTATAAGTGGACTAAAGCCACCTACTATAAGTGGACTAAAGCCACCTACTATAAGTGGACTAAAGCCACCTTCTATAAGTGGACTAAAGCCACCTACTATAAGTGGACTAAAGCCACCTACTAAAAGTGGACTAAAGCCACCTACTAAAAGTAGACTAAAGCCACCTACTAAAAGTGGACTAAAGCCACCTACTAAAAGTGGACTAAAGCCACCTACTATAAGTGGACTAAAGCCACCTACTATAAGTGGACTAAAGCCACCTACTATAAGTGGACTAAAGCCACCTACTAAAAGTGGACTAAAGCCACCTACTAAAAGTGGACTAAAGCCACCTACTAAAAGTGGACTAAAGCCACCTACTATAAGTGGACTAAAGCCACCTACTATAAGTGGACTAAAGCCACCTACTATAAGTGGACTAAAGCCACCTTCTATAAGTGGACTAAAGCCACCTTCTATAAGTGGACTAAAGCCACCTACTATAAGTGGACTAAAGCCACCTACTATAAGTGGACTAAAGCCACCTACTATAAGTGGACTAAAGCCACCTACTATAAGTGGGCTAAAGCCACCTACTATAAGTGGACTAAAGCCACCTTCTATAAGTGGACTAAAGCCACCTACTATAAGTGGACTAAAGCCACCTACTATAAGTGGGCTAAAGCCACCTACTATAAGTGGGCTAAAGCCACCTACTATAAGTGGACTAAAGCCACCTTCTATAAGTGGACTAAAGCCACCTACTATAAGTGGACTAAAGCCACCTACTATAAGTGGGCTAAAGCCACCTACTATAAGTGGGCTAAAGCCACCTACTATAAGTGGACTAAAGCCACCTACTATAAGTGGACTAAAGCCACCTACTATAAGTGGGCTAAAGCCACCTACTATAAGTGGACTAAAGCCACCTACTACAAGTGGACTAAAGCCACCTACTACAAGTGGACTAAAGCCACCTACTATAAGTGGACTAAAGCCACCTACTATAAGTGGACTAAAGCCACCTACTATAAGTGGACTAAAGCCACCTACTATAAGTGGACTAAAGCCACCTACTATAAGTGGACTAAAGCCACCTACTATAAGTGGACTAAAGCCACCTACTATAAGTGGACTAAAGCCACCAACTATAAGTGGACTAAAGCCACCAACTATAAGTGGACTAAAGCCACCTACTATAAGTGGACTAAAGCCACCTACTATAAGTGGACTAAAGCCACCTTCTATAAGTGGACTAAAGCCACCTTCTATAAGTGGACTAAAGCCACCTACTATAAGTGGACTAAAGCCACCTACTATAAGTGGACTAAAGCCACCCACTATAAGTGGACTAAAGCCACCTACTATAAGTGGGCTAAAGCCACCTACTATAAGTGGACTAAAGCCACCTACTATAAGTGGACTAAAGCCACCTACTATAAGTGGACTAAAGCCACCTACTAAAAGCTGCTTGCTTCCAAGTTGAAGCAGAAACAAGGACTGAATAAGGTGCACAGTATTCATGTTAGACCAGGTGTGTCCACCTCTCACCCTGCACGTATATAGGATACATTTCACTCTTTCTATTCTTCAGTCTATGCTGAATGAACTGCCCCTCCTTCTCAGTCTGAAGTGGATGCTTTCCTACGCTCTGTCTCTTTACCCTTTCTTTCTTCCTCTGATCGCGATTCCCTCAATGCGGTAATCCCGGAGGAAGAGGTGACCAGTGTGATCTCTGCCTTGGCAAAGCTCCAGGCCCCGATGATCTGTCCGCAATGTATTATAAAAAGTTTAGCTCTTCTTTAGTCCCAAACATTACTGCTCTGTGTAATGCTATACTGTCTGGCTCCCCGATGCCCCAAGAATTCCTACAGGCCTATACAGTGATCCCTCAACTTACAATGGCCTCAACATACAACAGTTTAAACATACAATGGTCTTTTCTGGACCATTGTAACTTGAAACCAGACTCAACATACAATGCTATGGAATCTGCGAAACGTGTCAATGGCCGGAAGAACCGACCAATCATAATGGACATTTCACTGATAAAACCCCTGTATTCCTAAAGTGCATGCACTAACTGGTGTCTCGTAGCACCCCCTACAGTACAGGGAGGTATTACATGTTCTGTACTGTTTACCTGTGCCAGGGTTAGCTTCTCCTTTGGACACCAAGGGGGAGATTTATCAAAACCTGTGCAGAGGAAAACTTGCCCAGTTGCCCATAGCAACCAATCAGCTTGCTTCTTTCATTTTTATGAAGGCCTATGAAAAATGAAAGAAGCAATCTGATTGGTTGCTATAGGCAACTGGGCAAGTTTTCCTCTGCACAGGTTTTGATAAATCTCCCCCCAGGTGAGGGCGGCTCCATTTTCCTTTTTTAAGGACATTGCGTGTTCTGTACAGGACCCTGAAGAAGCTTCTGTCCTCTACATAGACCAGTGTTTCCCAAAGAGGTTGCCTCCAGCTGTTGCAAAACTACAACTCCCAGCATGCCCGGACAGCCTTTGGCTGTCCGGGCATGCTGGGAGTTGTAGTTTTGCAACAGCTGGAGGCACCCTGGTTGGGAAACACTGACATAACAGTGATTTACAGCTCCCAGCAGATCTTTCTTACTTTTATATGTAAGGATTTGCTTTATCTATATTAGTTATCTACTTATTTATCTTTAATCCTCACTCTTTCCTATTTTTGGATGACATTTTGGTGGTTTCAGAACCAATTACCAGGTTTCCATAGAGTTCTGGTCTCAACATACGATGGTTTCAACATACAATGGTCGTCCCAGAACCAATTAATATTGTAACTTGAGGGACCACTGTATAGTTCTTATTCCCAAGCCCCATAAAGATCCCCTGCTGATTGTATTGTTTTTATCGGCATTGCATTGCTTACTGTTTGATCGTTCTGTATTGCATTTATCATACTTATTCAATAAATAAGAGAAAAGGGAAGGGGAGGCTCAACCTAACATACCTAGGTGATAATAATAAGGGGTGCTACTAGCAGCAAAATCACAATGCACAAAAAGATGAAAAAAGAAAGCTGCAAAAAAGTGCACACCCAATCAATAATTCATGTTAATACAAAAAAAAGTCTTTATTCATAATTGTGTTTTTTTTGTACTTAATAAAGACTTTTTTGTAATAACATGAATTATTGATTGGGTGTGCACTTTTTTGCAGCTTTCTTTTTTCTTTCTTTTTGTGCTAAATTTCTCTTTTTGACACTAAAACATTCACAGATAGTAATACAACATAAAAGAATAGATAAATAAATAGATACGAAAAATAGGATGCAGCACACCACAAATTGCAATCAGGGGTGTTGGTTTATTCCATAAAGTGCAGTCCTCTGCACGTTATGGAATAAACCAACACCCCTGATTGCAATTTGTGGTGTGCTGCATCCTATTTTTCGTATTTGGATTAAGGAACCGGTAGACCCAGGCTCCAACTATGCGAGCACCCCGAATCTACCTATATCTATTATTGCTTGATGTGCTGCTTTTATTTTGATTTTTTTAAATAAATAAATAGATAGATAGAAAGGTAGGTAGGTAGGTAGATAGCACACAGGCTAAACTTGGCACAGAAAAGGGTCTGGATGACTTTCTTGAAAAGCAGAGAACTAAGTTATGGGTACTAGAGTTCTGGAGCTGGGACATTGATCCAGAGATTGGCACCGACCTCGCAACTTCGCAACTGTCTGCAAATTTCTCGACAGTCTGTAAAAATCGGGGACTTTTTCCCAGTGTCTATAAAAAATATTTAATGTGTCCAAGTTTTTTTTTCTTTTTTAAAGTAACGGTAGTTTCACATCAGCAATACACCAGGAAATACTTTACACCATTTTTTTCCAAACACAGCCAAAGGCTGTTCAGGCTTGCTGTGAGTTGTAGTTTTGCAACAGCTGAAGACACACTGTTTGGAAAACACTGGTTTTCAATGGTACCAAAACATATTCTGTGGTATATGTATAGACTTCCATTAAGTAAGAGTTGTGAAAAGTATGTCAGCTTGGACCCATTTTTTTCCCCTGTATGTTTGTGTATGTATAATAGTGACTTATAGTGCGGTATAGGTTTTGTACAGTTTTTATAGTTTAACATTAAAACAGATACCAATGTATACCACAAAAACATTTGCAACATCGATCCCAAATTGGTATTGTTTTGGTATATCAATTTGTGGAATAGATGTGAACCTACCCTTCTTGTGATTGTAGTGATCATTTCAATGTTCATAGTAAATGCTACTTGTGTTTACATCAGTATTTTGAACCAAATAATTGTATTCTTTATCCTTCTTTTTGGCTTTCCAATGTGTCCATTAAAAACGTAGTCTATGGTTTTCAGAAAGAGAAATATACATAGCAGCTCATTAATATGACCCCACCGGGCCCGACGTAGGTTTCGTCAATACTTAATCAAGGGTTGCTTGGTCAATACTATTCTCAATAGTATTGAGAAAATGTACATCGGGGCTGGTAAAGGAAATCTTAGGCTATTGGTAAGCCATCTGGATTTTTGCTATGTGAAAGTGTCTGGATGTAAGGGGATTAGTTGCACACTTGTACGTCTGGTGGCCAAATTTGGAGACTTAGAGGAATCATGATACGTTATTTATGGAGCCAATGCAAGTGATAGGCTAAATGTTAGCCGTATTTGTTGGAGGGGCAACTCATTTATGCTGCTCTCATAGGCAACGGCAGGCGTCACCCTCACTGACGTCATTTGTGATTCTATTGTCATGATAAATATTTGCTTTTAATTGGGGGAGGGGCCATTGTCCCTTCTTAAGCGCTCAGGTCTCACCTACCACTGACGTCATTGTGGAGTGTCCCACTCTACCCACCCATTTTCAGTTCTATTCCTTTATACTTCGCTTTACTCCATATTTACCCTACATTGGATAGGGCACATTTCAAGCCGCTTATTGTATACATAAGTCGCCTGTCACTACCCTTGGTTCCCCTCATGGCAAAACTCTAGCAGCTGTTGTAGATTAGGGGTAGTTAGGTATGAGTGTCTTTCTGATAGTTGCCCTGACCACAAATAATGTTTATCCCATGAGATGAAATGTATAGAGATAGATCTTAGCAATGTATATAGTGGATACCTGGACAGCCTGTACTAGTATTTGATTTTTTTTAAATTCATTTTCCATATTATCTTACTATAAATTATTGTATATTATTAAGATACAGTATATAAAAATAAAGATTGTATTTTATGAAGTAGTTATGCTTTCGATAAACATAGTAGAATTATATGTTGAGCTTGACGGACCTGTGTCCATTTCCAACTATTTAACAACTATGTACCTAACCTTTCCCATAGGAGCTTACAGTCTATAAGGACTATGGGGGAAGATACAAGAGGTTAATAGGTGATTTTTGGAACAGTACTAGACCTTGGCTAGGTCTACTATGGAAAAAGGTATGTTCTCAGGATGGATCAAAGTTTTTGTAGGGCAGGGAGTGGAAAAGTTCTAGATATGATGCTACACAGAGGGAGGAAAATGTGTTAAGTGGAAAGAGATTGTATTGACATTGAAATATTGTGGAACTTTCTTTCACCAGTGAAATGAAAAGTATTCTTTAGCAGTGACCTTGAAAAAAAATCTGAGTTTTAACGGTACCTATCATTTCAGTTGACTTTTCAAGATAAGCTGCCCTTTGTGTGTACATGAGGGGTGGCATTATGTCAGGCCATTATATAACTTGTATATGGTATTTTTCTGCAAATTTCTGCTCTGCAAGCTTCATTTTTAATCTGTAGTTCTCACAGAGCTGGTGGGCAGAGCTTCCTTCAACCCCCCTTCTGAAGCTACGCTCACATGGCTGAAACTGTGTGGAATGTCCGCCCAGAAAACACAGGTGGACATTCCATACATTTGTATGATCCAGCGGATGCTAGGATCGCTCTGAAATGCACAGTCAAATAGAGGACAATGCATTTCCGAGCAGAATCCGCAGAAAGAGTGGACAAGTCTATTCTTTCTGTGGATACCGGAATCAGGATTTCTGAGGAAATTTTGCTGTGTGCACAGTATCCCATTGAAATATCTGTGCTAATTTCCACCATGTGAACATACCATTAGTCTTATATTGGCTTCTCAGACAGACACAGGTTTCCGCTGAGCTGATTTTCAGAGTGGAATACACAGTCTCACAGGAAGAGGGGAGAAGCTTGATAAGAGGAGAAAGAAAAAAACCTCTGTGTTTTCCAAGTGGACACTCTGCACAGTTTCAGGCATGTGAATGTAGCCTCAGGAAGGGGGTAAAGGAAGTACTGCCCACCTGCTCTGTGAGAACTACAAATTAAAAATTAAGCATGCAGAGCAGAAATTTGCAGAAAAATACCATATGCAAGTTATACTGTATAATGGCCAGACATAATGCCACTCCGCCCACCAGCTCTGTAAAATATATTACAGAGTTTCTTATAATTGTGTGTACTATTGATCATGCAAAGTTTGTTTCATTTTTTTTTTTTGGAGTTTAAATCAACTGGTGCCAGAACGTTAAACAGATTTGTAAATTACTTCTATTTCAAAAATCTTAATCCTTCCAGCACTTATCAGCTACTGTATGCTCCACAGGAAGTTATTTTCTTTTTGAATTTCTTTTCTGCCTGATCACAGTGCTCTCTGTTGACACCTCTGTCCATGTCAGGAACTGTCCAGAGCAGGAGAAAATCCTCATAGCAAACATATGCTGCTCTGGACAGTTCCTGAGACAGACAGAGGTGTCAGCAGAGAGCACTGTGGTCAGACAGAAAAGACAGAGCATACAGCAGCTGATAAGTACTGGGAGGGTTAGGATTTTTAAATAGAAATAATTTACAAACCTGTTTAACGTTCTGGCACCAGTTGATTTAAAAAAATATATAGGTTTTTCACCAGTGTACCCCTTTAAAGCTTCTAGGTGCCAACCTAAAATCTGTACAAAATCTGTATCAAGGCCCCCACCTACCACCTACCCATCTTCCTATGTAGCCAAGGGGCCTTTGAGCCCCTTTAGGCACAAGGGCCCAGGGAGTAACTGTTACTGTAACAACCAGTATATGATTCAGCGCACTATAATGTACAGTGCAATTTTACACATGCCTGCAATCCTCTTGTAAATATTCATATAGCAGACAAGGTAACCGTCTATTGCTGTGTAATGATGGCACCTCCAGTTATAGCTCTTCTCTACACAGCGGTATGCAGTGATTCATCGGACTGAAGGGGACAAAGCGCCACAAAGCTGTGAATCAGATTAACAGCTGCTATAGTACACCCCCCTATAGACATGCCATTAGATCGTAGTTAACTATTTCCTGCCAACAGACCTGCTTTCCCCTGCATAGGATGTAACTTTATTATACAGAATAAAGTTACATCCTATGTTAAACCATATTATTAATGTTCCCGGAAGGCAGACTTGGTGCCAGGGCAGACATCTTTACTACAAATCCCAGCATGCCCTGTGTAGCTCTATAGAACTTAAAAGTCACATATAGCTCCGATATGGCTGCAGAACATGGTGGGAGTTTTAGTTTGGTGGTGGGTTTACTTTGTATAGTGATGTTTCCCAACAGTATTCCCCAACCAGGGTGCCTCCAGCTGTTGGCTGTGGCTGTCCTGGCATGCTGGGAGTTGTTGTTTTGCAACAGCTGGAGGCAACCTGGTTGGGGGAACACTGTTGTATAGTGTTTTAACTAATACAAAATACTAAAACAATGTTCAGGCATTGTATTTTGAGGCTCTAAAGTACACTTGTATTTGCAATAAAAATGTGCCTCTATTTTTTTTTTAGTTTTTTTTTTCTGCCATGTTTTACAGGATGTTTCCCCGCACATTTTATTCACATCAGGCCATTGCTTTTAAATCTTTTGTAATCTGACAAGTTTGTGCATTAAATGGTGTAATGTAATATGCGCATAAAATTGCACGAAATCCTAAAGTCAGCATCAAACCATAGTAGATGATTCTTACATCGGACTGTTCATCTCTTTCATCTACCAGCCTCTTCAGATGGAACGCTGTGCTCTTCAATAAGGATTCCAGATCTTCGGAGGGTAGATCGGTCGGCTCCAATAACTGCAGATCAAATACATTTTCTGGATTGTGCGTAACCTTTGGAGAAAAAAAAAAAAAGAATTTAAATATCCAATGAGTAGACAATTTAGCTACCAAAATAGAATTTTTTTTTTTATCAACTGGTGCCAGAAAGTTAAACAGATATGTAATTTACTTCTATTTAAAAAAAATCTTAATCCTTCCAGTTCTTTTCAGCTGCTGTATGCTCCAGAGAATGTTCTTTTTTTTTTTCCGGTCTGACCACAGTTCTTTTCTGCTGATCAGAAACTCAAAGGCACCACTCAGCACCGGACCCCACTGATCAAAACTTCGGATATGTCACTATGATATGCCAGATGTGCTCCAAAGTTATAGTAAATCTATAACTTTACATGATAAATTCTACACATGAATACACCCTTAATACACCCTGCAGTTTGGGGGGTGATAAAACAAACTGCCCTCTCTTGCCCCTTATGTTTACATGTACTCACTCTAACCCAGTGGTCAGGAACTCTGGTCGTGTTGGGGGGACATGAATGTTTGTGTATACGCAACTGGGGTGGTCAGGAAATAGTTCAGGGAAGGGTAGACATACCTAGACAAGTGGGTGGTGCAACACCACAAATTTAGTGGACATTGGTGGAGATTTATTAAAACGTGCAGAGAAAAAGTGGACCAGTTGCCCACGGCAATCAATCAGATCCTTTCTTTCATTTTAAAATGGGCCTCTGAAAAATGAAAGAAGCGATCTGATTGATTGCTATGGGCAACTGGTCAACATTTTCTCTACACAGGTTTTGATGAATCATTATTGATTTTAATAAACCTTATTAATTCATGTATTTGGGTTTTGATGTTTTAATGGGTTATAATAAAGAGAAATCACATGGCGGCACAGTGACACAGCCTGGAGGTGACAGCAGCAGCATGAGGAGACCATGATCTGGCAGAATGACACAGCCTGGAGTTGGCAGCAGCAAGAGGAGACCATATAGTGGCAAAATGACACAGCCTAGAGCTGGCATCAGCATGAGGGGAACATATGGTGGCTGAATGAGACAGCCTGGAGCTGGCATCAGCATGAGGAGAACATATGGTGGTAGTATGAGACAGCCTAGAGCTGGCATCTGTATGAGGAGAACATATGGTGGTAGTATGAGACAGCCTGGAGCTGGCATCAGCATGAGAAGAACATATGGTGGCAGTATGAGACAGCCTGGAGCTGGCATCAGCATTTGGAGAACATATGGTGGCAGTATGAGACAGCCTGGAGTTGGCATCAGCATGAAGAGAACATATGGTGGTAGTATGAGACAGCCTAGAGCTGGCATCTGTATGAGGAGAACATATGGTGGTAGTATGAGACAGCCTGGAGCTGGCATCAGCATGAGAAGAACATATGGTGGCAGTATGAGACAGCCTGGAGCTGGCATCAGCATTTGGAGAACATATGATGGCAGTATGAGACAGCCTGGAACTGGCATCTGCATGAATAGGCCATATGGTAGCAGTATGAGAAAGCCTGGAGCTGGCATTAGCATGAGGAGAACATATGGTGGCAGAATGAGACAGCCTGGAGTTGGCATCAGCATGAGGAGAACATATGGTGGCAGAATGAGACAGCCTGGAGTTGGCATCAGCATGAGGAGAACATATGGTGGCAGTATGAGACAGCCTGGAGCTGGCATCTGCATGGGAGACCATATGGTAACAGTATGAGAAAGCCTGGAGCTGGCATCAGCATGAGGAGAACATATGGTGGCAGAATGAGACAGCCTGGAGTTGGCATCAGCATGAGGAGAACATATGGTGGCAGAATGAGACAGCCTGGAGGTGGCATCAGCAGCATCAGGAGTCTTGAAAGTGACCCGGTGACAGAGTGGGGTGCTGGGTGGCAATACCAGTACCTAGTGACGAAGGTGGGTGAAAAAAGGAGAACTTGGCATCAAATGTGTGGCATCGGGTGTGTGACAGGATCGGTATAGTAGAAGGCAGGTAGGCAGAAGAAAATGGTCTATTTTGTAAAAGTGTTAGTGTTAGGTATTGAGGATTTGCATTACATAAAACTTAAGTTTGAATAATATTCTTAGGATAAAATATATGTACCCAAATTTTTTATTTTATTTAACAAAAGGAAAGGTGTGCAAAAAACACCATGTACCACCTACACCACCAAGTATTGATGTGATGCAAAGACCTCTAAAAGGTGGAAGGGAACAATGTATGGTCCATTTTAACAGGTGGGGATAAAAACTCCCCCTGTAAGGCCCTACTCTCTCACTATTAATTCCCTTCTTAGCAAGTGTTACTCGCCCTAAAAAGGGCCGCCCCACACAGGAACCTCTCCCTAATTCCACCTACAAACACTGCCATTTCCCAGGGTTTTTAGGTGGAAAAAGGGAGAGGTTCCTGTGTGGGGCCGCCCTTTTTAGGACGAGTAACACTTGCCTCCAAAAGGTGGAAGGGAACAACATTTTGTTCATTGTAGCAGGTGGGGGTAAAAACTTCCCTGTAAGGCCCTACTTTGCCCCTATTAATTCCCTTCTTGGCAAGTGTTACTCACCCTAAATAGGGGAAAACTCTCCCTATTTCCACCTAAAAACCCTGGGAAATGGCAGTGTTTGTAGGTGGAAATAGGGAGAGGTTCCTGTGTGGGGCCACCCTTTTTAGGGCAAGTAAAACTTGTCAAGAAGGTAATTAATGCGAGAGTAGGGCCTTACAGGGGATGTTTTTACCCCCACCGGTTACAATGTACCATACATTGTTCCCTTCCACCTTTTAGAGGTCTTTGCATCACATTAATACTTGGTGGTGTAGGTGGCACATGGTGTTTTTTGCAAACCTTTCCTTCTCTTAGATATTAAAAAAAATTTAAGTTTTAGCTAATGCATATCCTCAATACTTATTTGTGGTCTGATGTGGAGGAATTTATGTAACTGGGGAGCAGCACCTTAAATCTGTTTTGCACTATCCATATTTGTGAAGTGTTGGTGTGGCACCATGGTCAATCTACTCTGACACATCACGCATTGATGGGTGGAAATCCTGGCTGATCCATGCCTGATTCATCTTCACAAAGGTCAGTCTCTCCACATTTTTTATGGACAGATGAGTTCTTCTTGGGGTTACTATGGCCCCCGCCGCACTAAACACCCACTCTGATGGCACACTACTGGCCGGGCAGGACAGCTTTTCCAGGGAAAACTCTGCTAGATGCGGCCACACATGAAGTTTAAAAGCAAAGGTTTCCTCCAACGTATCGAAGGGATTCAGAGGTACTGGACACACAAACTGAAGGCATCTCAAGTTTATTCACCCCTGATGCAATGCGTTTCACAGTAAGACTGCTTCATCAGGCATACTCAGGAACCTGAGTATGCCTGATGAAGCAGTCTTACTGTGAAATGCGTTGCATCATGGGTGAATAAACTTGAGATCCCTTCAGTTTGTGTGTCCAGCGCCTCTGAATCCCGTCGATACGTTGGAGGAAACCTTTGCTTTTACATTGAAGTTGGACGTGGAGTGGCTGCAGGCACCTAAAACCTTTGCTCTTTTCCATAGTTATACTTGGTGGAGTGTAACTTGATGTGGTAAGCATCACTTTTACTACATCTATTCCTGTTGAAAACGGTATCACACTACGGAGTGCTGTCTGTGTCTTTTTTTAGTCTACAAATCAAGTTTGGCTGCCCAGAAGTCCAGCGGATCTTCATAGTGTGTTGGCATGGTCATGTCAAGGTATGCCACCACCTGCTGGTTCACCTGGTCTACCTGCTGCTGATTAGTTGCTTCACTATACAGGTGAAGAAAGCTACTCATCAGCGACTGTAGACTCAGGCTGCTGCTGATGGAGCTGGTACTGCTCCTGCCACCCCACGCCTCCCAAGCAGCCATAGCAGTGGAAGGTGAGCACAGAGGGGCCCCAGAGTCAGACCTGTGAGAGGATTGACGATGGCGCAAATAGGCATCAGCCAACTGACTACGTAGGATGTCTATGTAGTAGGTCAGTTTGTCCTCTCAGTGGCGGTTAAAAAGGCCATCATTTTGTGCCTGTAGTGAGGGTCAAATAAGGTGGAGAGCCAGAAGTCATCCCGCTGCCGAATGGTGACAATTCGGCGGTCACTACAGAAGCAAGCATGCATCGTGCCATTTGTGCAAGTGACTCAGAGGGACTCCCTGCCTCCATCTCAACTGCATACTGCCACTGTGTTTCTAGGTCCTCTGTCTTGCCTTCCTCATAACTCTTTAGCTCCTCTGGCTGCTCTTCCTTCTCCTGTCAGATGACTATAAAAAACCACCCATTTCGTGAAACCTAAACTGTGCTCCACTGTGGTCCTCCCCCCACAGGGCTCATGTGGCCTTGAGATGTAGGCACCACGTCTCCAGTGCCCTGACCAGCCATCATTTCCAACACGTGTTGTATGCAGTGGTAAGGAAGAAAAAAACCTTTTTCAAAGGGCGCTGCTGTTGTCCTGGTGAGATGAAGATGAAAAGTCCGAGGCAGAAGTATTTTGCAAGATATAGCTTCTTTATTGGTGTAGAATCATAGCAAGCAGGGATACAGGCTAGATAACGCGTTTCGGGGGACAGCGCCCCCTTCTTCAGATCAGTGATAACAACTGGTGGTGCTTACATGGTATATATACACTTAAAATGGGCGCCAAACATAAGGGGTAAACATAATACAGTAAACAGGGGCACATACTGTAAAGGCATGATAAATACATCAAAATAGATATGCAAAACATGAAAACCTATTCTGACACATAGAACAGCCTGATGAAATGGAGCTATTACAAAAACTCTAAATAAAATCATTGGTGAACAGTAGGTAATATGCGCGCATCTGGAGCCGCTGGCCGCAGCTCCGGAGTGTGCGGCGGAAGTGGCCGTTGCTACAGACGCGTATCCATGCAGTCTGTCGGAAGCGTCCGGCCAGAGAGCGTTGCCCGGGAGACGCACGACGCGCAGAGGCGCAGCGCGTCACGGGCAGCGCTCAGGAGGCCGGCTCACCCGTGATGACAGGCACTGAAGTCCCTCGCTGGAACCCACAGGAGGGAAAATATCAGGATGATAGTATAGGATGACTATGCAGTGGTAGTTAGTGTGTATAGACGTCAATAAAAGTGTCACTGAATATGGACATCTTGAACTAGAGCCAGTGATGTGGCAATGAGAAAAATGGGGGGGGGGGGGGGGTTTAAGGGGTGGAGGGAAAGTAATAAGGGGGGGGGGGAAACTATGGGCAGAAACAGAAAAACGATCTATGATGGTAGAAAAAAAAAAAAAAAAAAAAAAAACTAAAATAAAAATAAAAATGAAAATAAAAATAAAAATAAAAATAAAATTAAAATTAAAATGAAGATAAAATATATATATGGCAAATGTAACAGCCGGCTATGACACTAAAAAATAGTGGGGGGGGAAACCAAAGTAATTATGAATGTATATTGTGGGGGGGGGGGAGGGGGGAAGGGGGGAGGGAGAGGGAGATGGGGCAATGGGCAGAGACAGAAAATGAGGTGAGATAAATAAGAAATAGAGATAAAAATGAGAATAAAAATAATATTATTAGGAAAAATGCATAGAAAATATATAAATATAATGTGTATAGTAGTGATGCCTCACAAATTGCACTCAATCATCTCATTCAGTCCACTGGGTGAAAGAGTCTGGAGACAATGAATCCAAAAATTCTCCCTGCGTCTCAGGGTGCTGTATCTGTGGGACTGATCACTGCTGATGTGTTCAATTGGAGTTGCAGTGATGGAGTTAAAGTCTTTTGCATGAGCTTCAGTCAGGTGGCGGGATACGCTATGCAACAGGAAACCATTAGCAGTGTTGCTGCGATGCTTGTTGATGCGTTCCCTAAAGCAACACGTGTTGTAGGATATGAAGCATTGGAAGGACGTCGTTCAACCTGTAATCCTGGCGACTGACTAATAATGTGGCTTCCTCAAAGGGCCTGAGCAAACGGCAGGTGTCACATATGAGCTGCCACTGGTTGATATTGAAGTTAAAAAGGGGAGTCCCCCATCCACTTGGATCATCAAGAAATCGGTGATGGCTTTTCTCTGTTCATATTGTCGGAATTCCAACATGTGGAAACATCGCAAATCAGACTATGTTGGGGGATACCATTCTGACGCTGCAGCTCAAGGAGCGTGTGCTTTGCTGAAGTGCATGCAAAGTTTCCTTCACACTGTTAGGATGTCTTGCAGATGGGGGGAACACTTCAGGAACCAGATTGAACACGTGTGCCATGCAGGGTGCATGGCTCAGGCTTCCTTGTCACAGCGCAGAAAAGATGTTCTTCCCTTTGTCGGTCACCATGGTTACCATTTCCAGTTTTTGTGGAGTAAGCCATGATTCAATTTCTTGATGAATGACAACTTTTCCTCCTCTGTGTGACTCCGTTCACATGGGCAAACCATGTGAAGAACAGCGTGACACTGCCGTGCCCTGCACACATGGTATGCTGAAGCAGCACTGAGACTTGTCCATGCAGTGGAGGCTGAGGACACGGTGGAGGATGAGGAGGCGGAGCCGCAAACTGTCACAGGACCAACAGCCTGAGAGCGTGGAGGTGGAAGCGGCGTGACCTGTCCAAGTTGCTGTTGTGGCTGTGCAGGAACAACATTTACCCAGTGGGCCATAAAGGACATGTATTGTCCCTGACCGTAGTAACAGCTCCAGACATCGGTGCTGCTGTGCACTTTCTGGTGCACCTTCTGTTGTACAAAATTGTGCAGGGCTGGTACTAACTTTTTTTGCAAAGAAATGACGGCTTCCTTCAGCTGAGGTGGTGGAGCTTTGGCTGGCTGAAACCGGGAGCTGTGTGCTACTGGGTGATGCAGCAGGCTGGACCACTGCATCAGAGCCACGGATCTCCCAGGTCGCTTTATGGTGATGCTGCATATGTTGATGCAGGGCCGTGGTGCCAACACGCTTCACCTTCTGCTGACATATCTTGCATGTGGCCAGGTTAACCTCCTCTTGATGCTTGATGAAAAACTGCCACACCGCCGAGTAGCTGATTTTCCCCCCAACAGTCTGCACTAATTGACTGCTACCGCTGCCAACCCATGGAACCCTGGTTCCACTACCTCCTGGGAAGGTAGGCTGCCATGAAGCAGGTGGTCTATCCCGGGGCATGTTTGGCTCCAGACTTCCCACTTCTGCCACCATGCTGACTCCAAACCATGCTACCACCTTGCTGGCTCAGCTGCTGCCTCACGGGCAACCTGCAACCCTCTTCTCCTGATGATGATGAAGCCCCTTATGCACCTGGCTCCCAATTACGATCAGCTTCATCATCATCGAGTTGTGTCTGCATGTCACTGATGTCCTCAGGTTCCTCAACAGTGTCTGTTTCAGGAGCCTGAACGCTTGCAACACCACCTCCCACGCCACTACTTGCGTGCCTAGCGGAGGAAGCAGCGAATGTCTCCTCCACTTCTTGGCTGGACAGTATCCGCTGACTGTCTAGTAGATCGTCCTCTCTAAATATTGGAGCTGAACCCACAGCATAAGATACTTCTGTGGGGGAGGGAACAGCATAGGACAGAGGCAATGTGAGGGCAGGGACTGCTCCCGGGCCATGCCAACTGAGGGTTGTGTCTGGGGAACCCACCGACTGCAGACTGGCGGTGTCAGATGTCCCTTGTGATGAAGTGGATGACAGTGTTAACCAACTGATGACGGCAGATGGCTTGCTGGTCAAGACATGACCGCTAGCTGATACCGGAAGCTCAGGCCTCACGCTGCGACTCCTGCTGCCACTTGCCCCTAGTCTGCTGTGACATCTGCCTGATGAATTTAGGCCTCTGCCACTCCTCTGTGCACGTCCTGGCACTTTTCTGCCTGACATACCTAGTGTGTGTATGAGGGGAGTACAATACGCTTCACTACGCTTCAAACAGTATTTGTCGAGAACAGAGCAGGTGTGTACTTTTGGCAGGCCTTTCACAGTAACTAGGCCCTTAAGACTTTAACAGGGAAAAAAATGGTACACCACCTATGTACGCACAGGTTACACTTAATAGAGGACATTACGCTTCACTATGCAACCTGTATTAGGCAGGCACTAATAGCAGGGGATTATGACTTTTAGTGCTCTGCTCACCCTAACTGGCTGGCTACTATTAGCTTTTCAGTTGTTGTACACACCAGTGCTGCAGCATACAGTTGTAGTACACCCAAAATTGCACTTTTTATCTCAATCTCTCTCCCTTTCCTATCAGTGCTTCTAGGCTGGATTTGGGCTTGAGGTGAATCGCTGCTGTAAAAATGCTTTTCTGTGCAACACACACTGCTCTCTATCCCTCTCTGTCTCTCTGTAATAGAACGCTGATGTGACTGGCCACAAGATGGCTGCTGATTATATAGGGATGTGACATCACAGGGGTGACTGGCTGCTGATAGGCTGCATGCTGCATGTGATTCAGGGTCATCTCGCCGACCCGTGTTCCCGCCTACTCAGCGTTCCTTGCCCCATGTCCTGACATGTGGAGCTGCCATCTTACATGCCTTGGAGCCTGGACTGCACTAAATGGAGTTTAATGAAGCGATTTGTGTGATCGAATCACGACGATATTCGGATTTGTTGCGAAGTGAATTTTTCATGAAATTCGTAAAGAATTCGGATTCGTCAGATTCGATTTGATCATCCCCAGCCACTATTGTGACCTGTAACCATCATAAATGCTGTGTAAAATCATTTGTTTGACCTAAAAGTTTAGCATCTTTTCTGTGGGGTGGCTTCCCTTACAAGCTGGGAGTCTTGTTTCAGGCCGAGAAACTACATTTTTTTAAAAATGTTACGCTTTGCCCTTTTTTCTCCAACAAAATGTGCTATAAAAGGGCACAATAGCGTAGAGTACTCAATTAGTTCTACAGTAAAATTCCACTTTATTTTAGGTTGTGATCACACTGCTGGCAAAAGCAATAGCAATAACAAGCCAAAAAAGTCATAACTTCAGGATGTTGTGGGATTATTCATAGCAGCTGTCTTGTAACTACTTAGGGCCTCGTGCTTGAATATTCAAGCTAAATAGACTATTTGTATTGAGATGACTCCTCAGAATGGCAGAATACATCTGGTATCTCTATACATCATTCATGTGATCTTCATGCCCAGCCAGCTAATGATCAGTGACGCCCGACGTCCTAACTTCTATCGGACCCTTCAGAATAAATGTCTGTGCAGAATTGCATGAAAACAACATAACAAGCATGACCATCTGAGATGATACCTCCTGGATGTGAGCCGCCACAGCTGCTTTAGTGTCAAAATCCAAATCTTGAATTTTATCAATAAATTCCTCTTTCCTTTCACACTGCAACACAAATGATTGATATTAGCATCTAAAAATAAAAATAAAAATATATTCTTACAGCTACCATAAAATTATGTATAGATCAGATTTAGGGTGGACCCTGCCAAACAGTGTTTTTGTGAGAGACATACCGGTATATAATTTACACCCAAAACATGCAAGTGAACTACCAGCCATTGACTGTAGGCAAAAGTCATACAATTGTTCTGTGATCTGGCATTGTTTGTCTGTATTACTGTATATGTTTCTAATGTTATTTGCCAAAAGAAGAGTCCATCATAGCAAAGCCTTATTATATTTTAAAGGAGTAGTCCAGTGGTGACCCAGTGGTGAGCAACTTATCCCCTATCCTAAGGATAGATGATAAGTTGCAGATCGCGGGGGGTCCGACCGCTGGGGCTCCCTGCGATCTCCTGTACAGAGCCCCGACAGCCCGCGGGAAGGGGGCGTGTCGACCTCCGCACGAAGCGGCGGCCGACACTCCCCCTCAATACAACTCTAATGCAGAGCTGAAGCGCTGCCTTCGGCAATCTCCGGCTCTGCCATTGAGATGTATTGAGGGGGCGTGTTGGCTGCCGCTTCGTGCGGGGGTCGACACCCGCTATCTGGCCGGAGAGCCTGGCCCCCGAACAGAGAGATCGCAGGGGGCCCCGGCGGTTGGACCCCCGCGATCTCAAACTTATCCCCTATCCTTAGGATAGGGGATAAGTTTTTCACCACTGGACTACCCCTTTAACTGGGCACCGTCTGGATATATTCAGCCCGTGACACTCCATGCTCAGCAAAGTCCAAGCCACTAGATCCAGCGAAGCATCTAGGTCTGGGGTGCTCACAGATATATGCAGTCCATACAATCACCATCAGGTAAGGAAAAACGGAGCACTAACCTCAGACAGACTTGGATGCAATCAAACTTTTTATTGAAGGAGAAACAACATAACAGGGAGATGGAGGTGGTGCGGGAACGGGGGGGGTGTACTGCCGTTGCGCGACGGTCCATTATCGCGCATATCGCGCTTCGTCAGGCCCCGTCTGGGGCCTGACGAAGTGCGATACGTGCGATAACGGACCGTCGCCCACTGGCAGTACACCCGTCCCGTCCCCCCCCCCGTTCCCGCACCACCTCCACCTCCCTGTTATGTCGTTTCTCCTTCAATAAAGGAAGCCTTATTATATTTTGTATAGCCTTATTTTATTGTATACATATGTATCTTATGTATGATGGTTGATAAGCACTCAATAATTGTAAATGCAAATCATCTTTTATTGCAAAAATGAATGAAGCGATCTGATTGGTTGTTATGGACAACTCAGAAACTTTTCCTCTGGACAGGTTTTGATAAATCTCCCTGTAGATCCTAGAACCATAGAAAATAATTACCTGAACTGCGCACCCCAATAGGAGAAGAAGCATTTTTTTCACCTCTTCAGTACCTTTCTCTGCCAAAACAAGGGAAACATGTTAACTTTTTTTACAGTGTTAAAGAGGTATCATAATTGAAGACATTTTTGGTATACTGGGAAAGTAGGATGTCCAGCGCAATGTAGGTCCAACGAATTCACTTTATTAGTTAAAACCCAGGATACATGGATACAGCAAACACAAGTGTTTGCTGTATCCATGTATCCTGGGTTTTAACTAATAAAGTGAATTTGTTGGACCTACATTGCGCTGGACATCCTACTTTCCATTCATACCTGTTTGGCGCTGCCCACGTCAGTCCGTGCGCACGGTGCTTGAGGAAGAGAGCTGGACTCACATCTACACACTGGTTATTTTTGGTATACTGTACCATTTATTGTCTGACAGGTGGGGGGAGGGTTACACCTCATGAACCCTCACCTTATGCAGGTAGAGCATGTGTTGTGGTAGCTGCACATGGATGAAACCATGACTACATGCTGCAAAAACATGGGGAAATTGGCCACCACATGCAGGGGAGATTCGTCCACAACAGCGGACACAATTTTTCTCACATACACTCCCTTCCGCCTAAAGAAAAAAGGTTTAATCTTCAGAGGAGACAAGCCTTTTTTTTACCTAAAGAACTGTGCGTTTGTTGTCTAACTGTTTACAAAATAGGCTTAGATACATTCTTAGAATAAAATAATATTAATGTGTAGGTGGTGTCCCACTGCTCCATAGTATATTCTGTTGTACTGTGATTAATTTTTATGTTGTTATAATTAACTGTGTACTGTCTTCTTAAGGGATTGTGGCAGAGTGGACCAAGTGACCCTGACGCCCCAATGGAAGCCCCCCAACATTGGCCTTTATGTAGTGTAGGGGAGGAGGAGTCTGGGCCTAGTCCAGTTAGGAGAAGGAGTGAGAAGTCTAAGGAGTCTTAAAGGACATCTGTCAGTAGTATCACCCGCACTAAACCTGTTACACAGGCTTGTAGTGCGGGTGATGCCAATTAAAACGGTACTCACATTGTGTAGATTCGCCCAGCCGTTCCGCCACAAATTGCATTTTTCTATATATGCTAATGAGGGCCTTGGGACATGAGCAGAGTTCCGATCCGAGCTTCGGGCACCCTGATGTCATCTTCGATGGGCGGCCGTTGCGCCCGGCTCATAAATATTCTTAAAAGGGTATTCCAGGATAAAACTTTTTTTATATATATATCAACTGGCTCCAGAAAGTTAAACAGATTTGTAAATTACTTCGATTAAAAAATCTTAATCCTTCCAATAATTATCAGCTGCTGAAGTTGAGTTGTTCTTTTCTGTCTGGCAACAGTGCTCTCTGCTGACATCTCTGCTTGTCTCGGGAACTGCACAGAGTAGAAGAGGTTTGCTATGGGGATTTGCTTCTACTCTGGACAGTTCCTGAGACACGTGTCATCAGAGAGCACTTAGACAGAAAAGAACAACTCAATTTCAGCAGCTCATTAGTACTGAAAGGATTAAGATTTTTTTAATAGAAGTAATTTACAAATCTGTTTAACTTTCTGGAGCCAGTTGATATATAAACATTTTTTTTCCTGGATAACCCCTTTAAACTCCCTCCCTGCTCCTTCGGCCGTGTTATAGTATGCCTACTGTGCAACGACGTCTGGAGCTGTGAAGCCAAGGGAAGACCGCTTCAGAGGGGACACAGTAAGCGGCCCATGCGCAGTACTATAACATGGCCGAAGGAGCAGGGAGGGGGTTTATGAATATTGATGAGCCAGGCGCAGCGGCCGCCCGGCGATGATGACATCAGGGTGCCCGAAGCTCGGATCGTAGCTCTGCCCATGCCCCAAGGTCCTCATTAGCATATATAGAAAAACACAATTTGTGGCCAAACAGCTGGGCGAATTTACACAATGTGAGTACTGTTTTAATCAGCATCAGCCACACTACAAGCCTGTGTAACAGGTTTAGTGCGGGTGATACTACTGACAGATTTCCTTTAAAGGGGTACTCCGGCGCTTAGACATCTTATGCCCTATCCAAAGGATAGGGGATAAGATGCCTGATCATGGGGGTCCCATCGCTGGGGACCCCCGTGATGTTGCACGCAGCACCCCATTTAAAATCAGTCTGACTACCGGCGACCATGGGGCAGGCGGCGTGTGACGTCACGCCTCTGCCCCCGTGTGACGTCACACCCCCTCCCATAGGCTTGCATTGAGGGGCGGAGCGTGACAGCACACGGGGGCGGTGGAGTGACATAACACGCCGCCTGCCTTGTGGTCGCCGGTAATCAGACCCGGAGCGAACACGCTCCGGGGACTGATTTTAACTGGGGTGCTGCGTGCCAGATCACGGGGTCCCCAGCGGCGGGACCCCCAAGATCACGCATCTTATCCCCTATCCTTTGGATAGGGGATAAGATGTCTAAGCGCCGGAGTACCCCTTTAAGGAGAAGGAAACCAAAAACTTGCAGCCACGCAAATCTTAGGACACCCTATCGCTCTGGTGAAAGTCAAAGACTGGCGGTAAGTACTCCCTTATATGGGCAAGGGCTGGACTTAAGCTGATTGGTCCAGTACTTCTGTCAATCATCTTTGCAAAGGGTTATGTATAAACATGTGACCCAAGGACCTCCAAAGGTCCTCCAACATACCATAGAGGAATTAACAGTCACATGACCGAAGGTCCTGCGACGTTACAAAAGTAAGTACTGTATACTAATATGCATTATATTAAATATACCCATTATTAAATATGTACACATAAACATTATAAAATTAGAGAAGGAGGAGGCATCTAGGGGCTGTCCCACCTTGGGGACCCTACTTGAACATAGTAACTCTGACTTTGGGGACCACCATACAAGGTACGGGGTGCAATACGGTACCGGGATACCACATAGGAGGAGACCAAGTGGAGAACTGTATGTTTCTGTTGTAGCCTACAGTACCTACATCTCCTTATATACAGATGACTGCATTGAATTGCCTAATAAAGGTCCTAGTAGACCAGTGCCCCAAATCAGATATTTATGGCGGCTATTGTGGATATGCCATATAAAATCTGTTGTTGGAACACTGTCAAAATTTTACCTTTAAGTGTTGATCATAGGGACTGCAACTTCAGTGATGGATTTTGCTGTCCAATGATTATTTGTACCATAGAAACAGACCATTCTGCTGCTATGTGGCCCATAGAGATAGGCGACTGAGCATGTTTCCTGCATCCCTTATATTAAAAAGTGTGGCAAGAACCTGGCAGGAATCCATTCTCCACTGGTTCTACAAATAAGGATGTGGAGGTATCAGCACCAAGACCCTGACCAACCAAATGTTTGACACATCAAAAGTTTTCTATAATAATAGTAACACTTTAAATACTACTCACTGCAAACTCAGTCATCAAAACCAGTGATTGAAGCTCAAATTAGAACAGAGTGTAAATGGTGTAGTGGAAGCACTAGAATAATACTGACATATTTACAGCCCCCCCCCCCCCCCCCCCCCCTAACCCTTCATTACGTCAACCTATTGAAATCACATGATTTTTTTATTTTTCCATAAACACCTGACGGCTATGGTAATCTGCTGCATTCATAAGGAGGAGGAGACTGAGTGAATTTTATATCTTGTTTTGTCACATTAGTTGGACTAAGCACTTGAATAGTCTTGGCAGATACAATATCATTGGCTCTCAGAACCATAACCTCAGTCTGGCAGGCATTTTCTTAATAAAATATGTTTTCACACTAAAGCTTCCCTCTATTAATGCTGCCAGTTTGGCAATGTATTGGTAAATGTCCATCCAGCTCCAGATTCATTTAGTAAAATTCATATACTAAACAAATCCTCCTTACTACTGTACATATAAAGACTGCAACAAAATGTAGACATCACAGAACCAAAGCAACCGATCTGTTGGGTGCTTTATACAGGCTGAAATAATTACACTGCCTGTAATGAATCACAATGGCTAACGTATACTATACAAGAAAGATTTAGCTCTCAGCCTAGGAGTAGTTTCATGTCCCTAGATTTGCCTAAAGGAATTTTTCAACATGACATGCCCATCGTTTTAGTCAGTCTAAAGGATTTTTTTGTACTATACCTCTGGAGGAGAGCTGGTTTGCTATTTTTTTTTTTAGCAAAGAGTATTACTTCTAAGACTCCCTAAACCAAATGGATCTCTGTGGAGTCCGTACACTTCAAAAGCTGCTACAAAGGTGTCTAACCAGGCAACGAAAGAATAACATTTTCTCCTAATGCCTTATATTTTTTATTTAGATTTTTGTCATACTTGCAACTTATGAGCAAAACTTAAATGGGCACTGTCAAATACAAAAAAAAATTATATGTTGCACATCTTGGAAAAACATTAACCTTTCTAATATACTTCATAAGAAAATGTTATTTCCTTTTTACGGAAATCATGGCTTTGTCCAAGCTGAAGCACAGGCATGGACAAAGTCCTGTAAGTGAGGGTGTGCTAGCACTTCTCTGTGCTCTCTCCAGTCTGATAGTTCTCCTCTGTGCTCACTCCTGTCTGATAGGACTCCTCTGTGCTCTCTCCTGTCTGATAGCACTCCTCTGTGCTCTCTCCTGTCTGATGGTCTGTGCTCTCTCCTGTCTGATAGTACTTCTCTGTGCTCTCTTCTGTCTGATAGCACTCCTATGTGCTCTCTCCTGTCTGATAGCACTCCTCTGTGCTCTCTTCTGTCTGATAGCACTCCACTGTGCTCTCTCTTGTCTGATAGCACTCCTCTGTGCTCTCCCCTGTCTGATAGTACTCCTCAGTGCTCTCTCCTGTCTGATAGTACTCTTCTGTTCTCTCTCCTGTCTGATAGTACTCCTCTGTGCTCTCTCTCCTGTCTGATAGTACTCCTCTGTGCTCTCTCTCCTGTCTGATAGGACTACACTGATGTTCAACATGGAACAGGAACATTAATCATGCCTATAGTACTAGTGTTGAAGAGAACCTGTCAGCAGCATTTGGCATATAACCACTGGTTATATACTTACACTATAGCTGTTATTACAAGCTTTCCTATCATGTCTTAGAGCATAGTGTTTAGTTATCCAACATAGCAGAAATAGTTTTATACATGCACGCACCATATGCAAATTAGACCCAAATAGTCATCAGTGTTGTAAGCAGGGCACAACTAGTAATGGCGCCTTGTCTCACATTCTGCTGGCATGATTGATAGAGAAAGAGTGTTTTACGTCACTGGCTGCTGGGACATAGAAGCCTGTTTGCCTGTCAATCACTGCAGCAGAACGCGATTACAGGTAGGAGCACCAAGACTAGTTGTACCTTTCTCCCAGTCCCGATGACTAAGCGTGAACTATCATTTTTGGCATTTTAGATAAACTATGTGCCGAAATATGATAGGAAAGCTTGTAATAATACAGTCATAGTGGTTATGTATGCTATGTTCTGCTGACAGGTATCCTGTTAAGCCACCACCACAGGCAAGAATATGGTGCCACAGGGACACAGCCACATACCAAAATATAAGATAGTACAGTATCTGTTCACTAACGTTGTCTATTCAGTTTGCAGGCTGGATATTAGTATCTACTTCTACTGTTCCATCACATTTGGATATTCATATTACACATCATTTATGATCGAGTAGCCCATTGGTTTCATTCATGAGAAAGACTGTTTTATACTCACCAGAAAATGGAGTTTTGCCAATAATCAAAACATTCGGCAAAGTCATCATAACCAACTGTTGTAAGGATTCCTGTGGAGGAGAGGGGGAGGTTACACATATGTTATAGATATCAGAGTAAAATTATCTGTCAGGTATTAATAGTCTACTATACAAAATGTATTTTACAGTCATGCTGAATTAAATAAACATACCAGATGAAAATGTCATGCAGATACTTTTTATTACTTACATAAAATATATACTGTAAATGGTAATATCCTTAAAATACTGTTCTGCAATACCACTTATCCTTCTAAGATACAGAAACCTAACTAGATTTTTCTGTCACCTAATTTTTAGAGTTCACTAGCATCTATTATAGGTTTATTGAGATCAGAATGTAAAAAAAGAAAAAAACACCTTAAAAGTGAATGCTACATGCTATCATTATTCCAAAGTTAAGTGCCTATTATTTCTATATACCTTTAATAAGCTACAAATTCATAGCAAAGACATAGACTTAAAGCATGCCTGCACTTTTACATGATTTTCTGAATTAGTTGTTTGTTGTGGACATAAGGAGTAGCACTATCTCTGGCCCTTATATAAGTTGTATAAGGCATTTTTCACTTTATTTCTAAATATCAGTTGTCCCCAAGCTAGTGGGTGAAAACTAGGTACTATGATGTCTGCACTGCACACACATGAAAGAAGTTATCCTGCTCCACTATATTGCTTTAAAACTTCTCCAGAAGCAGCAGCATGGACAACATTATAAAGCAGTGTAAGCTGTGAATCAAGCAGTATAACACTTACTACAAGCTGCAGCAGCCTCTCCCTTTGCCTCTTACTGCATTTGCCTAAGGAGCAGTTCACACTTTGAAATTCCTGGGTGGAATCCGCTTGCAGCAGCTTTCCATTACTATCAACATGTTCATTCTTTCAGCTGAACTCTGCACGGACTGCCTTACAGTCAGTATGGACAAGGCAGGTCTACGCAGTCATAGTGTTAATTGGTACTGGCAGGGCCCACTGCACTGGCAATGTATACTCGGAGTTCTTCAGCCGGACATTACAAAGCAGCAAGCGGTGCTAAAATTTATAGTTTGACCATACCATAAATCAGGACCTTATTACACCGCTCTTTCTGAATGGCAAACATTTAACCTGATCCCCCGGTGAGCTGATCATCTGTCTCTCAAGGAGTTTAATGTATAACCAGAACGTGCCTAAACTAATGTATATTAACAAATGAGCACAAAATTCTGAACCTATTTAGATAATAAATCTTTTTTGAGCAATGTTGTGCATTTAATAATATAGATCTATCGATCAGTTCTAAAATAGTTGCACATGATAAGGAATTTGGCTTAACATTATAGACATTTGGAAAGTAATAGAAAAAGAGTAATAGCATTATAAGACATTCCATCTCCAAGACATTTGTGTCCATGTGTCAATTAGCAGAAGGACAACACCTTTACTTTTAAAAGCCTAGATAACCATGATATGACATTATCACACTCAGGTTATCCTGTCATGAATCATCTGCTCTCATACATGTGGCTCCGAGAAGAACTAGGAGAGAGGTTTACATTACTGTAAGATTAGTAAGACTTGCTATAATTCATAGGCCAGGGCCCTCTAAATGGCTAAAAGGCGAGTAACATCTCTACAGCAACAAGGAACATTGTGGTAGAATGTCAGGGAGTAAACCACTGAAAACTGTTGACATGTCCCTGTAACCCTTTAAGGCCATGTTAACTCGACAGAATTACTGAGCGAAATCCGGTGGAAAAATTTTGCTTTGAAATTCCATTGCAACAGAACCTCACTGCTTTTTTTAATAGAATTCTGCTGCAACCTGTACACAGTGGAATTTCCACGGCGGAAACATCTGCAATGCATTTCCACAAATGCATTGCTATCTATGGAGACAGGGCATTTTTGAGGGTTCCTAACACTGGCATATACCACTGCCGCCTACTATTTGTGGAAGGTCAATGTAATGTGATGACCTTGGGCATCCCTGTGCCATGATGGGCTGCTGACCTGCAAGATTTTTACCCCTCCCATCTCCGACATGAGTTCTATTACCTGGGAGGGGGAATGGAGGGAGAAACCACACCTATTTACCCCTAAGATATAAACCAAAGGAGGGCATTAACCCTTTCCTTGTCCAAAACTCATGTCCTTACAGCGTTATTCCTATACAGCTGGATCACTTACAAACTTTTCATCAATGTCTAGGAATGTAGTTAGGTTCATTTGAGTTCACACTATTCTTTGTCTCCATGAATAAATAGTAAATAACTCCAACTTCCGGCCATGGATTTATAGATCTTGTTCATCCAACATATACTTTTGACTCCTTTGCTTCCACTATGACATTCAATATGCCAAATCCCCAACATATCCCATCTATATAACAGCTAAACCAGGAGCTAGATGGTCAAAAAGCACACTTACAGATGAGAGCCATTGCACAAATCCAGATTATAGACTAAATACAGTCACTTTTAAAGGGGTACTCCGGCGCTGAGACATCTTATCTCCTATCCAAAGGATAGGGGATAAGATGCCTGATCGTGGGGGTCCCACAGCTGCCACGCCCCCTCCCATAGGCTTGCATTGAGGTGGCGGAGCGTGACGTCACCTGGGGGCGGGGCCGTGACGTTCCAATGCTCCGGCCCCGTGATCGCCAGTAATCAGACCCGGAGTTAACATGCTCCGGGGGCTGATTGTAACGGGGTGATGCGTGCAAGATCATGGGGGTCCCCAGTGGTGGGACCCCCGTGATCAAGCATCTTATCCCCTATCCTTTGGATAGGGGATAAGATGTCTTAGCGCGGGAGTACCCCTTTAAATACAGTTTCTTTTACTGGTCTGCATAAAGTGATTGGATTTAATTGGCACCAAAAACAGTTTCCTTAGTGCCATAAATCTCCTCCATAGTTTGCAGTGGGCTTGATACATAGGCTAGAGTCCCACTTGCCAATAAAAGGGGCTGAGAAAATAATTGAGTCAAAGAATTTCACAAAGAAGGCCTATGTTTTTTCATCATGTGAAATAACACCTCATGTTATAAGCTCTGAAACTTGCACAGAATCGTCACAATTTCAGAATACAAGTCACATTCACATGCTTGGCAAGATCGTAGGAGAACAAAATATATTTCTAATATGTCTAAATCTAATCAACAAAAGGGAAGTATTACACTTGGTAAAATCGGTCTCTGGCATAAGCATGACCTTCAGATATAATATACATACTACAATATGGTATAATATGGAGCTGTATGGTACAAACTGGAATTTTACAGCCCCAAAAACATTGTGTGAACATAACCTCAACCCCTGAGTGTAACTGAATTAGGCACAGCCAAGATACATGTGGTCACCCTTATCTAGACAACACTGACATTATGCTATCCATAATATCTTTACCCAATAATCCTTCATGCTAAAGATTAAGTACTTCAAACATGTACTACAAAGTAGCCTGGTGTTATATACAAATACTAATTTGACAAGTCCTTTCAAATCCATTGTGAACAGACACAGCATCATTCCTGTCCTGGAATTTACAGAGCTTCTAAATTCAACAGATTAACATTCCTTCAATAGAGTAAAGTAAAGGAGCTGACAATGAAATGTGTTTGAAGGGGTTTTCCAGGGTTGTAAAAAAATTATTTATGGCTGGGAGTGGTGTAGAAATAAAAAGAACTGATACTCATCTACCCTAATCCCCTAAGGTTGGAAATCATGGACCCTTCTTATCCCCGCTTCTTCCAATCACTGACCGCAGCATTGACCTACCGTAGGGACTGGAGGGACAAGACGTCAGTTGAACCAGGTAAAACCAGTTGAACCAGGTAAAACCAGTGATGAGTGGGGCTGGAGCTCAGGGTAGGTGAATATAACTTCTTGTTTTAATTTAATTTTTACAACACCATATAAGAGACAATTTTATTCCAGTACAATTGCCTTTCTGTGTCATGCATCTAGTATAGTGTAGAGACCTTTAACGCAAAAAGCCTTTTTTTTTTTGTTTTAAAAATTACTATTGATAAAAAAACGAAAATTTTATTCCATCGTCAATCAAACCTGCCAAACTTTTCATCAATTTCTAGGAATAAAGATAGGTTCATTTGAGCTCACACTATTCTTTGTCTCCATGGATAAATAGTAAATCACCCAGACATCTGGCCATAGGTTTATAGATCTTGTTCATCCAACATATGCGTTCGACATTCAATATACCCAACCCCCCGACATATCCCATCTGTATGAGCGTTAAACAAGGAGCTAGTTACAGATGAGAACTGTGGCACAAATCCAGATTATAGACTATACAATCACTCTGTTTCTATCGAAGATCTCCATAAAGTATGTAGATACTTTCATTAAAAAGGAGAAAATCCTTAAATGTTCCATACATGTCTGGTAAATACTTGTAACCCCCGATATGTACCATTCTTCTTTTGGAAAATGAGTTTATAAACTGACAATAAATACCATTTGGCTATTTCCATTGATGATATTGTTGACTAGGTTCATAAAACAGAAGGGGTAAATCAACACAAACATGTGTGTGGAGCCCGTGACCACTGAAGGTACGCCCCCTGCCTGTCTATTTCCTCCGCACTTTACCCCCCCCCCCTTCTCTTCTTTATATCTTTCTATTTCTCTTTTCTACTCCCCTCTTCCTTCTACTTTCTTGGTTTATATAATTGAGAGTGTGCATAGTCAGCCAACATATTTCTCCCTTCACTGTTCGTGGTAGCTACTCACCGATGTTGAAATATTTTACTCCAGTGGAGGGTGATTAATATGTACCAGCACATCTTGCTTGTCATACCATTTTCTTGACTATAGATTATTGTTTCAGTTGATGTGACCGAATACATACTCAATGTTGTGTTTGTATAACCTGTTGTAAAACTTTAATAAAATCTTTAATTTGAAAAAAAAAAAAAATGTGTGTGGAGACTTACAGGCCATGCAATGTTAGACTGGGGGAAAAAATGGTCAACATAGCTATCACTCCAAAGCAATAGAGGGGTGTACTCTATTGGAGCATCCTACAAGTCAGTGCTTGGCCAAAATATAATCAACCATGACGTAGCAGCCCAATGGCTTCACGTATCGGGGATAGTGGAATGTACTAGGAAGTGCCACACTCCATATAGTCCACAATACATATAAATTTACACCCACACAAGATAAGTTCATCCTTCTTTATATTCAATTTTTTACTACATAACAGCTCAACTGTTATAGTCTATGTGCCGATTTGTAAAAATTGAATACAAAGAAGAATGGTTGTCGGCAACTTATGTGTGGGCGGAAATTTCTATGTATTGTGGTCAGTGATTTGCTCCCTGTAGGCCCTCAATTATCAAACACTGTCCAGCTTCAAGAATAAACACGTCCATTCTTAAAGCAAAAGAATAATCCTCGTCAGGGTCTTTTATTGACATCAATGGGCTTTGATTCCACATGGATTCCAGGAAGAATTTGAAGCAGAGTCCAACTGAAAATTTTGTCGGAATCTGCCTCAAATCACTTACGGCCCATGCACACAGATACTATTGCCAGCTGGTGTCGTGCCGATAATAAGGACTGTCCCAACTGACGGCAATGCATTTCCGTGCAGAATTCCACCCCACCCCCATAATAAAAATTTTAATTCTTTCGACACAGTATGTAATTCAGCAGTGTGCAAAGAGTAGCAAAGTCCCATTGAAAAAAAAGCACAATTCTGCTTTGAATATTTCCAAGGGGAATTTCCGTCCTAAGGGCACATTCACACTGCAAGATTTCCCAGCAAAGAAATTCTGCGGGGAATCTCCTGTGCAGCAGCCTCACATTGCTGTCAATGGTAATGAAGAATGCTGTAATGTGAATGCACCCTGAGTGTGTACTAGTTTATGCATAGAGAAGTAGAGGATATCCTGCTTGTCCTCCGTGTACAGAGCCCTGCTTGTCCTCACTGCACAGAGCCCTGCTTGTCCTCAGTGTACAGAGCCCTGCTTGTCCTCAGTGTACAGAGCGCTGCTTGTCCTCAGTGCACAGAGCGCTGCTTGTCCTCAGTGCACAGAACCTTGCTTGTCCTCAGTGTACAGAGTCCTGCTTGCCCTCAGTGTACAGAGCCCTGCTTGTCCTCAGTGTACAGAGCCCTGCTTGTCCTCAGTGTACAGAACCCTGCTTGTTCTCAGTGTACAGAGCCTTGCCTTTCCTCATTGCACAGAGCCCTGCCTGTCCTCACTGCACAGAGCCATGCTTTTCCTCACTGCACAGAGCGCTTGTCCTCACTGCACAGGGCCCTGCTTGTCCTCAGTGCACAGAGCCCTGCTTGTCCTCAGTGCACAGAGCCCTGCTTGTCTGCCCACACTTCCTTCATTTTGTCTCTGCACAGAGACACAAGCAATAGCTGCAGGGACAAAAATATACAATTTTTTTTAACCAATGTACATTACAAATATACATATAATTGTGGTGTCCCGGTACCGTACCTTGTACTGTACCTTGTGTGCTAAGTCCCCAAAGTCAGAGTTCCTATGTACCGGTAGGATCCTTCTGATGGGATAACCCCTTGTCACCTCTTCCTTCTTTAATTTTATTATGTTTGATGACCTTAGGTCACATGACTAATAAGTCTAAGGTTACGTTAACCTTAAGGACCTTCCAGGGCACGTGATGTGGTCACATGATGTACCATAATGCTTTGTGAAAGGACTGACAGCTGGTAGGAACCAATAAGCTCTAAGCCTGCCCCTCTCCATATAAGGAAGCTGTTAACCAATTCTCATTCTCTTGCTCCTGGGCTGCAAAGCAAGCAGCATCTCTTGGGTTCCGGACTAGCAGAGAGAGAGGAGATCCGTGCAAACCTACAAGACAAAACTAGGCCTGAAGCCTACCAATTCAGCAGCTTACTAAACGTGAGTCTACCAAATATAAATCCCGTTAATCCTGCCTAACTGCTGGACCTAAACAATTCCCCTAAATCCAGCGGAAGAGCATAATTCCAGACTCAGAGCTTATATACTACAAGGTCCCAACCAACTGTGAGGAACTTACAGACTACTCTTCTGTATAGACTGTTTGCCGTTATCAACCTGCATAAAAGCTGCAGTAAAGTTATCTACAGTTTACTAAACCTCCGGTTGTGGACAATCCTTTATTCCTCCCTATTGTTCCTGGGAGAGGTGGCGGTAGGATATATATATATATATATATATATATATATATATATATACTTTGAGGAAAAACCCGCACCCTGGCGTCACAACAGTTAAGGGTTAATCCAACACCCTTTCATCACTGCACCACCTACACCCTACACCCCCAAGCTACCACATAATTGTATTACCTGCATTATATTCAAAGTTTATGCAAATGACAAGGCCCATTTAAAGTACTCATTAAAAGTGTGGCACAAGGACCAGGAGCATAGCGAGGAAGTGACTTCCTCTCCATTCTCCTGGCCCTTGTGCAGATCATGCAGTTGTGATGTAACTGTGATCCAGCAAGTTACCGGCTCACCCATACAGTCATAGATGAATAAGTGTATTCCTGTTGATAAAGGATATGATGCTACAAAACTAAACACAAACTCAGCTCTGTTCCATGAGACTAATGGGGGCTTAGTCATCAATACAGAGATTCATACAGAAAGAAGACAAAGCCGAGGATGTCGTTCAGCTAGAAAATTGCTGATGGGGATCAATTATTGAAGGGGGGAGCATTGGAGTTAAGGTTTAAATAACACATTGGATCATTCTGAAGTAATCACAGTGAAATATCGAGACGTACGAGAGAATCTATTGTGGTCGTCTTCTGCTGGTGGAGACTATTGTGGTGGCCCAGTACCGGAGTTATCCTCCTGTACACCTGTCTGTCCTGTGTGGCGGATTCCCTTTCAGTGTTCCCCTGGGTCCACATGCCTCCTACCAGACTCTAAAGTGTAATAATGTCTTATGTAATATGCTGGTTACTCTTTAGAGGTACTTGTGCCTTTAAATATTGTGGTTAAGACCTTTGTTACCAAGGAAGGTGCAAGTGAACAGGTGACTGGTTGGCAACCAATGGGACATCTCCAAATTGCTCCCTTATAAACCAGGGAGGAGCCAGCCTAGTCAGATCTAGCTGAGGTACAGTCAAGTGAAGACCTGAGAGTTGTCTGATGTTCCTGAGGGAGACCAAGGCCTAAACACGCAGCCACGCATCCACCACCAGTAATCCCTGAAGGAGAAACTCAAAGCCTGGTGAGCACAAATACAGGGGAGAAGTCTAGTCAAGATAGTCAAGTGTCAATTACTGGTTGCATCATTCAGTCCAAGTTCACTACAAGTCCCAGCGAGCCAACAACCAACAAGCTCCCTAAAGTTCACTGAGCATCTCATTGGGCCTGAACTGTAACATCTGTCTGCCTCATTAAAGTGCCGTTGTTCCGTAACCTTGCATAAAAGTTATTATTTGCCCGGCGCCTGGCCCAGGAACCAGTGGCCATACCTCGGGTGGTGTAGAGAATTATCACACCCTGGTGCCATGAACAAAAAGGGTTAATGCTGTGGTGAGAATGTTTATGAAGGGCAGATGTTATTACCTTGGGGCAGATGGCATTAAACTCTTGTGTTCGTGATGTCAGGTTATCTTCTACACCACCGGAGGTATGGCCACTGGTTCCTTGGCCAGGCGCCGGGGCAAATAATCTTTCCGATGCAAGGTTATGGAACAACTTTACTGAGGCAGACAGGTGTTCTAGTCTTTGCAGCTCAGTTAGGCCCAAGGAGATGACCAGTGACTTAAGGAGACTTGAGGGCTCACTGGGACTTGTAGTGGACTTGGACTGAATTATGCAATCCCATGCTGACTTTAGCAGGCTTGATAGACTTTACTATGACTGACTAGACTTCTCTCCTGTGGTTGCTTACTAGGTTTTGACTTTCACCTGAAGGTGTACACTGATGGTGGAAGCATGGCTGTGTGGTTAGGCCTAGGTCTCCCTTAGGACACCAGACACTCTCAGGTCTTGACTGTACTGCTCCACAGCAAGGTCTAAACTCAAACTAAACTAGCTCCTCCCTTGGCTTATAAGGGAGCAATTTGGTGGATTCCTATAGGTCACCCACAAGTCACCTGGTCACTGACACCTTCCCTGGTTACATGACTTAGCAACAGGACATAGACACATATTCACTTAAATACAACACATTAACCCTTTATATGGACCATAGTATGACGAGAGTCCTGAGGAGAGTGGGGCCAGGGGACTGGGACTGAGTCCACCTGAAAGGACCAAACAGTGTACAGAAAGGCCACTTCTGTACTGGACCACCACAATGCCATCTGCCCTAAGGGTTAATAACATCTGCCCTTCCAACACCCTCACCATACTGTTATACCATACAAGATTACAAATTGTACTAAAAGGTATAAAGGCGATGTACATGCTGTAAAGCTAGGACTGAGTCTCCAAACTGTGCGCATCCAGCTGTTGCAAAACTACAACTCCCAGCATGCCCGGACAGCCGTTGGCTGTCCGGGCATGCTGGGAGTTTTAGTTTTGCAACCGCTGGAGGTCCACAGTTTGGAGAACACTAGTCTAAGAGGACAAGTATGCTGAATCCCTATAATACAGTCCTTTCCACTGAGGGAGAAACCCACAATGCTATTGTACTGGTAAGGGCAAGGAAGGTGATTTCTTTCATCTTGTAACTAAAAAAAGACAGATTTGAGGGGAAAATAATTAATTTTCTTCACTGGAAAGCATACATGTCATGACCTAAAGGGGGATGGTGGGAGTCACGGAGCATGAGCCTCAGGGGAACCCACTGCCAACCATGTCAATCTGCTAATCTGACCAGACATTGGTCTATTGTGTTGTTTCCTAAAACACTGTACAATGAAGAAAATCATTACTAAAAGCAGCATGCTTACGTCCAACCATCAGCATAAGATGGGAATGGTATCTCTTAAATGTACATTTTAGTATTCACTTAAGCGTGTAGTGACTGCGTCTAAAGGAGAAGTCCTTGGGTTTGCTGCTATATACTTGTATATTACAGTTACGCTCCATGTATTTAAATGTTGTGAACACTTTTTTCAGTATCTGTATGCAATTGCTTTCATAGTTTGCAGTTTGACTTTCTGAATATGTTGTTTTTAAGGTAAATAATTATATAAATAAATAACTAGACATACTGTACAAACAAACAGACATCCTTAATGCCCGGCAGTGGTGTATTAAGAGGGGTCAGCCTGTGAACAGCCCGTCCCACCAGGCAAATGTTCGGTGTGCCCGATGGCAAATCCGGCACTGCCAGGCCCCCCGGGCAAATGTCCAGTATGCCTGATGGCCAGTCCGACCCTGCACAGACCGACCGGTCCTGTGGACGGCTTGGCCAACCTGGCAAATGCTCACTATGCCCAACTGCCAGTCTGGCCCTGGTTTCAGAGATCGCACCCATAACTAAGCCCCTAGACCTATAAATGGTGCAAGTGCCACCCTGCACTATAGCAATAATAAAGTAATGGCATCCTAGATCACACAAACCACTCCTTATAGTTCATATAGAATTTATACAGCCTGACTCCATGTCCAAAAGCCACCACATGCAGTTAGTACTAGATCATTTGGTGCCTTCCAGTCCTTCCTAGAAACTTCCAGCAACTAGAGGAGACTTGGTGATCAAGTGTGTGCATGTTTATTATTCTAGATAGTGGACAAGGGGTTGTCCTTGTTAGTATTGGACATGCTGACTCTTTTTTACTTAAAAGGAGTACTATGGCACTTATTATAAATCCTTTCTGCCCAAGCTGCAAAATAAAACACACTTTATCTCACCTTCCTACGTTTCCCCGTTGCGCCGATATCGGTGTCCCATTCTCCGATCCCTGTTTTCTCCCGCTTCCTGCGGGGCGGTGAGTCAGGCTGCTCTTAGCGTATCACCGGCTGCAAAGGGACATTACTGCAGCAGACCATACGCTGAGAGCAGCATGACTCACCGACCCGGAAAAGACGGAACACCGATATCGGCGCAACAGGGGAACATAGGAAGGTGGGTTAAAGTTTGTTTTGTTTCCTTTTGCTGCCTGGGAACAGAGGATTAATAATAAAAAGCGCCATAGTACTTTAACAGCAGACACTGGAGCAGATGAACTATTGCAAGTATTCCAGATTTATGGTGCAATATGTGCCAAAAACAAAATGGCCATATACATCTTGCATCACATTATGTGTCTTATGTGACACTTTAAAGACACTGTGGCACGACGCATGGCCTAACAGGAGGGGTGCATGGTCAATTTTGAAAGAGTCTGTGGCTTCAATGCAACTTCATGCTCCAGAAAATGCACCAACATTTTGGCACATAGTAAGCCAAGTAATAAGCGGTCTATATTTATCAAACACCGTGAGACACACTACTAAATGCCACAATCTGACAATCTAGTCTAGTCAAAGGGCCCCATACACTTTGGCTGATTCTGCCAATTCCAACAAAATAAGACAATGTCTAAGGCAGTGTTTCCCAAGCAACCTCTGGAGGCACCCTGGTTGGAAAAATCTGGTCTAAGGGGTAAGGGGACCTCCTAATTCTCCAACCCCCCCCCCCCCCCCCCCCACATATGATGTCAGGAGGAGGGAAGGTTTGGGCCAGTGGACTTTCACAGCCTGACCCTTTTGTACTAAAAGGGATACGCTGCCACCAGATGAGTCTGGCAGCAGCTTACCACTGCTTTTTCCATTCAGAACACATGAACCCTCGGCCGAGTTTCTTAGAATAAGTGTTTTCCTGCATATATATATATATATATATATATATATATATATATATATATGATGTAACATCTGGCTCTGGCCGAACACGAAGAGATAAATGACTTTAGTTGGGCTAGAACTGCTTGGAGCTCACCGGTGTCGTATGGGTGTGGTTCTCAGCTCAGGAAGGTGTATCCCTTATCACCTGCCTGTATGATCTAGGAGCAGTGATCAGTTCATTGTCTGTGAAAGGTTATACCTTAGCTGACACCTCCTGCTTACTGGATACCTGTTTGTTTATTTATCTTTGGCTTTTCCCTTGACTCTTCTCTTGCTCTGCGCTCCTATACTCCTTTATTTCCTGGTACTGACCTCGGCTAGACTGACAGTTTGTGTGCCTCAAGATGTTTCCCGACTCCTACTGTTTTTTTTATTTTATTATTTCTACATCGCTGCCCTAGCACATAGCAAGGAGGGTTTGTAATCGTGGTTGTCGATCCCTCACTAAGGGCGGATAGGGACAGTGGCTGTGGATGAGTTAGGGATTCACTGTTCCCTGCCCATACGAGACATAAGACCTCCAGTTATTGTTGGGAAGACATACAACAGGACAACTGTATGGACATCCCCAAACATTATGGTGGTCCTCAGGGATAAGGCTGGTAGGGCGCAATCGGAAACCTGTCTCAAGCTTGTCTTGTCTCAACGTTCACTGTAAGTTATTCAAGCATTATATGGCACTGATACCAGGCAGGGTCACACAACTATGGTGGCCCAGTATGGGAGGTGTTACCCCTTACCCTTGCTGCCCTGTCAAGCAACCTCCCTACAGTGTCCCCTGGGCCCCCTTGCATCTGTCTCTCCATGTAAATATGTTTCTAATGTATCATACCATGTAATGTGTTCAGAAAGCGTTGTAACTTTAAGACTGTTCACCATGTGACTTGTGATGTACCAGGAGGTACTAGTGACCAGGTGATCCCAGGGGTGACCTATGGGCTCCCTGCTAGTCTTCCCCATATAAACCCTGGGTGGAGCTAGCGCTCTCTCTCTCTTTCCTTACAAGTCTTTGCTGAGGTCAAGTAGAGTCTTAGAGAGTGTCCAGAGTCATAGGAGGCCTCAAGTCCAGTCTGCAGCCACAAGCAGCTACAAGTAACCACAGTCTCAGTATTGTCAGTCATCAGTCAAGTCAGTCACAGTCACCATTTGTCAAGTCAAGGTGGCCTGCATTAAATTGACCCCAACTACGACCAGACCCAGCAAGCCCTCAAGGTCTCTGAGTCACTGGTCATCTCTGTGGGCCCTGGCTGAACTGTATAGACTTTACAATCTGTCTACCCTCAGTAAAGCTACCGTTATTCGTAACTTGGCATCGGAGTCATTATTGCCCCCGTGCCTAGCCCAGGATCTAGCGGTATACCTTAGGGTGGTATCAAGGATAAATCAACGCCCTGGCATCACAAATACAAGGGGTTAATGCCATCTGCCCCTAGGGTAATTTCATCTGCATTACTTTGCATCACACCCTCTACCACACAACCATGTTGGATCAAACTATGGTAGCAGTGTATTGTATTGGGCTCAAAATATGTCTTGTGTATTAGGACCCATGACCTTTAGTCTAAATCTCTGATGAAAAGAATGCATAAAGTTAGCCCTTTAAAAAAATGTAAAAATTCTAAATAATTTGAGCATGGTTTCACCAATTTGAATTTATCTGTTAAAATAAAAAAGGAAATAAAGAATTACCATAACTAGAAAATAAAAAAAGCAAAAAAGACAACATCTAATCATTGTAAAGTATGACAACAGAAGACTGCACGGCAGCATACAGGAAGGGAGCAATGACAAGCTCTGTAATCAGTAATGGGTAATCAGTAATGGGCACCCAGCTCTATTCCACAAAAGCCCAGAAATATAATCACATCCCTTTGCTTATTTCTCTAGTAAGTGTGTGGTGAGCGGCATGAGTCACCTCCGTTACAGCTGAGGATGTAAACTACACGACTTGGTCTTATGATTACTGCCACTTTATAAGTGCACTGTAATATTTACCAAAATCGTACGGTATGCCGGATAAACACCAACCCCACAATATATTATTTGGTAATTGCATTTAATGAACGATCTTCTTGTATTTCTGCAAACATAGTGTATATGTGGTCTACTACCAGTTGTGTATGTTGTATGAGAATTACATAAAATACTATTCTCTGTTTAACATGTACTAATAACTGCATGTCTTTTAAACATACACATTTATAGAAATAAAGGATTCTTCCAGTGTTATGTAAGTACACACTTTTTACTATATTCAGTGGTCCTTTAAAGGGGTACTCCGGTGGTCAACGTGTTTTTCCGTTTTTGACTTACCCTATTTGTTTTGTTTCATTTCTATTCTTGTTGTTTAGCCTACTCTATTTCCGTTCTTTGTTGTCTTTTCATACCCCACTTTGTTTTCCTATCTTTGCTTCTATTTCCTGTTTCTTGCTGTCCTGAAAACTACAAATCCCAGCATGCCACATGCCTTGCTGGTTTGGGGCGGCTCCTTTTTTTTTGTTTGTTTGTTCCGCCCTTTACCCACCCTACTATTTTCCTGGGTCGGCCCCCTTATACACAGCACACTAATATAATCAGCCTTGGTTGGGATACACTGGCATACACACACAAAAGGGACTACAACTCCCAGCATGTGTCATTCAGGAGTCTTCTGTCTGTGGTATAACACCAGCATGCTGCCTCTGTAGTCTCCTGGGGGTTGTAGTTCACCACACCTCTGTAGGGCATACACCAGTGTTTCCCAACCAGGGTGCCTCCAGGTGTTGCAAAACTACAACTCCCAGCATGCCCTGACAGCCTTTCGGCATGCTAGGAGTTATAGTTTTGCAGCATCTGGAGGCACACTGGTTGGGAAACACTGGTGTAACATGATGTGTATCCTGAATAGGCTAGAACAGTGTTTCCCAACCAGTGTTGCAAATCTACCTCCATCTACCTGCAACCTCCAGCTGTTGCAAATCTACAACTCCCAGCATGCCCAAAGTCTGTCAGGGCATGCTGGGAGTTGTAGTTTTGCAACAGCTGGAAACACACTGGTTTGTAAACACTAGCATACACACACACACACACAACAGGGACTACAACTCCCAGCACGTGTCATTCAGGAGTCCCCCCCTCCCCCTTCACATATAGGGGGAGATTTATCAAAATCTGTGCAAAGGAAAACTTGCCCAGTTGCCCATAGCAACCAATCATCTTGCTGCTTTCATTTTTATGAAGGCCTGTGAAAAATAAAAGAAGCAATCTGATTGGTTGCTATGGGCAACTGGGCAACTTTTCCTCTGCACAGGTTTTGATAAATCTCCCCCATAGAGATAATTCCCAGATCATTCTCATTCCTCCCCTTCAGATAACACTTATCTTCTCTGTGAGGTCCTCTTCCTGTGCAGACCTGTGTCCTTAGAATAAAGAGAAGGGGGAGGGGAGGTGAGGAGCTGTATACTCAGCTGGATGAGATGAGGGGGCGTGGCTTATTCCTCTCATGCAGACAGAAAAAAAAAAAAAAGCTGTGACATCTTGTCCACAACAGAATCAGAACTGTGGACAACAGTAAAAGAAAACCCTCTGAACTACAGAACTTACTGCCCAACAAACAGGTAAGAAAAACACACACATGCTGCCAAAACATATAACACATGTATATTGCGAAAAAACTAAACTTACAAAGAAGATGCCATATAGTCAAAAAAATTAACCACCGGAGTACCCCTTTAAGTTACAATATTTATTGGTTCCAGGACGACCATTGTATGCTGAACCCATTGTATGTTAAAACCATAACTCTATGGAAACCTGGGAATTGGTTCTGGAGCTCCAAAATAAGTACCGTATATACTCGAGTATAGGCCGAGTTTTTCAGCACGATTTTTCGTGCTGAAAACACCCCCCTCGGCTTATACTCGAGTGAACTCCCCCACCCGCAGTGGTCTTCAACCTGCGGACCTCCAGAGGTTTCAAAACTACAACTCCCAGCAAGCCCGGGCAGCCATCAGCTGTCCGGGCTTGCTGGGAGTTGTAGTTTTGAAACCTCCGGAGGTCCGCAGGTTGAAGACCACTGCGGCCTTCAACATCATCAAGCCCCCTCTCACCCCCTTTAGTTCTGAGTACTCACCTCCGCTCGGCGCTGGTCCGGTCCTGCAGGGCTGTCCGGTGAGGAGGTGGTCCGGTGAGGAGGTGGTCCGGTGAGGAGGTGGTCCGGTGAGGAGGTGGTCCGGGCTGCTATCTTCACCGGGGAGGCCTCTTCTAAGCGCTTCGGGCCCGGCCTCAGAATAGTCACGTTGCCTTAACAACGACGCAGATGCGTCGTTGTCTAGGCAACAGCTCTATTCCGGGCCGGAAGCGCGGAGAAGAGGCGCCCCCGGTGAAGATAGCAGCCCGGACCACCTCCTCACCGGACCACCTCCTCACCGGACAGCCCTGCAGGACCGGACCAGCGCCGAGCGGAGGTGAGTACTCAGAACTAAAGGGGGTGAGAGGGGGCTGGATGATGTTGAAGGCCGCAGTGGTCTTCAACCTGCGGACCTCCGGAGGTTTCAAAACTACAACTCCCAGCAAGCCCGGACAGCCGATGGCTGCCCGGGCTTGCTGGGAGTTGTAGTTTTGAAACCTCTGGAGGTCCGCATGTTGAAGGCCGCAGTGGTCTTCAACCTGCGGACCTCCGGAGGTTTCAAAACTACAACTCCCAGCAAGCCCGGACAGCCGATGGCTGCCCGGGCTTGCTGGGAGTTGTAGTTTTGAAACCTCTGGAGGTCCGCAGGTTGAAGGCCGCAGTGGTCTTCAACCTGCGGACCTCCGGAGGTTTCAAAACTACAACTCCCAGCAAGCCCGGACAGCCGATGGCTGCCCGGGCTTGCTGGGAGTTGTAGTTTTGAAACCTCTGGAGGTCCGCAGGTTGAAGACCACTGAGGGCGAATGATGAGAAGAGGATGATGAAGGGGGGGGGGGTGTGGGGATGATGAAGGGGGGTGGGGATGATGAAGGGGGGGGGGGGTGTGGGATGATTACAAGGGGATGATGAAGGGGGGATGTGTGGGATGATAAGGGGATGTGTGGGATGATGACAAGGGGATGATGAAGGGGGGATGTGTGGGATGATGACAAGGGGATGATGAAGGGGGGATGTGTGGGATAAGGGGATGTGTGGGATGATGACAAGGGGATGATGAAGGGGGGATGTGTGGGATAAGGGGATGTGTGGGATGATGACAAGGGGATGATGAAGGGGGGATGTGTGGGATGATGACAAGGGGATGATGAAGGGGGGATGTGTGGGATGATAAGGGGATGTGTGGGATGATGACAAGGGGATGATGAAGGGGGGATGTGTGGGATGATGACAAGGGGATGATGATGAGGATGTTAATGACGGGTCTGGATGATGACAGGGGGGGATGAGGTATTTCCCACCCTAGGCTTATACTCGAGTCAATAACTTTTCCTGGGATTTTGGGTTGAAATTAGGGGTCTCGGCTTATACTCGGGTCGGCTTATACTCGAGTATATACGGTAGATAACTAATACAGACAAAACAAGTCCTTACATATAAAAGGAAGAAAGATCTGCTGGAAGCTGTAATCACTGTTTATGTAGAGGACAGGAGCTTCTTCAGGGTCCTGTACAGTACACACTACTGGCCCTCATTTACTATTCTAAACCCGACTTGTTTTGTCGGGGTTTTTTGGCGCATCTTTGTCTGCGACATGTCGCATGACATCGTGCGCCAGTCTGCGACACGATGCGACAGTTTTTCCCGACGGACCCGATGTGGATTCTCCCAAACCCCAAAAAGGGGCGTAACCCAACATTTCTGAACTTTCCCACGTATTTATAAAGTTTATTCCAACCCGAATTTGTTGAATTGTTGTGGATTTTTTCCCGACAACTCAGAGGAGTTGGAAACCAAAACCTACAAAACCCACATGCAACAAACAGGATGCAAGATAATAATAAATACCAGGGGAAAAATGCAGTCGGGTAAGAAAGCAAGAAAGACTTACAACCCGATTTTCTAAGTAAATGAGGGCCACTGTGTCCCAAAAAAGAGCATTCATCTCTAAAAGTATGCACAGATTAGTTTTTTTGTTTGTTTTTTAAACAGGCAGCCTAGACATCTTTATTAAAAATAAACTTTTAAAAAATGTGGAAAAAAAATATAAAAATTTCTGCCGGAGTACTCGTTCAGTAGAAAATGAGTATACCAACCAATACATATCATAGACACATGCATGTCTCATATATAAGCCTCTTTAGAATGCTCTGTGTAATACTCCTTTCTTCTTGCGACCGCTGCTGCATCTAATTTATGACCAATTTATACAACCCTTAAACTAGTGGAACAAACCCAACCAAAAACATGGGCCTCAGAAGCAAAACAGATTTAGACTTGAAAGGAAAAGTATATTACATTACCAGTAATATCCGTTCCAGGGATTTAGAGTATATAGCAGTGGATAGGTATGTAATTTAAGAGATTTTACTATACCCTGTAGCAGGCTGGGGTCTAGATTTCTGCACTTTCCAACACTTATTAGAAAGACATGCTTATGCCATGTAACAATAACAAAAACATATTGCTTTGTTTACAGGGAATATGTGGTCACTCTATAATGTTATAGCCACAGACATTACAGCATGGTTGGATACAATAATTCATTTGTATGGGTCATATTGAGTTTACGTGGTTAAAATCCATTTTTATATTGGCCAGTTGTAAAAATACAGATTTTAGTGTACATGGAGACAAGGCTATGTACATCTTCACATCCAGTTAATTTTAAGAAGCACTCAGGGGGATTTTTGGGGTTTATATAGTGCAGCCTAGGCTATTATTAAAGAATAATAGAGATTTTTGTGTATACCTTGGGCTTACCTGATTTACCTAATGTGGCAGGCATAAGAGTGGCTCTTTTTTGGTTTTCAATTCCTTCACGGAAGTGATTCTGTAATGCGGCCTACATTTCCCATAAATCCTCTGGCTTTAGGTAGGGTGTTTGATTACTCCAGCTGTTCATCTAATTCAGACTGCTAGTGCTGGAGTTCAGCCAGGTAAACTCCTTAGACTCATTAGTGGCTCGGTGTCTGTTCACACTGTGCAGTTTTAATGTGTTTTGATATTCAAAGTGCATGACTTGGTGTTTTATGAAGATTTAAAGTATTTAGGCTGTGTTTGCACATTGCATTGTTCAACATTTTCTAGCATTTTGGCTGTTTTTGATGCCTGTTTTCAATTGTTGTAAAAATTACACTTATTGCCAGCCCATAATGTTGTGAAAATCACAGAAAAACTGCTAAAACAAAGTTAAAAAAAACACAGCCTCAGGAGAGGTATAAAACTACTATTTATCCGGGTCCTACAGATCCTACAGACAGCAGGAGTATATGTGGTGATGCCAAAGTTGTGGTGTGACCACGAGGTGTGAAGGGTGTAGGTGGATGGGGCAGATGGTATAGCCCAGGGGCAAGGTGTTATTAACCCCTAATGTTCGTGACGCCAGAGTGGTTTTTCCGGTAACCACCTGAACGGTAGCACCGCTATCCCAAGGTTAGGCAGGGCAATAATAGTCCAAGACAGGTAAGGGTTAACGGTAGCTTTACTGAGGTTAGACAGTTGTTAAAGTCTTTACAGCTAAGCCAGAAACCCAGAGAGTCGACCAGTAACATGGAAAAGACTTGCAGCTTTCTGGGACGTGCAGTACTTTTGGGTCAGACTTTAATACAGCCACTCTTACTATAATTGACTTGACTAGTGACCTGACATTGGTAGAGACAGCAGTCATAGATGAGTTGGCTACTGACAACATGGCTGGTGTGCAGGCTTTAAAGGGGAACTCCTCTGCTCAGCGTTTGGAACAAACTGTTCCTAATTCTGGAGCCGGCGCCGGGAGCTCGTGACGTCATAGCCCCACCCCCTCAATGCAAGTCCATGGGAGATGGCGTGACACTGTGGAGCGGAGTACCCCTTTAAGGCCTCCAGGTGTACTGGACACAGGATCTGTGATGTCTGTGATTTGCTGTTCCTCAGCAGGAGTGATGGTGTAAGAGCAAAAAGAGATTGTAATGGCTCCCCCTCTTATAAAGGGGGGCTGAGCAAGAAGCTCATAGGTCAAGCTGCAGGTTAGGTGGTCAACTGGTGCTCTCTGGGTAACATAACACATCATGTGAACATAACAGGTGATACCTCCGAAGGTCCTTTATACTTTAACATTATGCACTATATTTACAACACTATACATAACATTGGACTTACTACTATGGGGGAGATGCTGCAGGAGAGCCCCAAGGACAATGAGGGACTTAACCTGACAGGGCCTAAGTACTGTTCAGGAATATATCCTGTACTGGGACATTACATATACATCTCTGGGAAGGGAGGGATTGAGAGCTAGCAGAAGGGATCTGGTATATGATGTCGTCCTGTAAGTCAGAAACCAGAACTGACATCCTGTTCCGACACATTAAGCACTGGGATTTTAAAGTTATAGTAATAAAACAAATAGATGCAGCTGCACTGGAAGAAAAAAAAGGCGCTGTAGGACTAGTGATGGTGAGTGTGCATGATATGGGGGGGAAAAAAAAGTAGTGCTTCTTTAGAGCATTTGTATAAATGTATTTTTTTTTTTTTACATGTCACGCTGGGAATCAGTGCTCAAACCCCCACTGATCTTTAGATAGAATCGGAAGAAGCCGATTCTCCAACTCGGCGCTTGGTCCATCTGAGTCAGGATTCAATAACCAGACAGACTGAGTGCAGAATTAGAGAAGTGAAGCATGCTGCCATGTGCTTCTCCTGGTTCTTTCTAGAGATCTGTGTGGGTCTCAGCACTTAGACCCCAACAGATCAAAACCTGAGATGTTACAATGAGGGGTCAAAAATTTCTTGACAGAAACACTTTAAATGCTATAATGGATCTACCGTACATACTCGAGTATAAGCCGACCCGAGTATAAGCCGAGACCCCTAATTTCAACCCAAAATCCCAGGAAAAAAAAAAAAAAAAAAAAAAAAAAAAAAAAAGTTATTGACTCGAGTATAAGCCTAGGGTGGGAAATACATCATCCAGACCTGTCATTAACATCCTCATCATCATCACCGCCTGTCATCATCCAGACCCTCATCATCCCCTTGTCATCATCCCACACATCCCCCTTCATCATCCCCTTGTCATCATCCCACACATCCCCCCTTCATCATCCCCTTGTCATCATCCCACACATCCCCCCTTCATCATCCCCTTGTCATCATCCCACACATCCCCCCTTCATCATCCCCTTGTCATCATCCCCACCCCCCTTCATCATCCCCTTGTAATCATCCCACACACCCCCCTTCATCATCCCACCCCCCCCCCTTCATCATCCTCTTGTCATCATCCCACACCCCCCCCCCTCATCATCCTCTTCTCATCATCCGCCCTCAGTGGTCTTCAACCTGCGGACCTCCAGAGGTTTCAAAACTACAACTCCCAGCAAGCCCGGGCAGCCATCGGCTGTCCGGGCTTGCTGGGAGTTGTAGTTTTGAAACCTCCGGAGGTCCGCAGGTTGAAGACCACTGCGGCCTTCGACATCATCCAGCCCCCTCTCACCCCCTTTAGTTCTGTACAGTACTCACCTCCGCTCGGCGCTGGTCCAGTCCTGCAGGGCTGTCCGGAGAGGAGGTGGTCCGGTGGGATAGTGGTTCCGGTCTGCTATCTTCACCGCTTCCGGCCCGGAATAGAGGCATTGCCTTGACAATGACGCAGAAGTACGTTGGCAATGAACGTACCTCTGCGTCGTTGTCAAGGCAACGTGACTATTCTGAGACCGGGCCCGAAGCGCTTAGAAGAGGCCTCCCCGGTGAAGATAGCAGCCCGGAACCACTATCCCACCAGACCACCTCCTCTCCAGACAGCCCTGCAGCACCGGACCAGCGCCGAGCGGAGGTGAGTACTGTACAGAACTAAAGGGGGGTGAGAGGGGGCTGGATGATGTCGAAGGCCGCAGTGGTCTTCAACCTGCGGACCTCCGGAGGTTTCAAAACTACAACTCCCAGCAAGCCCGGACAGCCGATGGCTGCCCGGGCTTGCTGGGAGTTGTAGTTTTGAAACCTCTGGAGGTCTGCAGGTTGAAGACCACTGCGGGTGGAGAGTTCACTCGAGTATAAGCCGAGGGGGGTGTTTTCAGCACGAAAAATCGTGCTGAAAAACTCGGCTTATACTCGAGTATATATGGTATATTTAAACCTAAAGCCACTTTGCAAATCATTTTGTGCTTACAGCTCCTATGCAGATCTATGTGTTTCCATGGAGACAAGATACAACAAATAATCTCTGTGGTGTCCCAGCACCAAGGGCTGTCCTGTGGGCTGTGGATCTCCTCGGGCATGTCTGCTGCTCTTATGTTGGTCCTACTGTTATATTGTGTATTATGTTCAAGCACTTTATGATGTTCACTGTGTTTACTGCATTTTATGTTATTTATGTACTGTGCCTTTAAGTAAGAGATGCAGTGATAATCAGGTGACTCTGTCTGCCCAATGGAAACCCCTAAATTCTCATGTATATAGTGTAGTGGGGGAGGAGTTGCCCCAGTTCAGTCTAAGTTGAGTTAATGCTGAGTACAGTGTGGAAATGAGGTGAAAGTCGTGTGTAGAGGATCCTGAAGAAAGTCTACAGAAAATATCTTCTCAAGTCTGCCCTGTCGTTCTTCCCCATACAGCGGTGAATCAAGCCCTCGTGGTGATAGTAATTGGACCTTGTCAGAACCCTATTCAGCGTGGGAAATCTTCAAGTCTTAAGTCTAAAGTCTATATCAATCAAGTGGATGAAAAGCACTATAATTCCCAGCAAGGCAATAGGGCTCCCAAGGGTTACTCTGCATCCCTTCTACTCTGCTCTGTACTGTGTGCAATACCATCTGCACCTTCTCAGTAAAAGTCAGTTATCTGTAACCCGCTGTCGGTGTGTTTATTACCCCCAGCGTCTGGCCCAGGAGAGGCTGTCTCCACCTCGGAGCGTGTATAGGTTAACAGTGCCCTGGCGTCACGAAGTGATAAGAATTCCTTGCACCCCCGTGTCACCACATCTCTTTATAGTCTGATCCTGCAGACAAATTCCCTTATAACTGCCTCCTACAAATGATCAAGTTCTTTGCTCATAAGTACAATACAGTCAGTCATTTCCCCCCTCACATTTGTTTATTCAGACTCCAAGCAAACAAAACATTAGAATTTTAAATGAAAATTTCCCCTCGAGGTTTTCTCAGAAGCGGACTTCATGTTATTTTTAGTATCTCACAGAATGCTGTAACACGTTAAACTCTTCCATTAAAATGTATGCTTTATAGCAGTGGACTCAAACTGTAGCCCTCCAGATGTTGCAAAACTTCAACTCCCAGCATGCACGGACAGCCTTTGGCTGTCCGGGCATGCTGGAAGTTGAAGTTTTGCAACATGTGGAGGGCCACAGTTTGAGACCACCGCTTTATAGCACCAGTGCAGTAGATTCAATGGGAAAGCTGCAAATTTGCCTTCCATAGCAAATTTAAGGGTCTGTTTTTATCACAACATTCAAGATACCCTATTAGGACAGATGACCATCACAGAGAGCTGGTGAGGGAATTGTACTCTGGCGGACCTGGCCCATCCTGATCGCCAGGGGTTCAAAGCTAGAAACATGCTGGTTTTAATCCGAAAAGCAATTGTCAAGATGAGACCATAACACATGGAGCACAATGACCATGACTGCTGCCAATAAAAAAAAATTCACGTAAGGAAGAAAGAACCCAAATTACCTCATAGTAAGACTTGATTTGTTTCACCAGGACAGATACGTTTTGTATTCTAAGGGAGGCATCATTGTTGATCTTTTTGTAAATTTTTTGATTATCTGCTTTGGGATTTCTGAAAAAGAAAAAAAAAAAAACAATTTGTTAATGTATTTCAATATAAAAGAATTTTTGTAGGCACATAAAAGACCTCATAAAAGCCAAACATTTTGCCCACATGTCATTGGCAACCTGTCGAAAAGGTATACCGACTTAAACAACTGTTCACTTACAGTGGGCTCATTCAGTTTATTGACTATAGTCTACTAAGAACTACATTCAGTCCAATTCCCGAGCGGATACGGTTTCTGTGTTGGACTCAGAAGCATGGTCTGCACATTTTAGCAGTATACTAGTGTTTCCCAACCAGCGTTCCTCCAGCTGTGCAAAACTATAACTCCCAGTTATGGTCGGTATTTTACTCAAATATCAGTTATGGTTGGTAATCAAAACTTCCTAACTCGTTGTTAAAGGACAACTGCAGCGGCGTTACACTTATCCCCTAATCCCTTATCCACAGGATAGGGGATAAGTGTTTGATCGCAGGGGGTCTGACCGCTGGGACCCCCCCCCCCAGATCTCCCTAACGGTGCGACACCATAAGCACTCATGGTGAGCGCTAAGGCGCATAGCATCGACCTAGAGGTCGACGGTGATGCACCGTCTCCTCCCCGTCCTCATACAGTTCTATGGGGGATGTATGGAGGAGGCGTGCCGGCTGCAACGTCATGCTGCGGCTGGCGCGCCCCCTGCACGGGACAGCCGCGGCCCCAGCGTTCGGACCCCCCGCGATCAAACACTTATCCCCTATCTTGAGGATAGGGGATAAGTGTTTGTAACGCTGAAGATGTCCTTAGTATATTGTATATTCTCCCACCTAACCAGAATGCGAACATTCATTCTTCAAATCACATCAAGGATCATTTAGCACCACTAATGGTACTTTTAATGGATATAAAATCTTCAAGATACATTAACCCCTTAAGTACACAGGGTTTTTCCATTTTCGTATTTTCCACCTCACCTTCTAAAAATCATCACGCTTTCAATTTTGCACCGACCGATCCATATGAGGGCTTATTTTTTGCGCCACCAATTGTACTTTGTAATGTCATCAACCATTTCACCACAAAATTTACGACAAAACCAGAAAAAAAAAATATTTGTAGGGCAAAATTGGCAAAAAAAAAGCCATTTTGTAAATTTTGGAGGCTTCTGATTCTCTACAGTGCATTTTTTGGTAAAAAATTACACCATATCTTTATTCTGTAGCTCCATACGGTTACAGGGATACCTATTTTATATAGGTTTTATTTTATTTAATAACTTGCACCAAAATTAGTATGTGTAAAATTGTCATCTTCTGACCCCTATAACTTTTTTATTTTTCTGCATACAGGGCGGTATGAGGGCTCATTTTTTGCACCGTGATCTGAAGTTTTTATTGGTATTTTTGTTTTGCTGGGTCTTTTTGATCGCTTTTTATACATTTTTTTTATGGTATGCAAAGTGACCACAAATACGCAATTTTGGACTTTGGAATTCTTTTACGAGTACGCCATTGACCACGCAGTTTAATTAACATCATATTTTTTTTTTAAGCTCGGACATTTACGCACGGACATTTACGCAATGCCGCATAAAAACGCCGTGATCCCGATCAGCCCAACTGAGCCATGGGTCCTGGCTGCTGATAGCAGCCGGGACCATGCGGGTAGGATGCGAGCTCAGCTACTGAGCTTGCTTCATAACTCTGCTGTGCCGCAGCACCGTTTATAAAGGGCGTTCTATGGCAAGGGGTTAAAGGGAGTGAGTTAATGGTTCTGATCCTAACATCGCCACATAGAGAATGGGGATATAAAGGGATTTAAACAGTTAAGGCCCTTTCACACTACCGTTATGACCCGTCAATAATGGCCGTCAAACTTTTTTTTCTATTTGGAGTTTGACGGCCATAATTTTGACACGTCATAAAGGGCAATAATGGGTCCAGATGGACCCCATTAAAGTCAATGGGGTCCATCGGGCACGGCTATTTTCAAAGAGAATGGCGAGAAAAAAACGGTGCAAGCACTATTTTTTCTCCCCGGCGGTCCTGATGGCCGTCACACTACCGAGTCATAACAGTAGTGTGAAAGGGGCCTAATAATGACTCATGCACCCATAGGATATGAACGCAAGACATTCATCAATCTCCCCCAGCTCCTCCCCTCTGATTGACATTTCTATCCTATCTGCTACAGATATCAGTCACGAACAGGGGGGCAGGTTTATAGCCAAGAGTATATGGGCAGTAAGTCATTAAATGAATACTCCGGTATATGAAAACTAAGGCTAGGGGATAAGTTTCAGATCGTGGGGGATCCAATCACTGGGACTTCCCACGATCTCCCGCACGGAGCCCCGGCAGTCCTAGGGAAGGCCCCGGTTCTCCTGTCAAGTAGCGTGTGTCGACCACCACATTGAAGGGGCGGCCGACTGCTTCTATCTGCCATGTCCTTCATAACTTTAGACTTCTTATTGCTAAGAGATGGAAATCCTGTCATACTCCATCAAATAATATATATGGTTAATTACCGTATAACTTCCTTTTTGAGGAAGTTATTGCTAGACAAAATCACAATCATAATTAGCCTTCTTCAAATGCTTTCCCCTTTTTCTTTCTGAATACTGGCCACACTGTGCATTAAGGAGGAGATTGGCGAGGTCCGAGGAGTTCATCATTTCGGGAGAGGGTATGTACTTTATGCAAGAAACGCTTTATTTTTACTTTTTTTTCCCTCTTTATATGCTTTCTCCTGAATCATTACCCGAGAATGTTCATTGCCGTTTTCACCAACCACTCACACCTGTTCCAAAAGTAGCAATGTTTACTTTTTTTTCAATTTGTTTGTTGTTGTTTTTTTTTTTTTTTTTTCCTCATTTATCACTTTTATTGTAATTTACTCTCGAAGCTCTATCTACTTTTGGATATACTTCAAGAATTAATTACTATAGAGATAACCGCTATCTTTTCAGCAGTTAACTACCCTGAATATTCATACTGTTTTGAGGCATCATGTTGTAGACATAACTTAGAATTGTTTGCAACATAAAATATAAGGAATATACTGTATTATGAAATGTGATTTCAACACATTAACTAGCTTCTAGAATTGCTTTTCCATCCCATGTACTTTCTTTTCTTTCCTATTTGTTTCTATCAATGGAACCTGTAAAAGTGCTGAACTGTTCTCTGCATGCTGAAATACCTTAATAAAATTCTATTGAAAAGAAGGGGCAGCCGGCATGCCCCCTCAATGCAGCACTCTCTTAAAGAGTTGTATTGAGAGGGCGTGTCAGCCGCTGCGTCGTGTGGTGGTCGAACACGCCCCCTTACCTCAGACTGTTGGGGCCCTGTACAGGAGATTGCCCTTGGGTCCCAGCGGTTGGACCCCCCGCAATCTGAATCGATATGTTTTCATATCCCGGAGTACTCCTTTAAAGCATACCTGTCGTTTCAGGCGACTTTTCAGGATAAGCTGCCCTGTGCGTGTACATGAGGAGCAGCACTCTTTCTATCTATTATATATTATATACTATATTGTATGTGGTATTTTCACTAGATTTCTGCTCTGCAGGCTTCATCTATAATTTGCGGTCCTTCCAGAGCTGGTGGGTGGAGCTCCCTCCTCCCCCCTCCATAGACTTGCATTGCAGGCACTGGACAAAGCTGAGCTGATTAGATTTGAGAAGGAGGAGGTGGGGGGGGAATGGGAAAATGTTTGATAACTGGAGAAAGAAGCATTTTTGTCAAATATGACCTATTACAGAGTTTCTTATATTTGTGTGTACTATTGTGGGTCTCGGGCAGCTCATCATCACAGGGTGTTGGGCCCACACAAGTTCTACTCAGATAATGTTTATAATATCAAGTAATATATTTTTATAATTACATTTTGTTATTTATGTGTATATAAGTTATAATAAGTGTACTGTGCCTTTAAAATGATGAGCAGTGAACCCCAAAGAGACCCCTAAAGTCTCCCCTGTATTGTGAGGTACAGGGGAGGAGTTAGGTGTGCTGTGTGTCGTGTGCTCTAAGTAGAGGCCTACATCAGCTCTAAACTTTCTACTGGTCATCCTACAAGGTTCACTCGTAGGAGGAATTTATGTCCCTGCAGAATAGTCTACAGTGTCTTGGCAGGACCCAAGCAACCAGAATCTCAAGTTACTGTTTATGATTTTGTCCGGTGAAATCACCACAAGTCTCAGCAAGGCCACAGGGCTCGTAAGGGGTACGATAAACCTTTTCTCACCAAAGCCAGCTGTTTGTGTCTTACCACAAGCTCAGTAAAGACAGTTGTCCGTAACCTGTTGTCGGTGTGTTTGTTTGCTCATCGTGTCTGGCCCAGGAGAAGCTACTTCCAACCTTGGACTGGTCAACTTTTACGGTTCCTATTGCAGCTCCCCAGATCCCCATGGTTGTATATCACTATAGACTCCTATGTGGGTTGTAAGGTCTGTTAGATCCCTGATAGATGGTTTAGGCCTTGCATCTGTAATATAGATGTTAAATGGGTGCTTTACTTTTCCCCATGCTTTCCCTATTACCTCATCCTCTGTGCACTCTTACTTCTCAGCTTCTTACAAGTCCAGTGATCTAGGGGCTCTATGCAGCCCAATAAGCTATGGGACCACACTGCCATTACTGCAACCTGCATTTGTCTGCAATTTTACAGCAATTGTGCACAAATGCAGTAATTTATCTGTGGTACTAAAGCTGTTTGAAGGCCCCCCTTAGGGATGCCCCCTTTCTAACTCTGTCCCTGAGCATGGCAGTGATTAGCTAGACAACTAAGGGAGGAAATCCTGTGTGTACTACTGTCAAACAGTTAAGCTCTGGTCCTGCCCCCTAAAATGGTGGGAATGAGAAATAGCTGTGCACCATGTAGGGGGCTCTGTGGGGCTCTGTCAGCTCTCTGAAGCGTTGCTGCTGAAATCATTGAGCTTGTCTGACTTTTCTCTAATGTGTTTGGAGACCTTTAAATCACATAGAAGGCTTTTTTCTATACAAAGGTGAATAAGATGCAAACTTTTTTTATATATCAACTGGCTTCAGAAAGTTAAACAGATTTGTAAATTACTTCTATTAAAAAATCTTAATCCTTTCAGTACTTATGAGCTTCTGAAGTTAAGGTTGTTCTTTTCTGTCTAAGTGCTCTCTGATGACACGTGTCTCGGGAACCGCCCAGTTTAGAAGTAAATCCCCATAGCAAACCTCTTCTAAACTGGGCGGTTCCTGAGACACGTGTCATCAGAGAGCACTTAGAAAGAAAAGAACAACCTTAAAAGAAAAGAAAAAAAATTTCACCGGAGTACCAATCTGTTCAGGACACAGGGCGTATGCATAGGCCCTGCATCCGAGTCCTTAAGGACTGAGGGCGTATGGATACGCCTGTGGGAATTCCGGTCCCCGCTGCTAGCTGGTTGGGGACCGGATCGGGATGCCTGCTGAAATCATTCAGCAGGCATCCCGGCACATCGCCCAGGTCCTGAGACCCCCCCATGTCGGCAATCGGAGAAAATAGCATGTCAATTCAGACATGCGATTTTCTCCAATTTGGGGCTGATTGGGTCTCTGGTGACCCGATCACCCGGAGAATAGGGCTGATCGGAGTTGTCAGCGACAGCCCCGATCAGCCTAAGGGATAGGAGTGAGGTCGCAGAGCTGCGATCTCCTCCTATCCCCTGCCATTAGCAGAACGGAGTTCTGACCAATGGCAGCGCAGGACAGGGGATCGTTTGAAGAAGATAGAGGCCGTATCTGCAGGAAAAGATGCCTGGGGACCCTGGATCTTCGCTGGAAACTGCTGGATCCTGGCTCAGGTAGGGAATCGTCGGTGTGGGGGGGGGGATTGAAAGTGAAAGTAAAACTATCTTTACTGCGGCAACCACTAGGAAGGCCAAACTGCAACTCCCAGCATGCCCAGACACCCAAAGGCTGTTTGGGCATGCTTGGAGTTGTAGTTTTGCAACATCTGGAGGGTCACAGTTTGGAGACCACTGTTACAGTGGTGCCCAAACGGGAACCCTCCAGATGTTGCCAAACTACAACTCTCAGCATGCCTGGACTGCCCAGGCATGCTGGGAGTTGTAGTTCTGTAACATCTGTCCCTTCAGATTTAGCAATTTTCATGAATTTTTTGAAAATTGCTGCTCTACTTTGAAGCCCTCTAATTTTTTCAAAAAGCAAAAATATGTCCATTTTATGATGCCAACATAAAGTGGACATTTTGTGTTTGTGAAGAAAAATAAAATTTATTGTGAATATTCATTTTCCTTACAAGTAGAGAGCTTCAAAGTTAGAAAAATGCAAAATTTTCATGAAATTTGGGGATTTTTCACCAAAAAAGGATGCAAGTAGCGCCGAAAATTTACCACCAAAATAAAGTAGAATATGTCACAAAAAGACATTCTCAGAATCAGAATATTTAGTAAAAGCGATTTCGCGTTGTTAATTCATAAAGCGACGGTGGTCAGAATTGCGAAAAAGGGCTCAGTCCTTAAGGTGAAAAAGGGCTGCGTCCTTAAGGGGTTAAGTAAAAAAAAAAATTAAAAAGGAAATCTTTTTTAAATATATTTTTGTATATGCTATGTTACAATTTTTTTTCAAAAGCACAAGATAAGCCAAGAATATAAATGCAGTGACATCTATGAATGTTAGTTTATGTGGTCTGTTCAAAGGACAGGATCCTACCAGCAACAAAATACAGAGATCCTTGGTTAATATGTCATTAAAAGCTTAGAGCCACAAAGAGCCTTTATTCTGGAAGAAGGTAGGAAGGGTCTGGCTGTGCTTTATCAGCATGAGGCATTGTCTGGCAGTGTGGTGGTCGCCTGACAGCGACAAATCAAAGGGACAACAAGGTAGCAGCATTACTAGGTGGAGCAGCGCACAAAGACAAATCAAGACAAATTGGCAAGACAGATCAAAGGGAGGTTAGATCCATTAATACTTTCAATGTGCAACTCTATACTGACGTATGGAGTGAGATCTATGGTAAATCACTGGATAAGTTTTGGAGCTCTATAATAACTATTAAACATTAACAATTGTAAGAATCTATTTAAATATTATGTCCTGTTCTTGGCAAGTCAATACTATATAGAGTATAAATACATAAAGTCAATTTATGTTGTCTATATATGTGTGTAAATATGTGATTAACGTACACATTATTTCATTACTTGGATTTGTTTGGTAGCATCAAATACTTTTAAGGCCCCATTACTGCAGCAAAATGAGTCAACGATTTGTAAACAGTTTTTTAAATTTTTATGCCATTTTTGGAACTTTTCCAGCGAGCTTTTTTTGGGATGTAAACGGGGGGGGGGGGGGGGGGGGTTTCTTATATACCAACCTACAAAATCTGCGACTGTGCCTCAAAATCTGTTCAAGGCTAAAAAACTGAGCAGGGCAGTTTGTTGCACAATGGACCCAGCATATCTCACTGACTTGTTGTCCATCGACTTTCTCTCTTGTGTTCCTTTAATTAGCAGGATTTGAGCAAATATACTGCTTCACAGTTTCTTGTCCACTAATTTCCCATTGTTTTAACAGACTTTTTAACTATGCCTTTGACAGGACCGGAAAAAAAAAAACACTGCTAGAGTTTTTGCTGGTCAGTTCCTGCTAAATTAATGGAATCTGCGAAAGACCCCAGAATGAACCACTAACGCAAGCTAAATCAAGCCAAGAAGAGTTTGGAGATGTGATGGATTATTAGTTGGCATTATGATAGATGCTTCAAATAGGGATGACTCCTGTGATGGACCTCTCCTTATTTATGATAAATTTTAACAGTTAAAAGTAGTTATATATTTAATAAATAGATAGATAGAGAGAAGTTTGTGCATCTTGGAGTCTCACTCTCTTCAAAAGTATGGTGGTCTCTTTATCTTGTTATATCATGTCTATGTATTGTATTAGTGTTTAACAAAAATGGCTCAAAAATGTTCTATTATGTTACATGTATTGAAATATTGCAATGCTTTTCTATGAAAGGAACGTTTAGATACTAAGAAAAACATCTGTGTATATTCACCCCTTTTCAGCATCATCTTTCGGAATTATTGGAATGCTTATCTAATTCTAAGTAAATCCTCGAATTAGAGCAATTTCTGGCCAAGCTAAGGAATGAAGGGACCAGCTGGCTTACCAAGGCTCTTGCTGAGACTGGTGCGGCAGCTCCTTACTCCTCTGCTCTTTCAGCAGCTTCTCAAGCCCCATGGGGTGAGTGAGCAGTCAGCACGAGCCTCCTGACAGCAACCCTGGCTTAGCACTAACCCTCCGACAGTGTGCTGGTGCTGGGACTGATGGATCTCTGCTGCTACTTCTACCAGTACTATGATAGTTCCGGTCGGTGGGATGTTTTGGCCCCCCCCCCATCCCATTTTACTGGATTCTTTCTTTTGTAGGGTGAGTTCGTTAAAGGCACACCCCACCGATTAAGTCAAATGTCGCACCCATCTATAGTGTGGGTGGTCAAGGCCACAAATCTTTGGCTTTGAATTATGATCGCGCATTACTAATGCCCTTTTCAAGTGCCACTGAAGATCCTGAAGAATTTGGGTCAACAGCTATCCCAGTGGTGGTCAAGTGCCCAAGTACCTGCTGTCTTTTTTTTCTTGAAGGCCACTGCTGATTTTTCAGCCTGTGCAGTTTTAAACATGCCCATGCAACAGTGTATGGATGCCAGTGAACATGTCCACAAGCTGCCGCTGACCATAGGGGAGGTCTTACTTTTAAAATCTTCAACTAACCCTTATTTATGGATTTCCCACCTAAGTTTAGTCCCAAAAAAGCCTGGGAAGTCCTATCTTATTCAGCAATCTTCCTAGATCAAATTAGTGAATGATGGGATATCAAAGGTCGTGTCTTTAGTGTCTTACATCCCCTTTTCATAGAGCTGTTCTGCTTGTCCACCAATGCGGACAAGCTGGACATCAAAACATATTTTCCGCCCCCCATTGTCCTTGTTTTAAATGCTGAGGGTAATAATTTGTATTACATACGGATGGGGGAATTAATGGCCTTGATAATATTGGACCTTGAGAAGTTCGGGAACTTCTTTTCAGAACTTCTTTTGGACTGGTCTGAAATCATTTTACGAGTCATATGGCAAGGCCTGAGGGATGTTGGGGTGAATATTTGAGCAAGAAGGGATGTCAAGACTATGATGGCACGTTTTGTGAGGAATTAGCGTGTAGCAGTTGTGCACCACAGAAAACGGGAGGGTGATAATAGCAGCCAGACTAGGTCCATCGTAACAAAATAGGTTTAGATATCCAGCTATCTGGCTTGTAAGATGTTATTTAGCAAGCCCTTTTTTTCCTTGGTGGGGGTCGAAGCGCCATGAAGGGATAACCGAGCTTCTCCTGGTGGCTGAACTTGTATTAGAAGTGCATGGGCCAGTGTCTACAACGGGTTAGGGCATTTCCATGCCAGTGGATAAAATTTCTGGTTAATGGTAATCTATACATATATATATAACTCAATGTGTGTGTGTATGTATGTGTGAGTGTGTGTGTGTATGTGTATGTTCCAGCATCACGTCCAAATGGCTAAAGATGTTAACATGAAATTTGGCACACATGTTACTTATATGTCAACAACAAACATGGGATAGGTAATTTAACCCTTACTCACCCCCATTTGCCAGGGTCGGGGTTTTTGCATAAAGTCCCATACAAGTCAATGGGAAATATATGTTCCCACATAACTTCCGTACGGCTGGAGATATTTCAATACCTGGTACACATATTACGGGTCGAAATAGGAGGTCGAGATAGGAGGATTGGATAGGAGGTCGGAATAGGAGGACGGGATAGGAGGACGGGATAGGAGGACGGGATATGAAGTCAAAAGCTTCCTCCTTTGTTTATTTTCCTCCCCAACAAGGATTAGGAAGGAAAAACCGGGCAACGCCGGGTACTCAGTTAGTGAATAAATATTGATAAAGCTGTGGACAACCCCAAATTTGGTAAAGTTAGAGTGAAAATGTAGGCCTTGAAGAGGGAGTACCTTGTGTTGCACATGTATTTTTTCATTCATTGTGAGGAAGGAAACTGTACTATGGAGTACTGGCAGAAAGCCCATTGTGGTCTAAAATAAAATACAAAACAGATGTCTATCTTCTGCAAAAAGGAATAAAGGAATATGGGAAATGACTAATCTATTTATGGACATATAACATGAGGTGCTTCTCAGTATGTGATTGTAGTTCAGCTTAACTGTATTTAGGATATGTGTAGTGTAGTGTTTATTTCATTATATACATTTTATACAGAAAAGTTATTCTCCTATAATCCACAGGGTGATAACCAATTGAGTACAACAGGCGCATCAATGTGCATCTGCGGCAATGTGCGTGTTTAAATGAATGATCTTTTCGCCCGTGGCGCTGCAACTGGGATCTGATTATCTAAAATGGTGGACGGAGGTCCCCTCACCTGCCTCTGTCTGTCTCCCGGGGTCTTCTGCTCTGGTTGGAGATCGAGCAGACCAGAGCAGAAGATGACCATTAACACTGATCAGTACTATGCCTATACATAGCACTGAACAGTATTAGCAATCAAATGATTGCTATAGATAGTCCCCTATAGGGACATAAAAAGTGTAAAAAAATACAGCTAAATAAAAAGAAAAAAAAATTAGAAAAATCCCTTCCCCCAATAAAAATGTAAACCGTCCCTTTTCCCATTTTACCTCCAAAAAGCATTAAAAAAAAAATGAAAATATTTGGTATCGCTGCGTTCATAAACATGTTAATTACCCTGTATGGCGAACGACGTAAGTGTAAGAAAAAGTAATTTAAAACTTATATATATATATAAGTTTTAAATTACTTTTTCTTACACTTACGTATATATAAATTTGGTATTGAGTACAGATTATGGCGCCAAAAATTTGCCCTCATACAGCCATGTTTACAGAAAAATTTGAAAGTTATAGGTCATCAAAATTGAGGGATTTTAAAACATACTAATTTGGTTAAAAAGTTTGAGTTTTTTTAAGCGGTACAATAATAGAAAAGTATGTAGTTGTCATGGGTGTCATTTTAATCATACTATTGACCCACAGAATAAAGAAAACATGTAATTTTTTACGTAAAGTGTACCTTTCAATTGCATTTTTTTCCCCACACAATTAATATTTTTTTGGTTGCGCCGTACATTTTATGGTAAAATTAGTGATGTCATTGCAAAGGTCAATTGGTTGCGCAAAAAACAAGCCCTCATATGGGTCTGTGGATGAAAATATAAAAGAATTATTATTTTTAGAAGGCAGAGGAGGAAAAAACAAAAATAAATGTGTCCTTAAAGGGGTACTCCGGTGAAAACCTTTTTTCTTTTAAATCAATTGGTGGCAGAAAGTTAAACATATTTGTAAATTACTTCTATTAAAAAATCTTAATCCTTCCAGTACTTATTAGCTGCTGAATGCAACAGAGGAAATTCCTTCCTTTTTGGAACACTGATGACATCACGAGTACAGCGCTCTCTGCTGACATCTCTGTCCATTTTAGCAACTATGCAGATGTATGCTAAGGGCAGCATGGTGGCTCAGTGGTTAGCACTGCTGCCTTGCAGTGCTGGGGCCTTGGGCTCAAATCCCACTAGGGACAACAATAAATAAGGGAGTTATTATTATTATTATTATAACGACGTCATCAAAGAGCACTGTGTTCGTGATGTCATCAGAGAGAATTCCAAAAAGAAAAGAATTTCCTCTGTAGTATTCAGCAGCTAATAAGTACAGGAAGGATTAAGATTTTTTAATAGAAGTAATTTACAAATTTGTTTAACTTTCTGGCACCAGTTGATTTAAAAGAAAAAAGGTTTTCACCGGAGTACCCCTTTAAGGCCAAAATGGGCTGTGTCCTTACTTAGGTGCAATGCAGCGCAATTCACACAGTGTGGCACAGCACTTTTTGATCACATCCTCCCTGTCACAGTCAAAATCGCCATGTACTATATTCCATATTCTGCATGAGGAGGCATATACAGACTGTGACTATCATAGAATTGGTCAAAATGTATTTAATTATGTGCACAGTCACCTTTAAAGTTAAACAACAGTGAATAGATGAAATTCTTGGAATAACCCTTTAACTCTAGGTCTATATTTGAGAGAAGGAGCCATAAATATCTGATTATCTGATCAGGCACAATGCTGGTAGCAGATGTGTCTGGTATCACAGCTTGTCCCATTCACTTCAATAAGATGACCTACAAGACCAGGTACAGTCACTGAACGTGTGGGGCTATGCCTTGTATGGTGTGAAGAGGGCACAGCTCTCACAGAAGCACAGTGGACCCTTCTATGAGCTGGCTTAGAGTAAGGATAGAGCATTAAGAGCTTCTGGGGACCCCCGCAATACAGCAAGCAGCACTCACCTGTAACTGCTTCTGGAAGCGCTGGAGGCTCTCAGGCTGATTCCTCCCGACCACGGGGACGGAAGATCGTGACGTCGCGACTCCTCAATGCAAGTCTATGGGAGGGGGCGTGACGGCCATCACGCCCCCTCCCATAGACTTGCATTAAGTGGGTGGGGCATGATGACACACAGGGTGGAGTCGCAACGTCACGATCTTCCGTCCCCGTGGTCGGGAGGAATCAGCCTTAGAGCCTTCAGCGCTTCTAGAAGCAGTTACAGGTGAGTGCTGCTTGCTGTATTGCGGGGGTCCCCAGTGGCGGGACCCCGGCGATCTGACATCTTATGCCCTATCCTTTGGATAGGGGATAAGATGTCAAGGGGCAGAGTACCCCTTTAATATCTGATCACTGGGATTCCATCAATATAGATAGTAGACCCAGAAAATGCCTTTAAAATATAAAATGGCTAAGAATTTTTGACTTTTTTTAATGGTATTTAAAGGACGAACATTCACTTTCAAATGAGGAAACAAACTCTTTCCTGTATGTGACCACATCAGGTTTCAAATTTATAACTTGAGTTGAAAGAAAATATCCGCTACAAAATATCAAGAAATAATAAAATTTTGCTTTTCTAGATGAATCTGTACCACGGCTGGCTTCCCATCTAGAGGTTCGGAAAATGACTGCCAAGAACAGCATTGCTGTGTAGACAAGATACGCTTGATGTAGAAGAAATGAATGCCAATATGCTGCTCAGACTTGCCGAGCAGATGGCAGACTGACACTGGGCCATCCTCCTAAGAAATTTTCGCCAAATATAGAAGACTAGTGAGATAATGAAACAGATTACAGACCTTGTTGTGTAGTGAAGCATGAGCTTGTATGAACCGATAACCACCGCGCTGTATAATCAGCCATAGAAGAGAGCATTGTACTGTATGCATCAATCTATCATTAATGCCGTACCTTGCCACATGTGAATGAGCTATTATCTTGGGGTAAAGGAATAGTAATGAATGCTAGTAAAAGGGGTTTTACTACAAGCACTTGACAAAAAATATTCTGGTTTTCAGGATATTTCATAATATATTTGTAAATGGAATATATTCACTGTGCCTAATGCTTCAAACCAGCATAGGCTTTGTATACACCATGTTATTTTATACATGGAGGTATATGTTGGGAGTGTTCTTTATGTATACCTATGATCTATAAACCAGATGTATGCAGATGATGATCTATAAATCAGATGATGTACTAAAATATGTTGCCCATTGACCGCAGAGCAAAAAACATACAACATAGTAAGGATGGGTTCATATATGTCCAGTGTCACGTCGGGCAGGGATAGAGTGCAGCCCTGAACTTGCCCATTCCCTCGGTCCCTGTCTACTTGCGGGTCCACAACCACGGTGCCGGTCCCTTCCTAAAGTGATGGACAGCCAGTGGTCAAAACAATAAACTACAAAAACTGACAAAGGTTGGGAAACCCTGGAGGCACACAAAACTAACAAAATTAAACCTAGGAGCTAGGAGGGAACAGAGAGCCAAAAAGTAGTCAAAAGCCAAGCCTAAAAGTAACAGAACCAGATAGACAATAATAATACAGAGGTAGCTTGTTTCAGTTGCAAGAACTTTCACAGGCAAAGCATGAATGGTAAAGGCTTCCTTAAATACCCATGTGCTTCTAGCAGGAGGATTCTAATTGGCTCAGCAAGCTGAACCACACCCAGGAGCACAGAGGCGTAGTCCAGGCAACAAAGATAAACAGCAGGGCTAGAAAACATTTTCTCTATTTTTCTTGTAACACTAGAAAACATTAACCCTACGGGTTCTGGCAGAACCAATCATCACATCCAGCTTCCGGCTCAGCCTTAACCGACAAAATGCATCAGTTGGCATCAGTAGTTTAGGATCCGGTGTTCATTATTGTGCATACCGGACAGGGAAGGATGTGTTAGACCTGTCCAGCGCCCATGAGGCATGTTCCACCATCTAACTTAAGATGCCAGATGAATGTGAACTGTCCCTTTCAAATGAATGCGGTCAGTTCTACAATCAGTTTCCCTCTGGTGCTTTTTCTACAGTGCCAGAGGGAAACACCACTGGACACTGGATATATGTGAAGGAGGCCGAATAAATATAGGTGTCCTGACATTTAGTACTCTTTTGGCCTCTGAGAGCCAACCCAAATACTGTGAATTTGGTTCTTTGTATTAAAAACAGTTCCTACTTTGCAACAGGGTCAGTTGGTAAAAAGCTGATCATAGGGTACTCAAAAATTTGTGTGCTAGGACTGCAGCTTACCTTGCAATAAGCGTTCAGTTTCCCTGCAGCACCGCCACAGGAGAAATTAAGCATTACACACCCATTCCAATCAAATGGTTGTCCATGTAAAGCAGAAAAAGACAGGTCCTCCAGAGCAAGAGACTGTCTTCATGTCTACTTACTACTGTGGCCAATGAGGTGCGGCTCCTGAATTGGGTTTATGAAAATAGGTTTCAGACGCTAAACAACTTCTATAAGAAATTAAAGCTGAGCGCTGCCTGGTGGTTCTTGGTAAGCAGGTCAGCCTTTCTTTTTGACAGTTTTGATAAATGAGGTCCAATGTGATTTTTTTCCAAAGGATGTACACATGGTATTGTTTCCAGAAACACATGGTGGATGATGATAATTATTATTTTATACCTATTATCAAATTACGGAATACTGACAAGAACAAATGACCATCCCAGCTAACACCCATCCCCCTGAGCATGGGAAGAAAAGAAACCCCCTTCTTCCAGCACCAGGGACCTGTGGCCATCTTCTCTTGTATTGTAAGGTCTGGTGGCAGATCAGTATTATGTTTCACCAGTACTTCTGCAGAACAGAAGGTAACCATGCTGGCCTCCATAAAAATCTGTGCAGATCAGAGGTGGGGGAGGCCTGTGGTATACAGTATTATCACGTGTCCTTTTTTTTAAATACTAACTATATTGATACTAAAAACTCATTTTTGTTTTGCCATAATTCTTATATAAAACTATATACTCCTCTACAAGAAGTGGAAGTATATTTCCTATACATATCATACTGTAGTATCTCAGGGGCATTTCATGACAACATATTGGCCAACCATCATTGCTACATAGAAAGCATAAAGAATCGATAGCTAGCAATTTCCTTTGGTCCTGAAGTTATTTGCCATATGGTAATAGGGGGCACTTGTACAGATTTTGCACACACCTTTCTGGGCTTTTGGGACAGGACTAAAAAAAAAAGTCTTTATATCAGAAAACTATCATGCACCAAAACAGTCTAGACTAGTGCTCCCCAACAATGACTACAGCAAAACTACAACTCCAAACATGTCTGGACAGCCTATGAACTTGGACTTATAGACTATTTTTTCCCCCTAGTCCATGGTCTTGGACTTATTGGCTTATTTTTTACCCTAGTTTAGCTGCTGACAGTTCCACTTTAAAGCACTACTCCACTCAATGTGTCTTATACGAAATCTTAGTTGAACTTTGTGTCCCAGAGCTGCCCCTAAACATACATCCGGATGGAAAGTAAGCAACTATTGTCAGCCATTTTGAACTCTTTAGAGAACAGCCTTTGTCCTCCTGTCTTGTTCACCAGTTTCAGTTATGTTATTCCCATAGACATACCACCATGTCCCTTTAATGACATACTTTATATGAGGGTTATCCTAATCTGATTGTCCACACTGATAGTGGTTGCCATCAGCTACAAAACTGAACACACTTACACAAAGGGGTACTCCCATGGAAAACTTTTTTTTTTTTAAATCAACTGGTGCTAGAAAGTTAAACAGATTTGTAAATTATTTCTATTAAAAAATCTTAATCCTTCCAGTACTTTTTTGGGGCTATATAGTACAGAGGAAATGCTTTACTTTTTAGATTTCTCTGATGTCATGACCACAGCGCTCTCTGCTGACCTCTGCTGTCCATTTTAGGAACTGTCCAGAGCAGCATATGTTTGCTATGGGGATTTTCTCCTGCTCTGGACAGTTCCTAAAATGGACAGCAGAGGTCAGCAGAGAGCACTGTGGTCATGACAACGGAGATATCAAAAAAGTAAAGCATTTCCTCTGTAGTATATAGCCCCTAAAAAGTACTGGAAGGATTAAGATTTTTTAATAGAAGTAATTTACAAATCTGTTTAACTTTCTGGCACCAGTTGATTTAAAAAGAAAAAACGTTTTCCACCGGGAGTACCCCTTTAAAAGTTCACGAGCCAATGTTTGGAAAAAATCCTTCAACATTGTGCTGAGTGGTATTTCCAATGACAATTCCTAATATTTAACTGCTTAGTGTTATATTGTAATGTGAATAAATCAATGCGAATTAGGAACCCACTTATTACTTAGGTTTCTAAAAGTTTCTTGAAGTGTTCCTAGAATTTACCTCTCAAAATTCTCACAAAAAAAACAAAAATGCAATAACCCAGGGGTCTACACTAGGGCGGTAAATAAAGCAGTCACCGTAGGTTCAGTACACTGTCATAGGGAGTACAGTAGAGGATGTATTTCCGAAGCCGAGATTCACAATGAATCCCAGGTACCATATAAGGTCATGTCTGAAGCCGCAGCGTGCAGATCAGGCGTCTTGGCATTGTCATTGTCAATTGGTGCATTAACCCATCAAAACATTCCCAGACATAGCTAGAATAGATGGGTTATATTTCACTGGGATTGATTAAGATGCAGATTTTTTTATTGATTTATTGTACATGTTTCATTGTTTGTTTAATAATGCATTGGCAGACTGTGCATACTGGGAGTTGTAGTTTTGCATCAGTTAGAAGTTTGAATGTATATGTCTGCATAAGTCTACATATAGGCAGTGTTTCCCAACCAGGGTGCCTCCAGTTGTTGAAAACTACATCTCCCAGCATGCCCGGACAGCCGAAGGCTGTCCGGGCATGCTGGGAAATGCAGTTTTGAAACAGCTGGGGGCACCCTGGTCGGGAAACACTGGTGTAAGGACCCTGTAAAAGATCAGTTATCTGAATAATCCAAACTGTTAACAACAATTTGTTTGTCCACTAAGAGCATTTATGACCTGTCGACAGAATAGATGATAAATGTATAATTGTTGGGGGCGGGGGTGGGGGTGGGGGTCTGACCTCTGGGACCCCCAAAGATTTTAAGAGAGATCCCCAAGTGCCCTCTGTGAATGGAGCCGTTGTGTGCCCACCTGACCATCACTCCATTGACTTCCATTGAACTGATAAGGAGAGCCAAGAGACAACCACCAGAGCCTCCAGCAATCATACAATTGAGGTGTCCCACTACAGGTACGTAGTACTGTATTATCAGTGGGCCCTGTCAGGTTGAGTCCCTCATTGACCTGGGGGCTCCCCTGCAAGGACTCCTTGTGTTATCTTATTAATTTATTAAATGTGGTGTATATTGCTTTAAGACCATAGATAGGATTCTAATGCATAGATAGTATATAGGACCTTTGATCACATGTTAGGTTATACTGTTATATGATTTGTTGCAATATGTAATCCCAGAGATCACCAGGGTTAAAGGGGTACTCCGGTGGAAAACCTTTTTTTTTTTTATCAACTGGTGCCAGAAAGTTAAAAAGACTTGTAAATTACTTCTATTAAAAATGTTTTAATCCTTCCAGTACTTATTAGCTGCTGATTGCTACAGAGGAAATTATTTTATTTTTGGAACACAGAGCTCTCTGCTGACATCACAAGCACAATGCTCTCTGCTGACATCTCTGTCCATTTTAAGAACGGTCCAGAGTAGGAGAAAATCCCCATAGCAAACCTATGCTGCTCTGGACAGTTCCTAAAATGGACAGAGATATCAGCAGAGAGCACTGTGTTCCAAAAAGAAAAGAGTTTCCTCTGTAGTATTAAGCAGCTTATAAGTACTGGAAGGATTAAGATTTTTTTTTATAGAAGTAATTTACAAATCTGTTTAACTTTCTTGCACCAGTTGATTTAAAAAAAAAAAGTTTTCCACAGGAGTACCCCTTTAACCTATGACCCACAGCTTGACCAATGGGCTATAGTCCAGCCCCCTCACTATATAAGAGGCAGCCATCTTTAATTCACTCTTTAGGGGCTAAATGTTCTAAGCTACAACATCAAAGTCTTTGCTGAAGCAGCTAACAGAGAATCTCAGGACAGTGTTCAGCATCTGGAGATCCACAAAGCTACAACTCTCCAGTAAGTCTACAAGTCTATGTCTGCTGTCACTGCATCTAGTCAAGTCCAGTCTATTAACAGTCAAGTCTAAATTACAAGTCCAAGTCAAGTGTATTACAAGTACTGGTCCAGCAAGCTGCAAGGTCCTCTGGATACTGGTCACATCTCTGGGACAATCTGGCCTTAGCTGTGAAGATAATTACTCCGGTCTTCTATTCAGTAAAGCCTTCGTTTTCTCATAACTGGTTGTGGACTCTTTATTCACTGCTAGCCCGTGGGATTACTGAAAACCGGGCATGTGGTGTTCCAGAACCCGAAAACCACACTGGCGTCACGAACACATAGGGGTTAATACCATCCGACCCCAGGTTGATAACATCTGATCCCACCACACACTGCTAAACTCGTGGGCCTGCCACTACTCACTATAGTGGCACACCACACAATCTTCACCCGTCCCGTGGATGGGCAATGAATGCTTAGTGGGCCAACCCCTTTAATGAGGTCCATCTGGGTTTTGATGCTAAGCATAGTTCTACAGACTGTTCTATTGTTACCATACGAAATACCAGAAAGTTCAAAGAAAGCAAAACTCCCTAATGGTGATATTAAAGGGGTTGTCCAGGATTAGAATAAAAGCATACATATTTTTTTCTGGGAACAACGCTATTGCTGTTTATAGGCAGTGTGGTGTCCCGGTACCATATTGCATACCGTCCCTTGTGTGGTGGTCCCCAAAGTCAGAGTTACTACGTTCAGGTAGGGTTCCCCAAGGTGGGACAGTCCCTAGTCGCCTCTCTTCTAATTTTATAAATGTTTATGTGTACATATTTAATAATGTATATATTTAATATAATGCATATTGGTAGCGTTGCAGGACCTTCAGTCATGTGACTGTGTTAATTCCTCTATGGAATGTTGGAGGACCTTTGGAGGTCCTTGGGTCACATGTTTACCCATAACTCTATGTAAGGATGATTGACAGAAGTATTGGACCAATCAGCTTTAGTCCAGCCCCTGCCCATATAAGGGAGCTGTAGCCAATGATCACTCTCTTACATTGCTGCTCTCGTGGATGCCGGACTAGCAGGACGGATCTGCACAACTTTCAAAGACACACTAGGCCAGAAAACCTACCGGCCTCAGCCTAAACTAAACCGTGAGTTCTGAACTAATCCCCACTAAAGTGAGCGTGACTACTGAACCGCAACTAAATCCCCTAAATCCAGTGGAACAGCACATATCAGTCTAAGGACTCTAAAACGCTTAAGTTCTCAACCACTGTCAATCTCCAAGAAACTTTGCATGTGCTCTCTGCTGCCACCTATGTCCATGTCAGAAACTGTCCAGAGTAGAAGCAAATCCACACAGCAAACCTCTGTCCATGTCAGGAAGTGTCCGGAGCAGGAGTGGTTTGCTATGGGGATTTACTCATACTTATAAAAACGTATCCCCTATCCCCTGTTCCAGCAGTCCAACCCCCACCCCCCTGCGATCTCCTGAACGGGCCCTCTGACCTCTGTCATGACCCCTTCACGAATTGGCAGTCAACATGCCTCCTTCATATACCTCTATGAGAGAGCTAGACATAGTCAAACAGGGGGTATGTGGGCTGCCACTTTGTGCAGGGTCAGCTTGCCCCATTATCGATGAGAGCAGAGGACCCTTGCAGGAGATTGAGGGGGTCTCAGCGGTTGGACCCCCCACGATCTAAAACTTTTCCCCTATCCTGCAAATAGGGGATACGTTTTTATGCTTGACATTTCTCCATTAATTGAATGGAGATGAGCTGCAATACCAGATGCAACCCATAGACAAGAGTGGTGCCGTTTCTGGTGAAAAAAAAATTACTTCTAATACTAATGCAGGAAACCCCTTTAAAGGGGTACTCCAACTCTAGACATCTTATCCTTTATCCAATGTCTGATCGCGGGGGTCCCGCTGCTGGGGACCCCTGGGATCTCGGCTGCAGTACCCCGCTGTCATTACTGCACAGAGAAAACTCGCTCTGTGCGTAATGATGGGCGATACAGGGGCTGGAGCATCGTGGCTTCACGGCCCACCCCCTTATTGCAAGTCTATGGGAGGGGGCGTGATGGCCGCCACGCCCCCTCCAATAGACTTGTATTGAGGGGGTAGGCCGTGACATCACGAGGGGCGGAGCCGTGACGTTACAATGCTCCGGCCCCTGTATTGCCCGTCATTACGCACAGAGCGAGTTTGCTCTGTGCAGTAATGACAGTGGGGTGGTGCAGCCGAGATCCTGGGGGTCCCCAATGGCAAGACCACCGCGATCTGACATATTATTCCCTATCCTTTGGATAAATGATAAGATGTCTAGGGGTGGAGAAATTGTCTTCTAGAAAGCTAGTCCTTCATTATATGTCCTATTCCAGCATGTTGTGCTAATGTAGGGGTCTATTGTCAATACTCCTCCCTATATTAGCTAAATCAAGGCATTACATTGGTTAAGATGATCATACTGTAACTTTCATTTTTAAAGGAGGACTCTGGCAAAACATTTGCCATTACGCTCAGGCTGCCGCAAAGGAAATTATAAACCTCAACTTACCTTCTTCCACTCCCCCTGTGCCGCTGGAATCGTTCTTCCGTCCGCCGGCCCTGGTCCTCTTCTGGCTCTTGGTGCTCGACACATCTCACTGCGCCCAACTAATCACCGGCTACAACAATACCCTGCCTCAGTCAGTGGTAGGCTGAGTGACAGTGTGATGTATTGAGCCCAGGCCCAGTCTTCACGGAAATAAAAAAAATAAAAAAAATAAAATAAAACAATCCCTACAAATTATGAAACACTGGCAGATTTTGTTGTAATAAATCAAGGGCTCCATTCACCGACGGTAACTCACACTGATAAATTGGAATCGCTGCCATTGCAGATTGAGCTGAATAAATCATCACACAGAATTTGTCAGACAAAAGTCCCTGTTCCTCAGAATAACAGGTATCTCAGTACAAGTCACACTCTGAATAGTCCCTTTTGTGGATGGAAAATTAAATGCCTCACTGGCAAATAGCCTAGTAAAATAGGGCAAATCTGTCTAGCAGTCAATAGGCTGCACTGCAGTAAAGCCGTAGCCTTGAGCTATTTTACATTTAAGAGCAACCTACTTATGGCGAGTTACATCAATTTCAAATGAGAAAACAAAAAACACTGTATCCACCACACACGAGCACATTACACTATACAAACAACACACCCCTGGAAAACACAACCTAATAGTATGGTGAATGGCGGAGTATTGCAATTTCTGCTCTTCCTGAATCTATGTAACCCTAGGAAGTCATTTGGCTTTGGGCTAATGTATATCTAGTAGCCTGCCGACCAACATCTCTCAGAAATCTGATCACTTAATGGCTTCATCTTTGAGCCCAAAGCAGACTGGACACCAGTTGTGTCTCACTTCTCGCCATCTGTCCACAGATAAGACTTAGCTAACAGAATGCTTCACCCAGACACGTAAGCCTAAAACCACATTATCCCAGTGCTACATAACACGAAAGCATTGATAAGATGTGGCTTTTTAGAGTTAGACTCCTTTTATTTAGATTTTCTGTAATTGATGCTTTTGGATTAGTTTCATATACAGTACAGATGAAGTAAGTTTACCCCTCTTGCAACCTAGCTAAAATTCACTTTAACGAAACAATATGTAGCAATGTAGCATAGTGCACAATACTGTATACGGCTGCACTGCGTCTCTCGTATGTGTCAGAATGCAGTGTTGTTTGTCAGTGTTATTTATCAGATGTCATTACACTGTAAAATGCACTTTGTGCTTTTACAGTTACCGTATTTTTCGCCCTATAGGATGCACCGGTGTATAAGACGCACCCTATTTTTAGGTGCAAAATCAAAAAAATTTAAGATTTTGAACCCAATAGTGGTCTTCAACCTGCGGACCTCCAGATGTTGCAAAACTACAACTCCCAGCATGCCCGGACAGCCGTTGGTTGTCCGGGCATGCTGGGAGTTGTAGTTTTGCAACATCTGGAGGTCCGCAGATTGAAGACCACTGCATAGGAGGTAATACTCACGTGTCCCCGCCGCTCCGGACCCGTCACCGCTGCCCTGGATGTCGCTCCATCGCTGTCGCCGCGTCCCCGTCGCTCCGGAACATCTCTGCTGCCGGCGCTCTCCGTCGCCGTCATCACGTCGTTACACACGCCGACGCACGTACGCGACGACGTGATGACGAGGAAGGAGAGCGCCGGCCATACAGGGGATCCCTGAACGGAGAAGACACCAAGGAGGCAGGTAAGGTCCCTCCCGGTGTCCTGTAAGCACTAACCCGGCTATTCAGTCGGGCTGTTCGGGATCGCGATGAAATCGCGGTGGTCCCGAACAGCCCGACTGAACAGCCGGGTTAGTGTCACTTTCCCTTCAGACGCGGCGGTCAGCTTTGACCGCTGCGTCTGAAGGGTTAATACAGGGCATCACCGCGATCGGTGATGTCCTGTATTAGCCGCAGGTCCCGGCCGTTGATGGCCGCAGGGACCGCCGCGATAGGGGTGTATTCGCCGTATAAGACGCACCGACTTTTTCCCCACAATTTTGGGGAAGAAAAAGTGCGTCTTATAAAGGTGAAAAATACGGTAATATCTGTATACATATCCCTGATACAAGTTGTAGAAAGCAAGCACACACACTAGCCAAGAGACATAAATGAGGGAAGTACCAAAAAGTGTGAGGTCTTTATTTAAGCTCTCTCTCGATCGAAAGAGACAGAGATAGACAGAGAGAGAAATCTTCTTACAGCCAAAGTATTAGAGAGGTAGCTAAGTGTGAGAAAGCAAGAGGAGCAGCTCATCTCCTTTCCTCTGTAAGGTAGACATAGACCCCCTTGGTTTGCTTGGAGCTGGAAACCTCTGCAAAGTGCTGAATTTACTCTATTCATTGCCTGCCTTGTCCACTTCTAAGGGAAAACAAAGAAGACGACAGAGAGAAAGAGAAAAAGAGAGAGAAAATTCTTGTCATTCTGGAGAGGCTGTTAAAGTAACCCATTACTAGTCTAGGACCTTACAGGGTTTCCGGCCTAGTTATCCACGTGGTTGTTGGAGCTACATCTCAAGTTGCTAGGCATTGTAGAGAGAGGACGAGAGTAAGCACATGTATATGAACCCCACTCAGAACCAACCATTGGAAACCCCTTTAGTGAAGAGACTATGGACTAGTCCTACTAATACCTCTGGGGTTTGAGCAAAGTAAGAGAAAGAGAATAGGACCCTATCTCTACACTACACTATACTGTAAAAGACTCTTAGCTTATCTGCATTTGGAGGTAAAGAGAGACCATCTATTATGGTGTGTCTGGTGTTAGTCCAGCCCACAGAGCATGGGGTAACGTGTGAGATCCCTTGAGCCCCCCTAACCATGACTTGGCTGGGGCATCACTGTTCCCAGTCAGCCATAAGGCTCAGTCCACCTGGCTGCACTCCCTCTGGGCTGTGCACCACAATATCAGTATTAAGAGAATAATGATATGTTTTCTTTTTTTCTTGTATATGTCTTCGGAATATGTTTTTTCTTTTTTCTGAACGTCATATTGTAAAATGATTTACAAAATATCTAAATAAACAGTTATATAAAAAAAAAGTTGTTCCAACATATACTGCAGCATACTTGTAGAATGCCCTTAGGGTTTCCTAGACTGAACATAGTCTACAGTCATGGCCGTAAATGTTGGTGTGATAGCCTGGGGGAGTAGGGTATGGGGAGTGTAGCTGTGCAGTGATTAAAGGGTGCTTGTTAACCCTTGCTATTCGTGACGCCAGGGTGGGGGTTCCTCAGTAATGCTTGTCCTACTGCCACCCTTCTCAAGAGCGATAGGGAGGTAGATAATAATAGAATGTCTACAACCAGAGAGTTTTCTGAAACAATTGTAACTTTTACTGAAGATTTTCTGCAAGCTTCATAAACGGAACAGTCTCTATGCATACAATTGCTTTCTTTGGAGATTGACAAAGGTTGGGACTTTAGCAATTTAGAGTCTTTAAGTTATTATGTTCCACTGGATTTAGGGGATTCATGGCATTTAGTTGCGGTCCAGTAGTCACGCTAGCTTGACTACTGTAGCGTGACTACTTGTAGTTTAGAACTCACGGTTTTAGTTCAGCTGAGGCCGGTAGGTTTTCAGGCCTAGCGTGTCTTTGCAAGTTGTGCAGATCCGTCCTGCTAGTCCGGCATCCAAGAGAGGAGCAACCCAAGAGAGCGATAATTGGCTACAGTCCCCTTATATGGGCAGGGGCTGGACTAGCGCTAATTGGTCCATACTTGTGTCAATCACCATTACAAAGGCTTGTGGGCAACACGTGACCCAAGGACCTCCAAAGGTCCTCCAACATACCAAAGAGGATATTAACATGGTCACATGACCGAAGGTCCTGCGACGCTAAACAAGGTAAGTACTATACATTATATTAGATATACATTATTATTAAATATATACATGTATTAACACTAGAGAATTAGAGGAGAGGCGACTAGGGGCTGTCCCACCTGAGGGATCCTACCTGAGCATAGTTACTCTGACTTTGGGGACCTCTACACTAGGTACGGTATGCAATACGGTACCGGGATACCACATTGGCACGCCTGACATTTTTCAAGAACATGAAGTATTTCTCACAGAAAAGGATTGCAGTAACATGTTTTGTGATACACGTTTATTCCCTTTGTGTGTATTGGACACAAAACAGGGAGGAAAAAAGCAAATTGGACATAATGTTACACCAAACTCCAAAAATGGGCTGGACAAAATTATTGGCACCCTTAACTTAATATTTGGTTGTACACCCTTTGGAAAAAATAACTGAAATCAGTCGCTATAACCATCAATAAGCTTCTTACACCTCTCAGACGGAATGTTTGACCACTCTTCCTTTGCAAACTGCTCCAGGTCTCTCTTGTTGGAAGGGCACCTTTTCCCAACAGCAATTTTAGATCTCTCCACAGATGTTCAATGGGATTTAGATCTGGACTCATTGCTGCCACTTCAGAACTCTCCAGCACTTTGTTGCCATCCATTTCTGGGTGCTTTTTGATGTATGTTTGGGTTCATTGTCCTACTGGAAGACCCAAGATCTCGAACAAAAACACAGCTTTCTGACACTGGGCTGTACAGTGCTACCCAAAATCCGTTTGTAATCCTCAAATTTCATGATGCCTTACACACATTCAAGGCACTCAGTGCCAGAGGCAGCATAACAACCCCAAAACATCATTGAACCTCCACTATATTTCACTGTAGGTACTGTGTTCTTTTCTTTGTAGGCTTCATTCCATTTTCAGTAAACAGAATGATGTGCTTTACCAAAAATCTTTATCTTGGTCTCATCTGTCCACAAAACGTTTTCCCAGAAGGATTTTGGCTTACTCAAGTTCATTTTGGCAAAATGTGGTCTTGCTTTTTTATGTCTCTGTGTCAGCAGTGGGGTCCTCCTGGGTCTCCTGCCATAGTGTTTCATTTCATTTAAATGTCGACGGATAGTTCGCGCTGACACTGATGCTTCCTGAGCCTGCAGGACAGCTTGAATATCTTTGGAACTTGTTTGGGGCTGCTTATCCACCATCCAGACTATCCTGTGTTGACACCTTTCATCAATTTTTCTCTTCTGTCCACGCCCAGGGAGATTAGCTACAGTGCCATGGGTTGCAAACATCTTGATAATGCTGCGCACTGCGGACACAGGCCAATCTAGATCTCTGGAGATGGACTTGTAACCTTGAGATTGTTGACATTTTTCCACAAGTTTGGTTCTCAAGTCCTCAGACAGCTCTCTTCTCCTCTTTCTGTTGTTCATGCTTAGTGTGGCACACACAGACATACAATGCAAAGACTAATTGAACTTCTCTCCTTATTATCTGCTTTCAGGTGTGATTTTTATATTGCCCACATCTGTTACTTGCCCCAGGTAAGTTTAAAGGAGCATCACATGCTTGAAATCATCTTATTTTTCCACAATTTTGAAAAGGGTGCCAATAATTTAGTTCAGCCCATTTTTGGAGTTTGGAGTGACATTATGTCCAATTTGCTTTTTTCCCTCCCCTTTTTGGTTTAGTTCCAATACACACAAAGGAAATAAACATGTGTATAGCAAAACATGTGTTACTACAATCCTTTTCTATGAGAGATTTCAGGGGTGCCAACATTTACGGCCATGACTGTATGTTCTTCTTCCTGGCGGTAAATAGGCACACCACTGTATATGACAGAATACCTTCTTGCTGGCATCCTGATGTATACAAGTGATGTAGTGCCCATAATAGTTAACACACACTTAATGGGAAACAACACATTGAAGAATAAGTAGATAGACGTCAGGTACGGACATTACTTGTTGATTCAGTATTATAACCCTTACATTACTATAAAAGTAGCAATCACACCAATGCATACATGAGTTAAATACCTTCTGTGACAAGAGCCCTTACTGAAACCCATAGGCCAAGATTTATCAAAGTATGTCTACAGTAGAGCTATTTTCCTATGTTTATTTGGGTGGTGGGTTTGTCTGGTGTGCATCGAGAAGGTGCAGCAAGATGATGAATTTTGCGCAGCTCTGCTGTGGTGGGAAAAGCTCTACCACATACACTTTTTCTAGACGCTTGTGAGGGAGGGAAGTAGACACTTTCCCGGGTCATGAATTTGGCAGGTTAGGTGTTTTTAATTACTTTCACAGAGCTGCCGGGACATTTTTACTTGCATTTTAGATGCTACAATCAAATTTTATTAGCGGTGTCTAAGGGGTTAAAGCCGGGCATCACTGTGATCGGCGATGTCTGGCATTAGAGATGGGTCCTGGTGGCAGATAGCCACCAGGACCACCCAGCTATGACCTGCGCTCAGCTCCTGAACATGTGTCATAGAAGGGGAGTGGGATGCTGTCATCCACAAGAGGTTAAAGGTTGAATTGTGGAAGATAGAAGTGATTCTCCCGTCTACCGGTAGGTGTTGTAGCTTTGTGCCTAAAAAAGTACCTTTGCGCACAAAATGGCGTCTTTTGACAAAAGTCGCAAATGATAAATATGTGACCACTGCATGGTCAAAAAGAAAAAGTTCTACAGGTAGGCAAAATGAGTGAAACTGTCTATATCACAAGATGCATAAAAGTCTCTAAATAGGCTGCTTGCGCCTGAACTGCGCCAAAACATAGACAAAAATGCTCTAAAAGCAATGATAATTCTCCCCCTTAGTGTTTATGTAAAACAGATGTTGCTATTACATATATGCCATAGATGGTCTACCAAGGTCAGATTTCCTAACAGCATTTTAGAAGGATCCACCCTTGTGTGACAACCATATGACCTAAAAGAGAATCAGGACGAGTTCATTATTCAAACCCTTTAATATACAGTAGGTGATTAGAACAAAAATGCTGCTTTTCCTCTAGTGAGGCCATTTACAATATGACATAATAACATTAAACCGAAAAATACAACATCCTGAGGCGTCTGAGTAATATGTTCCAGTTTTAACATAAAAAATATCTTAGTTCACATCAGATCACGGAGGCCGCTCTACACATACAAAGTAGCAGCTAGCTGACCTCACATGCTCCTGTCCAGACGCTCCAACTACTAGACAGACCATTACAAAGAAAACATTTACTATACAGAGAATTTTAGATTTGTGTAGACCATATGTCTTATCATTCATAGGGGGAGATTTATCAAAAGATTTAGACTGGTTTTTCCTGTCTAGATTTGTCGCACAGAAAGTCGCAGTCTAAATATGTGCGACTTTTCTGCGACTTTTGCTGTAGAGGATTTTTAGAACATGATGCATGCAAGTCTATTTTAGATGGAAATGCATTGGAAAATGCATTGGTGCTGAATTTATCCAGTGCGACTTTTGTGCGACAAGTCGCACCTGCCCAAAATACGCTGAAATGTAGGACCATGTTGGAGCAGGTCTAAATACAGTTTAAGCTGTAGACCCTGAAGTCTGAGCACAGAATTTATCAAGGGCTGTGAGACCTTTGATAAATTAGGAGCACAATAGACAGGAGACTACCACATACGCTGGTCTATAAGCTTACCCAGAATAGACTAGATTAGTAAATGTCCCCCATAGTGTATGAAAATGGTCTTTATAAAAATAATGGTCTTTATCAATGATTCTTATGAAATACCCAGCTGAGTACCCGACACTGCCCGTTTTTTCAAACCTAATCCTTATGGAGGAGGAAAAGCAACAAAAAGGAAAAAAAAGTTTGTCCTCATATCCCATCCTCAAATCCTGACCCGATATCCGGTCCTCATATCCCCATCCTGATATCCCCGTCCTCATATCCCTGTCCCCATATCCAGACCTCATATGACTTCCCCTTTTCCTGTCCCCATGTCCCGTCCCCATATCTAATCCTCATCTCCCGTCCTCAGGTGGGGCTGAGTTGTGATGAAGATATTGTAAGTTGAAAATTAAAGGGGTCTGGCTTAAAGGGTGGGCGTGTATTTTCAAGATGGGGCATGGAATGTGGGGGGGTGTGGCTTGCCAGCCGGACTTCGTTCCCCAAGAGATGCAGAGCGCAGCTTGTGGAGTAAGGTACCAGAAGTGCTATATACTTGCACGGGGTAGGTTAGGGTTAATTTAACTATTATACACTGCTCAAAAAAATAGAGGGAACACTAAGATAACACATCCTAGATCTGAATGAATGAACTAATCGTATGAAATACTTTTGTCTTTACATAGTTGAATGTGCCGACAACAAAATCACACAAAATTATCAATGGAAATCAAATTTATCAACCCATGGAGGTCTGGATATGGAGTCACACTCAAAATCAAAGTGGAAAACCCCACTACAGGCTGATCCAACTTTGATGTAATGTCCTTAAGTCAAAATGAGGCTCAGTAGTGTGTGTGGCCTCCACGTGCCTGCATGACCTCCCTACAATGCTCCCTGTGCTCGATCGGATTCAGGTCTGGGGAATGGGCGGGCCAGTCCATAGCATCAATGCCTTCCTCTTGCAGGAACTGCTGACACACTCCAGCCACATGAGGTCTAGCATTGTCTTGCATTAGGAGGAACCCAGGGCCAACCGCACCAGCATATGGTCTCACAAGGGGTCTGAGGATCTCATCTTGGTACCTAATGGCAGTCAGGCTACCTCTGGCAAGCACATGGAGGGCTGTGCAGCCCCCCAAAGAAATGCCACCCCACAGCATTACTGACCCACCACCAAACCGGTCATGCTGGAGGATGTTGCAGGCAGCAGAACATTCTCCAAAGCGTCTCCAGACTCTGTCACGTCTGTCACATGTGCTCAGTGTGAACCTGCTTTCATCTGTGAAGAGCACAGGGCGCCAGTGGCGAAGTTGCCAATCTTTGTGTTCTCTGGCAAATACGCAACGTCCTGCACAGTGTTGGGCTGTAAGCAA